>NC_073387.1:35110785-35436535 GCF_028641065.1 Leucoraja erinaceus | reverse complement strand
ATTGCTGCATCAAGGCGATCATAGGCTTCCGATGTTGAAGCCCCCCGCCAGGTGATGGAAGATCCCGTGGTCGGCTTTAAGCCGTGCCGGGCAATGAAAGGCCCCGCGAACGGGCCGATTGAAGCCCCATGATTCGGGTGGACGCAGCTGCTGTTGCTGGAGTTCGGAGTCGGTCACCAACCAGGTCAGTTCCCGATGTTACCTTCCAAAGGGCCCAAGGCCGAAGCCTCCGAAGTCTCATGGCCACCAATAAATTGTGTTCCCCCCCCCACCCATGTTTTGATAGGCAACACCTCATGTTTCTGTATTAAATTCCATCAACCATTCCTCAGCCCACTTGCCCAACTGATCAAGATCCTGCTGCAATTTTTGACAATCACCTTCTCAATCTACAATTTGCTCACTTCTCTATGATTTCTTGCACTCTTGAGCAGAGCAGATGCTATTCCAAACTATGATGCATCCCAATTGGATGCTTTCTGTAGAAATTGGAAAGAGACATCAGAGACGTCCCAAATTTTCTTACTCTTCTATGGAATTAAAAGCTATGGTGTGCTTTATTGGCTGTAGTGTCAATGTGATTGGACCAGGTCAATCTGTTGTAATATTAATGCCTAGGAATGTGAACATCTGGACCATCTCCACTTCAGCAGCATTGATGCAGATTTTGATGTGTACTCCACCGTACTTCCTGAAGTCAATGGCCAACACCTTTGTCTTGCTGACATTGCAGGGAGAGATTGGTGATTTGACATCATAATATTTCTGTTTTCTAACCTGCTTCATTAAATAATGAAGACATTGATTGAAAGATACACTGAGTCCATACTGACCATCAACCAGCCATTCACACTAGTTCTATAGTATCTCAGTGTTCCATTCACTCCCTACACCCCAGGAGTGACAGAGGCCAATTAACATACAAACCCGCATTTCTTTGGGATGTGGGCAGAAACCGGAGCACCCAGAGGAAACCCACATGGTCACAGGGAGAACGTGCAAACTCCACATAGACAGCACCCAAGATTAGGACCAAACCTAGTTCTTTGACTCTGTGAACCAATAGCTCCACCATTTGTGCCACAGTTAAAATCAATTTGACAAACACCATCATCATGAGAAAATCATTTGGAAATATGCTTTGTGTAGGAAGGAACTGCAGATGCTGATTTATATGAAAGATAGACACAAATTGCTGGAGCAACATAGCAGGTCAGGCAGCATTTCTGGAGAACAGGAACGGTGACGTTTTGGGTTGGAAACTTTCTTTAGACTGAAGACCCAAAAGGTCACCTGTTCCTTTTCTCCAGATATGCTGCCTGACCCACTGAGTTGCCCCAGCACTCTTTGTCTATCTTTGGAGAAATACTTTATTGTATTTCATATTTTTTTTAAAAACAGATCAAAAACATTTAAAGTGTTACCTTCTTAATGCGGTTCTCCCTTATTTATTAGGAAGAAAACACAATATTTTTGTCGTGACTATAGTTTTTTTTAGGTAACATTTGTTTATTGAACTAGCAGCCGAAAATGTTTTAAAACTTGTTGTTTGAAACAGACGTCCTATTTTTCTCTTATCTCACACTGGAATTATAAATGAAATGAGGTAAGATAAGCGAAAGCCAATTACAGCTCCGCTCAAAGACATTTCCAATTTTGTACTTGGCACACAGAGTGGTTGCGCATGGAGTTGTAAATAAACCACCCTTGCAGCATATGCTAAAAAGGAATTAACTACTCATGAAAACAATTGCTTCTAGTCCATCATATTCAGGCAGAAAATATGGCCTCTGATATTTAATGGGAGTTTTAACGTAGACTCTGTCCAATGAAAGTAGCGACATTTAATTGGTGTCATTTAATTTGTTCTGCTCATTTGTATTTGCCAAGAATTAAGGTACAAAACAAAGTTCAGCAAGGGATAGACAATAGCTCAGTCACTGCCAGGTAGATTAATGATGATGCACTTATCTCTCAATGGTGAGGAAAGAATGAGTGGTTTTATAATCAAGCCAAGATGCATTTTCGCATGCCCGTGTGGGAAAAATCCATATCCTATTCCCCAGTACCACCAGCTTTATAACATTTTGAAATATATTATCAATGTAGTGTCGTGTTACATGTGCTAGATAATACATTAAGAACGTCAGAAAGGCTATCATTAACATAAATTTGAATGCAATATACCCTAAAAAGACCCAAAAGGTAATTCATTCCTTCTCTCCAGAGATGCTGCCTGACACGTGCAAGAAGAATGGAGGGTGGCTAATGTTGCACCTCGATTTGTGAAAAGTTGCAAGGCAAAGCCTGGGAGTCATCAACCATTCTATGGTGGCAAGTTACAGGAGAGTATACTGAAGTATAATATATATATGCATTTGGATAGACTGGGGCTGATTAGTTAGAGACAGCACATTTTGTACATGGGAGATTGTGTCTCATGAATCTGATGGAATTTTGTGAGGAGGTTGATGAGAGTAAAGCCATAGATGATGTCTGTATGAGCCAGCAAGAAATTTGATAAGATTCTGTATGGTAGGTTCTGGGAGATTCTAGGAGTTAAATCACATGGAATCCAGGGAGAGCTGACCGACTGGATAGCGAATTGGCTTCATGGCATAGGGTGATGGTGGAAGACTGGAGGCCTGTGACTAATGGCATGCCTCAGGGCTCAGTGTTGGGCTCTTTGCTGTTTGTTGTTTGTATCAATGATTTGGATGAGAATGTACAAGGCATAATTAGTAAGTTTGCTGATGACACTAAAGTGGGTGGCATAGTGAAGTGGATAGTGAAGAAAATGATCTAACATTGAAGCAAGAAATTGATCAGTTGGGCAGAGGATTGGTTAATGCAGTTTAATACGGATCAGTGTGAGATATTGCATTTTGGGAAGTCAACACAGGGCAGGGTGATCACAGTGAATAGCAGGGCTCTGGGGAGTGATGTTGAGCAGAGGGCTCTAGGAGTGCAGATACAGTACCTAGTTCCTTGAAAGTGGTGTCATGGGTAGATAGGATGGCAAAGAAGGCTTTTGGCACATTAGCCTTCATCAGTCAAAGTACTGAATATAGACGCTGGGTGGTTATGCTACAGTTGTGCAAGTGAGGTCAAATTTAGTATTGTGTTCAGTTTTGGTCACCCTGTAATAGGAAATGTGTTATTAAGCGGGAAAGGGAACAGAGAAGATTTATAGTATGAGGATGTCGCCATGACTTGAGAGCCTGAGCTATAGGAAGAGGTTGAGCAGGCTAGGACTTTAATCCTTGGAGGGCAGGAGGATGAATTGTGATCTTACAGGGGTGTATATTATCATGAGGGGATTATATAGTTTAAATGTGTAGTCTTTTACCCAGAGTAGGGGAATGAAGAATCGGAGGACATCATTTTAAGGTGTGGGGGGAAAGATTTACTAGGAACCACCTGAGAGGTAACTTTTTGACACAAAGGTGGGTGAATGGCACAAGCAGCCAAAGGAGATAGTTGAGGCAGGTATTATCAGAACATTTAAAAGATATTTTGACATGTACTCTGTACATGGATAGGATAGGTTTAGAAGGATGTAGATGGGGCCTGTCGGTCTGTGGGCAAGCTGGGCAGTAGAGCCTGTTTCCATGCTGTATGAATCTATGACATTAGAGACAATTTTTTCAGAGACCAATTAATTTGAAACAGTACACGCTTATATTGTTGAAGTGTTCACAATAATACTTCATAGAAACATAGAAACATAGAAATTAGGTGCAGGAGTAGGCCATTCGGCCCTTCGAGCCTGCACCGCCATTCAATATGATCATGGCTGATCATCAACATCAACTTCCTCTAACAATAGGAATTTGCTGGCTCTGGTTCCGATGTACAAGTGCATGGATTACAACATCAAACTAACTTCTTAGACAAAAGCATAATTTAACATAGAATTGCATTACAATTGCCTTTGCATTATTTGTTGCTGATTTGTCTAATTTTTGTCTGATTTTTTCTGGCTGCATAGTTTACAAAAAAATAATTCTGGCGAAACGTACAGGAGTCTGTAAAGAATCAGATTCATCTTGCACTTCTCACACAAATGTTTGGACAGATTGTTCCTCTCCTATATCTGTTTTCTTTATTTCTGTCAGAAATTTAAGGATTAATTGCAGAAAGACAGTCTACTCCAAAACAGTTATGACCACAGACCGCAAATTGCATTTGGCATTGAACCTTAATCACCCCACTTGTGAACCCATGCCGACTATAGCACATCATCCAATGCACTGCTGTAGTCAGAGCACTACCATCCAATTTTCAGCAAAATTATGATGTAAATTCACCACAGGAGGATTGGGGAACAAAATGGTCTAAATTATGGTTTTACTTTGCCAATTTTCCATTGTTGAAAATCTCAGATCGTATTATCAACATAGTCCTCCCCTCTCAATATCAGCATATTACATTCATCCTACACTGGAATCGTGCTGAGTTGTACATGCATAGTAGATGGAAGAGATGACAGATAATTGTAGACTTCAATGTTAATAGTCTTTAAAAGTTAAAAACATTCCCTTACGGGGAAAATACATAGCCAATCAACAAACCAATTGATGCTACTGTCTGTTTTTTTTGTTGCACCTCCTCCCCAAGAGAAATCAAATGAGATGTTGTAAAATTAGCTACTGATTTGCCAATGTGCAGTCTTCACATGTAGAGACTGCAGCCAGAGCCAAAATAATGGAGCGTATCTAGGATTTAGAACTCTTCAGAACTAGACTGGGAATTGAAAGGATGTGTCTGGTATCAGGGAACTGTGAGGGGGTGGCGAAACAGATGCCCAGAAAAAGGACACATTTAAGCCCTGTATTTAATGTGCAGATTTCACACAATCATCATAAATGCACCTTTTACAGTGTTTACACGGACTTGCTGTTGAAATCCCATCTAAGGTTTAAGGCACAATTGGCTCTACCATGTGTGCCATTTCTCTCGACCCTTATTTACATAGTTGAACACATGACAGAAAATGAGTTCAAAAGTCCTTACCCATTACCTTAGTTTATCACTAAATGCTGGAATAACTCAGCGGAACAGGCAGTATATTCTGTCATTTGGGTCTGCATGTGTCTATGTTTGGTGTAAAGCGGCATCTGGAGTTCCTTTCTACCCCCCCTTTACGTATCTTCACTTCTAGCCTTTGTCACTTTGTGCTGCCTGCGCTGGTGGGGACTCGGAGGGAGTGCCGTGAGTGCAATGATCTCAGTGTTTGCGGGGACATCGCGCCACGAGAGCATCCTGGAGTCTGGTGCGAGTGTGGATAGCTTCCTGACCGTTCGTGGGGACAGGGACTGCACAGAGTGTGACAGGGGTTGGTACAACTCTGGTAACATCACGGTGAAGGAGCGTGCGTGTGACCCGAGCATTGAACTGATGGCTGTGGGTCTCCGCTTATGCCGTGTGCCCCAGGGATTCACACACACCCTAGTGGTGGCTGTTTATGTTTAATCTTTATGTAGTTTTATATCTTGTTGTTTTTTTGGTATAACTGTATGGTATATCAAATTTCACTGTCCTCGGTACACGTGACAGTAAAGGACCATTGAACCATTGATATCTTCGCCATCTGCCCCCACCTTAATCCCCTATGATTTGCCAGGCTTCGCCTCACCGCTCCCTCTCATTTCCAACTTTCTCCCCCCTCTCCCCACTCTATTAGTCTGAAAAAGGTTCCCAATCTGAGACATCGTCTGTCCATTCCCTCCACAGATGCTGCCTGGCCCATTGAATTACACCAGAAATTTGCTTTTTGCTCAGCCAACTTCTGCAGTTTCTTGTGTCTCCCAAATGTCTCATTGGCCACAGAGAAAACTAATGTTGTTGAACATCAGTACATTTTAAATGGCAATATACTCTCCCCAAATACTCTGTGCAACATAAGCATCACCAATCAATAACTCTATAGCTGATATTTCTTCTCATTTGCAATCAACCTGGAGAGTACATTATAGGCTTAGTTAAAACATGATTTTTGAATAAAGAATAGAATGGCCAAAGAAACTGTGATGTACATAATGCTTTACTTGAGGTACAGGGATCATGCTGCAAGTTCAATTAAAATTCTTCAATTGTACTTGACCAAGTTTTAGTTAAATTATTTTAAAGTCATTTCAATGACAACATACGTGTTTTTAATTTGCCTGATATGATTGAAAATTGGGTCTGAACCTAATATAATGTTCTGTTTAGCAAACGGGCATAAGGTCCACTTCTCCTGGGCAAATTGGTGGAAAGATTACTTTGACTGTATGCAGGAATCGAAACAAAACCAAGCCATACCAGTAATATTATCAAAGTTTTTTAGCTCATTAGGTAGATAGACATTAGTTCTAATAGATGGAACAATTTGTATCCAGTCCACCGTTATTAACATGAAGCACTCCTCGATCAGGTAAAGAACAATTTGAAGATTCTATTACCTCTCTCTCTGACTACAAATTCAGACGAACATTGAAAGCTTTGAAGACTGCTTGATCCTGACCCCTGTAAAGCTATCGGGACCAGAAATGCAAATATGTACCATATTTTGTGTAAAAAAGAATGATCTATGAATAAACCCCACAAAAATATACAGTCACACCAGGACAAACATTAACCCAAAATAGAACTGTAATGTTGTTTCTTTCTTAAATGTGTTATTACTTAGATGGACACACAACTCATGCATTTTCATCAATTTGCACGTTGGCAATTGCATTCCAGAAGGTAGACATCATCACAAGGGCTTGACATGGTCAAATAACTGAGACAGTGACATTATTGGAGCTGACGTATCTTTATTCCACTTCACTGTTTCTTCAAATGGCTAATGGAGCATGTTGGATGTACGGAAATTATTAAAAATTAAAGTTTATATAATTTTTGTCCTGATCTTACAATTCAATTGAGATAAATTTTGCATGAAACCATTGCAAAGGCCTGTCTCAATATCTGAATTTAAAAATGCATTCCATATTTTTTTAAATGTTTATTCGATTTCTATCATTATTACTGCAACAACGTTTTAGAAGGTCGTATAAACAAGTATTTTTAATGGTTTTGTATTTATTAAGGGTATTAATGGAGTATTGCGTGGGAATATAAATGAATCAAACTGATAATAACAAAGTGTTACATAATATAATATGACAGCCAAAAATCTACGACAATAAATTTGACTCATTAGTTTAGTTTAGTTTAGTTTAGTTTAGTTTAGTTTAGTTTAGTTTAGTTTAGTTTAGAGATACAGACCGAAAACAGGCCCGTCAGCCCACCGGGTCTCGGCCGACCAGCGATCTCAGCATTAATACTATCCTACACACATGAGGGACAATTTACATTTATACCAAGCCAATTTACCTGCATACCTGTACGTCTTTGGAGTGTGGGAGGAAGCCGAAGATCTTGGAGAAAACCCACGCAAGTCATGGGGAGAACGTACAAACTCCGCACAGACACCACCCGTAGTCAGGATCGAACCCGGTGCTGCAAGCACTGTAAGGCAGCAACTCTACCGCTGTGCCACCGTGCTTGCCCTATTAGTATCCATTAGCCTCCATATTAGTATTCGATTATTATCCATATTCTATGTGGTCTCTGAACTTCAAAATAATGTCCCAGGGGGCTAATATCACATTGGGTTCTAAATTTGTCAGGATGAGAGCATGCGACTAGTATTCATTAAAAGTATGCCGTGCAAGTAGATCAATGTGAACACAAAGTGCTGGAGTACCTCAGCAGGTCAGGCTGCATCTCTGGAGAACATGGATAGGCGGCATCTCAAGACACAACCCAAAAAATCATCGATCCATGTTCTCCAGAGATGCAGCCTGACCTGCTCAGTTACTTCATGTCCATTTGTGTATTAACCAATATCTGCATTTCTTTGTTTCTACATAAATCAATGTGGGTTTTCTGAGACCACTGACAGTGCATGCTCTTGTATTGAGCTGCCGAAGATCCTGCCCCGGTGTATTTAAAAAGAATTATCATCCAATAAATAAGTTACTCATTGATTTCTTCCAGCTGCTAAAACAATTTTTAAGGCATGTGGGTGCTTTCTATGGCTTTTTATTGTTACAAGTGTCTAGGGAATGGAATCACGGGTGATGTTTGAATATTTGTTGACATCGAGCTTCTACACAAACTCATTCTCGTGCACGGGAGCTTTAATAAGATTTCCCCTTGAATACAATTTGGGAGAATAAATTGGAAAATGCAGAGTGATACAAACTGTCAGGGGAGAAATTAGGCCTTGAGAAATAAGATATAGGGTTCCTATGAATCCTAATGCGAATGTTCAAGAAGCTTATTTCCTACTTGAACTTTGTCAAGGAAACACATGTGTGGGAGTTCTGCACGTTAATGACACACACTGAAATTTTCCACAATCTGGTTATTATTTCACCCAAGCAAGGAACATGTTGTCAATGGCTGTCAAAATGTCAGTGACAATAAACTTTTTATGAGTTTAGCTTAATTATCGAGGAAGGCGGAGATATTGGCGATGTGGTGCAGTTTACCATCCATTACTGCTGTGAGGGAGGTCCCTGGGAATCTTGAAGGAGAAATTGCTAAAACGATTTTCTTGCAAGAGACCAATAGGAGTGAAATCAGGCAGAACTACTGGGACTGCAAGTTTCTCGTTGTGTCTGCTGCCACTGAATATGTGAATTCCATTTTGAGACTCTGCTTGCTATTTCTGTCTGGACCTAGAAATGATAGAGATTCATATCCAGCTGATCTGAGGTAATAAATCACAGAAGCTAATGTTCAATTTTCTGGAAACAGTAGATGTTCCCTTGATGTGGACCAGATATCTTTGTCACCTGAATTTGAGCCATCAAATCATTGGACACTGCAAAGTGGTCTATCTGTTGACAACAGTGGAAAAGGAAATAGCTACTCACTTATGCCATTCATACTTCATAAATCAGAAGTAAGCACATTAATAGGGAGGCGATAAGCATAGAAGAAACATCATATAAGAAAATACCAACACGTTATGATGCTTTCTAACAAATAGGGGGGTACAGTGGTAGAGTTGCTGCCTTGCAGCGCCAAAGACCCAGGTTTGATCCTGACCAAGGGTGCTGTCTGTATGGAGTTTCTATGTTCTCCCCGTGGGTTTTCTCCGGGTGCTAAAGTTTCCTCTCACAATCCAAAGACATACAGGTTTGTATGTTAATTGGCATCAGTAAAATTGTAAATTGTTCCTAGTGTGTAAGATAGTGCTTGTATACAGGGTGATCACTGGTCTGTGTGTATTCGGTGGGCTGAACTGCCTGTTTCCACGCAGTAGCTCTAAAGTCTAAAAGTCACATTGTGGAAATCGTTGTCCCACTATTTGTAAATGATCAGTCCTCCTGGGGTGTTATAGACTTCCAGGAGTCTTGTAATCCTCTGGAAATGTCCTACTTCCTTCAGTTGTGCCCCACCCAGTTCTGAAATCGAGAAGGACATGCGTCAGTAATGGTTGTGTAATCCATTTGTGTGGTTTGGCTGTCATGGTGACTAGCTGGCAGTGCTTGCAAACCACGAGTTGTGGGTGTGAGGCTTGCAAAAGAGCACAGAGAGTGAGGGTGTGGCGGAACATGTCAATGTTAGGAAAGAGCCCTGACTGAAAGATTGTTGATACATGAATACAGGTTTGCAGTGTATTGAACAGGATCAGTGGCACGTGACACACCTGGTCTGGATGTGTCAGGGATGCTTCCATTTGTATGGTCCTAAAAACCCAGAACACATTATTGCCCAGATTCTGCCCTATGACTATCACTATGATCAAAACGACTTCAGTTCAGTTTAGTTTATTGTCACGTGTACCGTTTTTGTTGCATGCAAACCAGTCAGCAGAAAGACAATAAATGAGTTATTTGAATAACAATTCCAGTATGTTGCAACACACTTCTTCTTTAAGCTGTGTAGACTAACTTTAAGTGATGATACAAAAGGAGTTGAGTATGGGAGCAGGGAGATTCTACTGCAGTTGTACAGGGTCTTGGTGAGACCATACATGGAGTATTGCGTACAGCTTTGGTCTCCAAATCTGAGGAAAGACATTCTTGCCATAGATGGAGTACAGAGAAGGTTCACCAAACTGATTCCTGGGATGTCAGGACTTTCATATGAAGAAAGACTGGATAGACTTGGTTTATACTCGCTAGAATTTAGAAGATTGAGGGGGGATCTTATAAAAACTTACAAAATTCTAAGGGGTTGGGCAGGCTAGATGCAGGAAGATTGTTCCCGATGTTGGGGAAGTCCAGAACAAGAGGTCACAGTTTAAGGATAAGGGGGAAATCTTTTAGGACTGAGATGAGAAAAACATTTTTCACACAGAGAGTGGTGAATCTCTGGAATTCTCTGCCACAGAAGGTAGTTGAGGCCAGTTCATTGGTTATATTTATGAGGGAGTTAGATGTGGCCCTTGTGGCTAAAGGGATCAGGGGGTATGAAGAGAAGGCAGGTACAGGATACTGAGTTGGATGATCAGCCATGATCATATTGAATGGCGGTGCAGGCTCGAAGGGCCGAATGGCCTACTCCTGCACCTATTTTCTATGTTTCTATGACACTATCTTTAATTAGAGCTGGCCACTCATAATACTACCTCCTGCTTAAACAATCAACAGTAAAATAGCTGGATGCCAAAATAAGATGGGTCCAGGGTTGATGTGCTACTCAAAACCAACAAGCGTGGATTGATTGTTTATTGTGATCTCAAAGCTCATTATAGTAACAATCAATTAACTTTGAGAGTCAACACCAAATGCTGATTGAGTCTGCGGGGCAGTTGAGGCCACTGGCCACTGTGTGTCACTGTGCCAAAGCATTACAATATTGATTAAATGGTCATCTGATTTTGGTAAATATTGGAGGCCCGTGATTTTAGTTTTAATTTAAATGTATAATCATTTGGCTTCAATCTTCCAGCTTTGCCGAAATCACATCCCTCAATGGTCCTGAAAGAGACTTCAATAGTTCATCCATTCAATCCTGGCAGCTCCTGGGATCCACTGAGACAATTTGGAATGGCTCATAATAGCAGTGCGAATTTTGAGTGGTTCCAATTCCACATTATCCTGAACAATAGTGTACTCCCTCGCTAAACAACAGTGTGGTTGTCCCACTTTACATGGCCTCAACAACCCTCCTTCTTCTAACTCATCTGTTTCTACTGACTAGAGACCACCATGTCATATTGGCCACCTCATCATCCTCATATTAACTTTTACCTTCACAGAATGATTCCAGTGACAATTCATTTCTGACTCCTCAAGTGCGCTCACTATGCATTGTTTACCTCCATTTCAAGAGCAGCATTTTGAATAAGGAAGTGAAATGATTCACGCTTTTCACTCCCTGACAAAGGATATCATTAAGACCTTCCTTCTCACCCACTGGACATCTAAGCAGACCCTGACAGACTATAAACCACATCCACCTAAATCAGGTAAAATGTCTATTTCCGTACAGTACAGCTCTATAATGCCTTCACTCCTGGACATTTCTAGCATCCAGCTCCAACCATGATGAGCCCCTTTACCCTGCCCTAATGCTTTGGTACCCTGCCTGAGGCAACCTTATCTACAGCAATACTCTCATTTCAGATCAAAATTCAGTAGTTCTCAGTTCCCATTTAATAGGAAACCAATCTTCTTCTGTACTTTTACTAGGGAACTTCATTTCACTTGAACTTTGCTCAATAATTTCACCTGTACTACATTATCTCTTCCTTTCCCCTTATGCCATTTTTCTCCAGGCATTCTCCAACCTTGAACGATACCTGGAGTATTGTGTGCAGTTTTGGTCCCCTAATTTGAGGAAGGACATTCGTGTTATTGAGGGAGTGCAGCGTAGGTTTACAAGGTTAATTCCCGGGATGGTGGGACTGTCATATGCTGAGAGAATGGAACAGCTGGGCTTGTACACTCTGGAGTTTAGAAGGATGAGAGGGCACCTCATTGAAACATATAAGATGTGGGAGTCCAGAACCAGGGGCCACAGTTTAAGAATAAGGGGTAAGCCATTTAGAACGGAGATGAGGAAACACTTTTTCTCACAGAGAAGTGGTGAGTCTGTGGAATTCTCTGCCTCAGAGGGCTGCGGAGGCAGGTTCTCTGGATGCTTTTAAGAGAGGGCTAGATAGGGCTCTTAAAAATAGTGGAGTTAGGGGATGTGGGGAGAAGGCAGGAACGGGGTACTGATTGGGGATGATCAGCCATGATCACATTGAATGGCGGTGCTGGCTCGAAGGGCCGAATGGCCTACTCCTGCACCTATTGTCTATTGTCTATAGCCATTGAGACCTAGGGCGACTAATGTATATTAATTTTCTGTTGGGAATTTAAAGTAAAAATAAATTAAAGAAACATTTCTAAAGAGGCTGTCCCACTTGAGCGACCTAATTGGCGAGTTTAGAAGAGTTTAGGAAAAAATGTCATGTTGAAGACCTCCTTCAACTATGTAGAAGACCTTCTTCAACCTCCTTCGTCTATGTTGAGGACCAGCTTCAACTAGCTACGACTAGCTACGACTAACTTCGTGAAAATTGGAAACCGAATAGTGGAGAGTGAAGACGACCTCCTTCGATCTACCTTCGACCTCCCTTAGACCTCCCTTCGACTATGATGAAGACTATCTATGACTACCTTCGACAATCTTCGATTAAAATCGATTACCTACGACTAACATGCCAACCTACTACGACCTACTACAACTAAACTAAACCTATTAGTAAAAAAAGTATTGATTTTTCCCATGGTGACCTTTTTTTACTCGCGGGCATTTTTGAACATGTTTCAACACTAGCTGAGGCCTCGAGTAGACGAGGACCACTCTCGAGCGTGAAGGAGAGTTACAAAGACCTCCTACGACCTTGTGTCGACCATGCTGCGAGTATGAGTCGAGGGCAAACTCGCCAGAACTCGCAGATTAGGTCGCCCAAGTGGGACAGCCTCTTTACCGCAAAATACGATAGATTTCCTTGATTCAATTTGTATTGGATCTGAAGCATTTTAATAAGATCCGATTTATTTGGGCTTCCAAAGAAAAAAACTGTAAGTCTCAGCTAAATTCTATTTCTATATAAAGAAAATATTAGAGCTATGCATGTTAAGACTTTTAACCAAGTAACCTTTCAAATTCCAAGTCCTAGAGCCCTTTGGCATAAGTCCATATTTAACTTAGAGAGTAAGGTGACAGAACGTAACAAGACATTCATGGAATAATTTTCCGAGTGGCAATCACTCATTATAGTTACATGTCTCTCTCCAGAGATGCTGCCTGTCCCGCTGAGTTACTCCAGCATTTTGTGTCTAACTTTGGTTTAAATCAGCTGTTACAAGGGAACAAGTTCAAGGATCTAACCAGTAGAATAGAAAAGGCTCACGCCTATTTAGTTACAAATCAGTTTTATTGACAAGAGAGAACAAAAACAATACTTGTCTTGGTATGTGCGGGGTCCAGTTTACATTAGCAGACTGATCTCTCCCCCTCTCCCCATCTCCCAATCTCCCCCTCTCCCCCTCTCTTCTCCTCTCCCCCTCTCTCCCCCTCTCTCATGCTTACTGGTGCCTGCCTTTATACAGATAAAAATCAGTTGTTGAAATAACCGCTGGTAAGTCCTGGCCAATAGCGCTGCTCCCAGATTCAAACTATGACCAATGGCAGGGGATTGCATCCAAGCGAGCCCACCACCCCCTTTGGGAACAAAGCGCTATCAGCCGCAGACTGGCGTGTAAAGCAATACACACAGCGCTGCCGGTTTGGTGCACAAAGGTTTAAACAGAGTGCTGTCGGCTTAATGCGTGGGAATTTAAACTAAGAGCTGTCGCTGCAGCGCTATGGGTTCTAAATATAGAGCTACAGGCTACAGCGTTATGGGCTTTATATCAGAGCTGCCAAGGAAAGGTACTCTGAGAAGTTGAGGAGCAAGTTCTCAGCTAGTGACTCTTGTTCAGTTTGGAAGGGCATGCAAGAAATCACCAGCTATAAGAGTAAAGCCCCCTGCTCTTTGGACAATCGTCAGCTGACGAACGACCTGAATGATTTTTACTGCAGGTTTGAAAATCAGAAACGTAACCCTGAAACCCCCTCTCAACAAACACGGCGAGACCCTAGTCTGCAAAGAATGGACCCTGCACCCTCTCCTTCCCATTCACCACTTCACACATATTTAAGGCAAGACTCCAGTATGAAAAGAGTGGACCCTTTCCCACCCCAACCAACACTTCACACCCACTCACAGCCTGATCTCAGTCTGCAAAGACTGAGCCCTCCTACACCCACCCCACTCCAATCACCATTTCACACCCAATTACTAATTTTTTAACCAGTCCCTGCAAAGATGTACTGTCCCTGCCTGCTTCAAAGTCTCCACTGTTGTCCCTGTACCCAAAAAGACAAGGATTACTGGTCTTAACGACTACAGGCTTGTCGCACTGACCTCTGTAGTCATGAAGACCCTTGCAAGGCTTGTGCTGGCCAAGCTGAAAAATATTACAATCCGCCTGCTGGACCCTCTGCATTTTGCATATTGGGCCAATACATCTGTGGATGAATCAGTCAATCTGGGCCTGCACTTCATCCTCCGGCACCTAGACTGCCAGGGGACCTAAGCGAGGATTTTGTTTGTTGATTTTAGCTCTGCATTCAACACCATTGTGCCAGAGCTACTACGCTCCAAACTTTCTGAGTTGACTGTGCCTGAACCCCTCTGTCGGTGGATCACCAGCTTTCTGACAGACAGGAAGCAGCATGTAAGGTGGGAAAGCATATCTCAGACCCGCAAATGCTCAGCATAGGAGCACCGCAAGATGCGTACTCTCCCCTCTACTCTCGCCACACCAATGACTGCACCTCCATAGACACCTCTGTCAAGCTTCTCAAGTTTGCGGATGACACAACCCTGATTGAACTGATCCAGGATGGGGATCTCTGTACTCTTTTCAGTTTGACATCTTTCCTATAACATGGTGCCCAGACCTGAACACAATATTCTTAATGCGGTCTCACCAACATCTTATACAACTACAACTGCAACATGACCTCCCAACTTCTATACTCAATACAATACAATACAATACAATACAATACAAATTTATTGTCATTTGAGCCCCAGTGAGACTCAAACGAAATGTTGTTTCCACAGCCATACAAACAAAGACAATGTCCTACAGACATACACACAATTAAATTCACACAAACATCCATCACAGTGAAGCCAGTGTGATGGAAGGCAAAGTCTTTTCTCTCCCCTGTTCTCAATTTCTCTCCCGATGTCCAAGCCCCCAGGCGGGTGATGATAAGTCCCACGGCCATTTTAGGCCGCGCGGGGCGATTTACTGCCCCGCTCCCGGTCTGAAAGTACAAGGTTGGAACCCCCACGGGCGATGGTGAGTCCCACGGCCATAAAGCCGCGCCAGGTGATGTACGGTCCCGGTCCGGGTCGTTCCAACCCCGCGACACGGGCTGGAGAAGTCGCGTTGCGGGAGCTCCGAGAAGCGGTCTCTCCCCCCGGAACCGCGAGCTCCCGATGTCCCAGTTCACCGGACCTGCGGCTGCGTTGCTGGTGCCTCCGAGCCCCAGGAGTCGAGTCGCAGCAGCGAGTCACCACCGCTCCCCACGCTCCGAGGCCGGCCAGATGGTGAGTAGTCCGCAGCTCCGCAGTCTCCCGAGCCCCCGGGTCGTTCAGGTTAGAGGCCGCTCCACGGTGCTAGGCCCCAACGACAACGGAGACCCGACAGGGAAAAGGTCGGGTCTCCCGGACAGGGAAGAGATTTTAAGCAGTCCCCCCCCCCCCCCGCCCCCCCCACATGTACACATTTAAAAACACTATTAAAAAACACCAAACACTACATTTAACTCAATACTCTGACTGATGAAGGCCAAAGTGCCAAAATACTTTTTGACCACCTGATATACCTGCGACTCGACCTTCAAGGAACCATGCAACCATCAACCATTCCTCTGCACACCTGGCTAATTAATCCAGATCCTACTGCAATCTTTCACATCTTCAATATTTGCAAATCCACTCACTTCTGTATCATCAGCAAACATGCTAATCTTGCCCTGTTCTGTGATGTTTCACAGGGTGCTGGAGTAACTCAGCGAGTCAGGCTGAGAATAGAAGTTGGGAGATCATGTTGCAGTTGCATAAGAAGTTGGTGAGGCCGCATTCAGAGTATTGTATTCAGTTCTGGGCATCATGTTATAGGAAAAATGTCATCAAACTGGAAAGGGTACAGTGAAGATTTACGAGGATGTTGCCAGGACTGGAGGGCCAGCGCTATAGGGAGAGGTTGCGTAGGCTGGGATTATATTTCATGGAGCACAGGAGGATGAGGCATGATCTAATAGAGGTGTATAAAATCTTGATTTGAATAGATATGGTTGAGTCTTTTGCCCAGAGTAGGTGAATCGAGGAGAAGAGGTCATAAGTTTAAGGTGAAGGGCAAAAGATTTAATAGGAATCTGAGTGGTATATTTTTCACACAAATGGTGGTCGGTGTATGGAACAAGCTGCCAGAGGAGGTATTTGAGGCAGGGACTATGCAAAATTTGAGAAACAGTTAGACAGGTACATGGATAGGACAGGTTTGGAGAGATATGGATCAAACGTGGGCAGGTGGGACTAGTATTGATGGGACATGCTGGGCCGAAGGGCCTGTTTCCACACTGTATCACTCTATGACTCTGTCTATCTTTCCCTCTCAAACCCATTCTCCTGCCTTCTCCCCATTACCTCTGACACCCGTATCAATCAAGTGGGTCAGGCAGCATCAATTTCCTCCTGAAAAATGTCCATTGACTTGACCTCCACAGCTGTCTGTGGCAATGAATTCCACAGTTCACCACCCTCTAACTTAAGAAATTCCTGCTCATCTCCTTCCTAAACGAATGTCTTTTAATTCTGAGGCTGTGGCCACTGGTCCTAGACTCTCCCACTAGTGGAAACATCCTCTCCACATCCACTCCATCCAGGTTTTTACCAGGCCGGGACAGACGGCAACAGCTTCACACCGTGTCCCAAAGCTTGTGTCCTGTCCTGCACCACCCAAGGCAGCAGAGACGTTATAGGAGAGGGCAAGCTCCGTAACAAAGTAGCTCACGGTGGTTTGGGTAGCATTCAGGAATGTCTATGCATGTCACATCATGAATAATACTGAAGAAGGGTCTTGGCCCAAAATATAATCTATACCTTTTCTCCAGAGATGCTGCCTGACCCACTGAGTTACTCCAGCACTCTGTGAAATGTTGCCTATTCATATTCTCCGCAGATGCTGCCTGACTCACTGAGTTACTCCAGCACTTTGTGTCTATTTTCCCTTCACCCATCTGCCCATGTCCACTCTCCCCCCTCCTTTCCTATGTTCCTTTCCACCAATAAACCTTTCTCTGCCTTTACATTTCACTCCTCTTTCAAATCTGCTCTACTTATCTACATGCATTTTTCTTCTTAGCTTTTTAGTCATAGAATGATGCAGTGTGGAAACAGGCCCTTCAGCCCAACTTGCTCACACCGACCAACATGTCCCATGTAAACTAGTCCCACTCACACGCGTTTGACCCATATCCATCTAAATCTGTCCTATCCATGTACATGTCCACATACCTCTTAAACAGTAGTATTGTCCCAGCCTTAACTACCTCCTCTGGCAGCTTCCATACACCCAGCACCCTTTGTGTGAAAAAGCTACCTCAGATTCCTGTTAATTTCTGAAATATTGGTCATAAATTTGATGCAAAAATGCTCCAAAATAAGGCTCATAATGCATCAGAGAGCATCTAAAACCCCTGAGCTTAAGGGCCCTGGACCCCGGCATCGAGGGATGTCATGCTTCGCTCTCGTGATGTGCGCAGCGAGCACATTATATCACATTAAATTTTTTGTAATCCTGTCATGCCACCCCCTTTTTTGAAAAGCTTGGTACAGGCCTGTTTATAGATTCATGATGATTTTTTTGTGGATCAATGCTGTTAACTAGGAACACAAATCTGATTCTTACTTAATGCAGCACAGAAGGAGGTCACAAAGGAGACACAAGAAATTCCAGGTGCTAAAATCATGAGCAGAACTTAAATTGCAAGAGGAACTCTGCGAGTACCATCGCATGGTGGAGAGCAGAGTGCACCGAGAAAGAACTGTTGTGCAAAGCTATGGATGGAGGGGAGATATCTTAGATCCTGGTTCAGCCTGAACTGAGATGACTTAAAATGGTGTTGGAAGCCACATGGAACATGGTGGTGGTGAATGCATGTATTGAGGAAAAGGAGATCAGTGGCCCAATGGGTTGATGTGGCTCCCAGCAGAGCAATCCTATCAGTCCAGTTCCCCTTCTCATGTTCCTCTAGACTGACACTTCATTCTCTTACACCTGTCAGCTTCAAACCCAAGTCTCTGGCCCTGTGAGGCAGCAACACTAAATGCTGCACTATCATGCATGTCATCAATGCGAAGTGAGTTAGGTGATTTTAAGCAAAATTAGTAATGAGAATAATGCTGAGGATCAAGGCCAATTGATCAGAGTTCTTATTCTTGATTACTACCTACCAAACCCTGCTGGAAATGGATTGTAGAGGAAGACATCACGTTTCAAGATGTTGACGTCCCTCCTATGAAATGCTTCAATAGTTAATCAAGTAATTGAAGAGTTGATCATGATTTATACATAGACAACCATCCTGGTTCACTCATATCCTTCAAAGCATGAAGTGAGCAACAGTGACAAGGAACTAGTGGAATCACAGCCCAACATTAAACGTGAATCATCGGGAGAAGGAAAGATGACAAAACTAAGACAAACAAGTTGGACAAAGCTGTGTTCAAACTTTCAAACTGCCAATGTGAATTTGAACATGCTCTCTGTATATATAGAACAGGGACAAATCATATTAAACAAGCACAAAGAAAGTTTGTGACATTATATGAATAGAATTTCATCCTCCATTGCATACACAAAATGAACAATACAGTGCCAGCTGCATCCTGTACTCTGCTGTTAAAATGTGGCCCTGTTGTGAGCCTGTATTATAGAAACAGAGTGCAAACTACAGCCACCACTGTGGCCAAGGACTAATTTCAACCCACCATGGCTTATAATTTAGATCTAAGAATAATGATGATGGTTTCAGTTCCTGCTCATTTTAAAAGACTGCAATCAGATTTAAAAAGACAGTGCAAATAGATTGGGTAAATGCACAGTCTTTTGCCCAGAATAAAGGAATCAAGAACCAGAGGACATAGTTTATAGGTGAGAGGGGAAAGATTTAATAGGAACCCGAGGGGTAACTTATTTAACACAAAGGGTGGCGGGTGTCTGGAACACCCGGAGGAAGTACTTCAGGCAGGTACTATTTCAATGTTAAGAAATATTTAGACAGGTACATGAATAGAATAGCTTTAAAGGGATATGAGCCAAATGTAGACAGGTGGGATTAGTGTAGATGGGACATGTTGGTCGGTGTGGGCAAGTTGGGCCGAAGGACCTGTTTTCATGCTGTATGATGCTATGACTCAAACCAAAATGACCGCACATTCCAATGTATTTTAGAGCTTTTGTAGTTTATTCTCAGTCACAAAAATGAAAAATATTTAAATATATTCATTTGTTCTAAAAATCTAAAGCGGTGGCTGGAATTTTTTATAAGCTTCAGACACATTTCCTTTCCCAGCAACTGTTTTGCATGCTGATTAGAGGAGTTTGAAACACTGGTAATTACCATAAGGTGGTATTCTTAAATGTCATTATTTGACAAGTTCAGATCATAGCCTTCAGGATAGTGAAAGCCACGCGTGAATGGAACAGTAGCAGTGGATGCTTTGAAAGGAAGCAAGTTTAAACATAATAAGATTAAACATGTGCACAGTGCATGAAATCCAAGGAAACCAGAAAACCAACATCACATGGTTGCCTTCATAATATGTGATCCTGTGCATCAGTTTGTTAATGTTTGCGGACTTAAGGGTAAATAACCAGAATGGAAAATTGAGGAAATTTAATAATTAAATTCCATATAACAGACGTGAATGACTATAGATTAAAAAAAGAGATTAAGACAATAACTGGGCAGAATACATATGCATTGGAATCTATTTTAAGTGTTGATGCAATTAGACTTAGCCATTACAGATTTTTAATTCATGTCAGTGAAGTCTCAACTCACAATATGTATTTGTGATCAAATATGTAATTAGTGTTTGCTAAATGGAATTCAATGATTGAATTATCTCAGCTCCCAATATTCTTTGTTTATTTTGGTATTCTCTGGCATCAACAGATCTCTGTGTGGATCTAGTGTGGTGCTGTGGTTAAATTAGTCAGACCATTGGATGTATTAGACCCACTGGGCTAAAAGATGTAGTGAGGCATGAGGGTCACACAGTGGGCAGATGCAAACCATTGGTTTGGGTGCGTATGATCCAAATAGGTATTTTCTGTTCTCAGATGGAGATAACCCATTGATGCTCCTGATAAACTTAACTGCATCTATGTTTTGCTAAGGCAAGCCTAAGATTTTTACCATAGGTTTTTCACAAAACTCACAATTGATTATTAACAGCGACATGACATTATTATCATGAACAAGATCTATTAAAAACTTGTATTTCTCTCCAAACCAAAAATGTTACTAGTTTAGATCTTCTACTGGGTCATCATAGTCAGCCTGGAAGAGTTGGGATGAAGGGCTTGTTTCTGGGCCGTACAACCCTATGACTCATCACTTATCACAAATCTATCCAGCTGTTTAGCATCAAAGAAAACAAGAAATGAAATGTGAATGTTAATGCTTTCATTCATGTGTAATAAGAAAGCATAAAAACTTCAATCACATGGGATTAAATCATCCTCAAGCTATAACAAGCAACGTTACATCATGTTAAACGAGAGTCTATAATAATTTACTGCAGGTTTTGCTTGTTACTCTGTTGAGCTCATGTATTACAGTGGGCCTTAACATTCATCACCATAATGTAACCTTATTTCATAACGTGCTTCAGAAATATATTAATGTTTCCAGCTCGGTTGGCCAAATGCTAAAATCCAGATCAAAGCACTCCTTTTCCTGTTCTGCTACTGTCAGTGGATTACGTTAGGGATATTTCTTCAACAAATGCACTTAAATGCAAAACTTCCCAAGAGACATTTATTTGTAAATATGTTCAATGTATTTCAGACCTTTCCTATCAGCACCATTACTAGGAGATGATAATTGTTGACACAACAGAGAGAATGATAAAAATCACAATTAAGTTTACAGAGACAAATGGAAATAGTTGGTCTCTGTTCTTTGGAAAGGAGTTATTTGTGTATTTATAATCAGTGCAATTAGCTATCAGCGTATCACAATTAAGAAGAAACATATATCAAAGGATGCGATTCTCCTCTCTCTGAAGTAGATATTCACACAACATCATACTTTTGCTGTATTGAAAATTCAAAATCCTGTATTGATGATCCCGTTTAGAATCCAAGTACATCCTCCATTTATATAGAATCACAACTGAATATTTTGTGATCTTAAAGGTTATCACATTTATAATCAACAAGTTACATCATGCAATTATTTCCGAACTGAGTCAATGCTACTTTCTAAATTGGATGGCTTCTTCCAACATTTAACATTGGGTTGTATCATCTGTAAACATAATCACATGTCACTGGGTCAGAGGCTGCAATTAAAAAGCCCATTTCAAAATACAGCAATTGCTTCAAAACTTGCCAGGTGTGAGCTCATGTCACAAATTTAAATCCCTATTGCACCAATTGGTGTAATGCTGAAAATGCAGTACAATTTATAACATAATCTTGAATAATTGTAAATAACACAGCACTGTAAAATATTTTATACTTTTTAATGGAATCAACACATCTAAGCAGCATGAACAGAGATCACTTATTATGTGAAAGCTAAAAATGATTGATATCGCAGCAGGGTAAGGAGATTGATGGTTTAATGCTAAGAAAGCCCCAACAAGATGAAGGCATGAAAGGAATGATATAAGGCATGTACTACGGAGGAATTAAAACCAAGAAGTCCCCAATGGTGGAAGGAGAAATAAAATACGAAGAAAGAAATGGATAGAAATCTAGAAACTGCAACAAAAAAACACAAAAGTTGAAATAATGATTAAAATAAAGAGCAAGCACAGGAAAACCTAAATGGAAATTAAAAACATTAAATATTTAACAATTTGTAAGAAAGATGTCCATAGCCAAATCTGTAGAGAAACAAAACGTACATCCTTATACAGATCATCAGGAATCATTTATTCATTCTCCAACTTCACATACTTTTGCTTAATACATTGAAGCACAAAACATTGTTAAAAGTTCACAGTATGAAAGCATTTAAGTATCAGAGAAACCATTGCAGGCCAAGAGATAGATAATGTTTTGTTGTTGTGTAAAGTGCAGAAAATGTCCAGGTTTGATCATCTGTGGACATCTGTGGTAGGGAGCAGAAATGGGGGAGCAGCGAGAGGGGACAATCAAAGAATCGTCACAGTGGCCTTGTGGTAGAGATGCTGCCTTACGGCACCAAACACACAAGTTTGATCCTTACTATAGGTGCTGCCTGAACGGAATTAGTACGTGCTCCCTGTGACTGTGTGTGTTTTCTCCGGGTACTCCGCTTTCTTCCCACAATCCTAAGACGTACAGGTTTGTAGGTCCATTGTCTTCGGTGAAATTGTAAATTGTCACGAGTGTGAAGGATAATGTTACAGTACGGGGCGATCATTGGCCGGTACCATCTGCACTGTACCTCTAAAGTCTAAAAGTCTAAAGTCAAAGTCACAAGAGCACAACTCACTTGACTGCTTTGATCTCACAAAGAAAGCACTTCTGCATGCTGAGATAGACACCAAATGCTGGAGTAACTCAGCGGGACAGACGGCATCTCTGGAGGGAAGGAATGGGTGACGTTTTGGGTCGAGACCCTTCTTCAGACTCTGCAGGCCCTTTAATCCCCAGTGAAATGAATAACACCTGTGAGATTTCTCAACTTCATTGGCTTTGAATGTGCATAGTACACTACAGGATTGCTCCGATCTCTCTCATGAATAAGTAGTGACTGACACCTTATTTTCGATAACACCAGTCAGAGTTAGAGTACACAGGTTTGGTTTTCTGATTGGATTCGCATAAGTACAGGGCGACTGCGTGCACAAAGCAATCAACACCATTCTCAGTAGGATTCATAAATTTCAAAGAGACCTAGTCCATCAATGTTCAGGTGATGTGGCAGCAAGAAAAGCCCATGCTGATATGTGCCAGATTCCTGACAGCTGCAGGAGTGTTGTCAAGTCTGAATGGACTCGTTTGATCACTGTGATTAATGACAATGGAAGAAGGTAGTCTTATAATGCCCTGAAACCGCAGACCATTCATGCCTGAGATTGAATCCTCTATTCTCCCTGAAATGAATAGCATAACAGATATGTCAGTGTGTCACAGATTTTGTTTTGCTGCTCCTTATTGATCATCCTTTATATCAATGGCCTCAGTATACAGCATTAGATACAGTCTCCGGATTTGGAACATGAATATGCATTCCAACACTCACAGTCCAGAGCAATCTCTTCAATCACTGTTTGCTCCTGTGAACCGGTTTACCAAGATTAAAACTGAATTATGAATGCAAATGTTTGCACCAAAGTGCAAAAGACAAGCTTTTACATGGTAAGCATAGAAAATGTTGTGTTGTGTAATCGTAGCTTTAATGTGAGGGGGGTTAAGTATATATGCAAGGCAAGTTTTTTTTTTACACAGGAATATGGATCATGTGCAGGCAGATGGGGTTAGTTTTGGTTTGTCATCATGCACAGCACAGACGTCATGGGGTGCAGGACTTGTTCCTGTGCTGTACTGTTCTACCTTCTATGTTTACTGGCCCATCAAGTCTACTCTGCCATTCAATCATGGCTGAACTATCTCTCCCTCCTAACCCCATTCTCCTTCCTTCTCCCCATAACCTCTGACACCTGTACTAATCAAGAACCTATCTGTCTTTGCCTTAAAAATATCCACTCATGGTCTCCACAGCCTTCCGTGGCAAAGAATTCCACAGATTCACCACCCTCTGCCTAAGGAAATGTCACCTCATCTCCTTCCTAAAAGGACGTCCTTTAATTCTGAGGCTATGACCTCTAGTCCTAGACTCTCCCACTAGTGGAAGCATCCTCTCCACATCCACTCTATCCAAGACTTTCACTATTCTGTACCATAATAATCATAATCATAATCTTACTTTATTAGCCAAGTATGTTTTGCAACATACGAGGAATTTGATGTGCCATGCAGTCATGCCAATAAAAAGCAACAAAACACACGAAACACATTTTCACATAAACATTCACCACAGTGACTCCACCACATTCCTCACTCTGATGGAAGGCGAAAAAAGTTTAATCGCTTCCCTTCTTTGTTCTCCTGCGGTCGGGGGCCTCGAGCCTTCCATTGACTGGGCGATCTTGGCTCCTGTAGCCGGCGGCGTTTGGCCCCTTGCATCGGGGCGATCATGCTCTGCATCTGGGGGGAATCTCAGCTCCCCCGCACCGAGCGATCTGACCCCAGGTCGGGGCTGGTTGAAACCTTCTGCGTCATTTGGAGCTCCCGACATCGGTCTCTACCGGAGTCTGCGAGCTCCTTGATGGTGACATCCACAGGCTGCAGTTGGAGCGTCGATCCCAGGCAAGAGATCAGCTCCGATGGTAAGTCCACGTCGACGCGGTGAGGCTCAAAGTCAGTCTCCAGCAAGGCCACCAAGACCCTCTCCAGAGCCATCACATCCTTCCTCAGTTATGTTGCCCAAAATTGCTTACAATATTCTAAATGTGGCCTTACCAGTGCCTTATAGAGCCTCAACATTACATCCCTGTTTTTGTATACAGGCCCTCTTGCAATAAATGCTTGAAATTTCAATTCAAATAAATGAGTTTGCTCTTTTTTTACTACCGATTCGACTTGCTGATTAACTTTTTGTGCACCAGCACTCCCAAGTCCCTTTGCACCTCCAAATTCTGGATTTTATTTCGGAGTCACGTGAGTGATTCCATGAAGAAGCCCCACCAGTTCGCATGCGCGTCACATCGTCATTCGCATGGCGAAGCACCGGATTGGCAGGGCTTCGCTCCTTCCGACGGTAAGTTGAAACCTGCAGGTAAGTTTTTATTACTTACCAGGTTTGATGTTCGTGCAGGAACCTCTCTTCACAGAGGTATCCTGCAGGATTTGGCGAAGTGTGGCAAGTGAACCGACTATGGGCTGTGGGGAGAACCCGGTATCGACCGTGGAAGCGGATAGTCGGGTATGTCGGGTTTTCGCATTTAAAGCCACTGACAAAGAGGTCAGTGGTTTCAAATCTGCTGTGGTTCCCAGGGTCGGGTTAAACACGCAGGTAGGCAGGGTTACCGCCAGAGTCGCTGACAGTGCGGTCAGCGGCTCACAGAATCATTGTTCTGTGGGCCCCAGGCATGGGGTGAGATCACAGATTGAATCAAACAGCCCTATTGAACTCGGAGGAGTCGGGCTGAAAGAATTCCCTTCCGGAAATAAGTATGTATTTGTATGCATTCTGTTGTTATTTTTTAACCCTTTACAGGCACCAGCCTGGGCCTCTGGGACAGGCCGCGCCAGCAGCACCTGGGACAGGGCTGCTTGGTGTGTGAGCGCGGGCCTATGATACAGGCAGCGCCAGCAGCACCCGGAACAGGCTGCTTAGTGTGTGAGCGCGGGCCTGTGGTGCAGGCCGCACCAGCAGCACCTGGGACAGGGCTGCTTGGTGTGTGAGCGCGGGTCTATGGTACAAGCAGCGCCAGCAGTGCCTGGGACAGGGCTGCTTAATGTGTGAGAGTGGGCCTATGGGACAGGCCGTGCTAGCACCGCCTGGGCCAGGGCTGGTTAGTGTGCGAGAGTGGGCCTATGGGACAGGCCGCACCAGCAGTGCCTGAGACAGGGCTGCTTAATGTCTCCCTGTTGAAGGGGGAGACCATCACAGGTCAGTGTACTGCTGATACCGAGTCTGTCACAGCGCCGGCCTATGGGAGAGCCCACGCCAGCAGCACCTAGTAAAGGGCTGCTTATTGTGTGACAGCACCGGCCCGTAGGAGAGGCCGTGCCAGCAGCGCCTGGGGCAGGGCTGCTTCATGTCTCCATTTTGGAGGAGGAGAGCATGCCAGGTCAGTATACTGCTGACACTGAGTCTGAGGGTATAGTTGTGGAGCAAACCCCAATGGGTGAAGGGCACGTGTCAGAGGTACCATTTCCTGTCAACAAAGTTGCCATCCCAACAGAATGTTCCATCCTGGTATAGGTCCATTGGAAGGGTTGTATCAGCGCAGGTATCCTCAGGGGCCTGCAGCAGCAGCAGCTGTTTCAGGGCTGCCTACAAATCGCCCTCTCTGAGGAGGGGAGTGCAAAAGGTCAGATGTAACTGACTCCACATTCTGAAGATGTCGGTGGAACATACTGGAGCACATGAGTGCCAACAGTGAACAGCGCTGAGAGGCAGCTACCAAATCTTCTGTTCAGGTAAGGCCTATTCAACAGGAAAAACATGGTGGATGAAGCAAAAGCTGTCGGACCAATCAAGGCCAACGGCGGGCAGAGCTTCATCATTTTGGCGACAATGCACCCCATGCCTTCATCGGCAGTGAGCCGGTTCATTGAAGCTGGTGGCTGTTGGGCACAGGTTCCACGCACCCTACCAGTCCTACTCAACAAGGTGGGTCTGGCACTTCCGAAACATGGGTAAGTGGACCACTCACAGGTTGATAATATTTACACTTGTTTGTACAGCACACAAAGAATAAAAGCATTGTCATCTGCTTAGAGGGCACAATACTAGCATTCCAAGCAAGTTTGGAATTAGGGCCAGAATTGTCGTTTTCACGACAGGCTCGAAAATTGGGCAGAGTTATCGTGTGAAGCACCCATGGAATGATGGCAGGAGTGGCCTGTTCATTATGAAAAATGGAGAATGTCGTTTAACTGTACTAATAACTGTAAAACATTGCAAAATGGGATAAACTATGTTCCCAGGTTATTTAACTAATTATAAAATTGATGTTTGGACAGAGTTCGAAAATACTTGTTATGTCTTGTCTGGATGATATTCTAATGCTGTATTTTTGTTAAAATCACCGGTTCAGTCTCAAACTATATTTGAGAAATTGGGCTCATCCATCCAGCTAACTTTAAGTTGTTACCAAATAGACTTGTTGGTCATTGGGATTTACCTTTAACTATTGATTAGTTATGACTCCGCCTTGGGGCACGAGATTGGAGTTAATAGAAACCTGTTATAAAGCTGAATTCTATTCATCTAGAGTATTGGCAATATAGTAGCTGTGATTCAGCTGTGCAAGTCGGGGAACTGACATCGTGAAGTAGCAATCTCTCAAATGACATGTGGGTGATTGTTAACAGGCTTATGCTATGACCAGCTGAAGCTACCTAAGGCACAATGATGAACAAACAGTATTCAGCATTGCTCCAGCTAAGTGCTTTAAGATGGAAAATTGCGAATGTCATCTCAAGTTGGACGTGGAGGAGATTTGCACGAGTCGCCAATTCTTCAGTTGTTGGTATTAACTAGCTCAGAGAGTGGTAGCGGTGTGGAATGAGCTTCCAGTGGAAGTGGTGGAGGCAGGTTCGTTGGTATCATTTAAAAATAAATTGGATAGGCATATGGATGAGAAGGGAATGGAGGGTTAAGGTATGAGTGTAGGCAGGTGGGACTAAGGGAAAAAAAGTTGTTCGGCACGGACTTGTAGGGCCGAGATGGCCTGTTTCCGTGCTGTAATTGTTATATGGTTATATTGGCTGCAGCAAATGGGACCCACTCTGTCGGGTTTTCAACCCCGGATATCAAGTTTGTAAGAGATATCTTTAACACAAGTTCTCTCAGTATAAGTATAGAAAGTATTGGATATGTACAGCGAGTTAACAATACTTCACCAGGGGGCTCCAGCTACATCCTTAGTCATATTTCGGCATACCCCAAGGACTCACGTCTATGAGTATGGGCACGTTTGCTATATTTTAACAAGGCCACCAGAACCCTAAGAGGTGTGGAATCAGCATTGTTTATTAGCCACAAACAACCACACAAGAAAAGGTTGGTTCAGACTATTTCAAGGTGGCTGAAGAAGGTTCTGGTTTAAGCGAGTATTAACACTACCAATTTACATCTCATTCCACCAGGGCGGCATCAACATCAGCGGCCAGGGCAATGGATGTTCCCATTGACCATCTCCTCGCGGCTGCAGGATGGTCAAGTAAATTCATTTTCAAAAAAATGTTTTACCGTAAGCTGATTGCCGACCCAGGGCTATTTGCCCATTCTGTTTTGCATTCAAATTTTAGCCTCCCCTGAGATAGACGGGTTGCTATTGATTTATTTATTAACGTAAACCATTAATATGTTTAAATCAATGTTATGGCTAATGCATTGTTGTTTATTCACTCATCCTGAGTCAATGATGCAGTGAGACGCCGGGATTTGAATCTACGGCATGAAATCGTAGAGCTTTGAACTTTTCACGGAATCACTCACGTGACTCCGAAATAAAATAGTAGGATTAAACGAGAACTTACCAGTTTGAAGTTTGATCTTTATTTTATGAGGAGTTGCGTTGGTGATTACGTGCCCTCCACTCCCAACCCTCTCTCACAAAGGTCATCTGGTAGTTCTCAAGTTTCTGATCTTACTATGTTATTTCAATTATTTTTACCTATGATTTCATACCGCTGCTTTGAAGATTAACGCGCATGCGAACTGGCGGGGCTTCGTCACGTAATCACCAACGCAACTCCTCATAAAATAAAGATCAAACTTCAAACTGGTAAGTTCTCGTTTAATCCTACTATTCTCACCCCATTTATAAAATAGTCTATTCCTACTCTCAAAATGCATGACTCCACACTTTGCTACATTATATTCCGTCTGCTACTTCTCTGCCCACTCTCTCAACCTGTCCATATCCTTCTGCAGACCCCCTGCTTTCTCTACACTACCTGCCCCTCCACCTATTTTCATATCATCCGCAAACCTTGCCACAAATCCTTCAATCCCCTCGTCCAAATCATTAATATACAACGTGAAGAGTAGCGGCCCCAATACCGACGTTAGCAGAACTCCACTCGTCACTGGCAGCCAACCAGTAGAAGACTCCTTTATTGCCACACTCTGTCTTCTGCCATCCAGCCAACCTGTTATCCTTTGATACCGTGAGCTCTCATCTCTCTAAGCACATAACGTGTGGCATCTTATCAAAGGCTTTCTGAAAACCTACATATACTGACCCTCCTTTGTCTGCCCTGCTAATTACTTTCTTCAAAGAATTCCAGTAAATTTGTCAAGCAAGATCTCCCCTTCACAAAGCCATAGACTTAGGCCTATTTTATCGTGAACTTCTTAGTACTCCGTAACCTCATCCTTTATAATGGACTCTAAAATCTTACCAATCTTTAGTTCACTCTTATAATGTTCTGCATTCTCCCTTCCTGCAGTGGAAGAGAAAATACTCAGATGAAGCAAGAAAATCATTCAAATGGCTTTTCCAAGTCAAATAGAAACATTTAATTAGACTATTATTCAGGAGGAGATGGCCTGTTCAGTTTACCTGATTGTTCAATGCCTAGCATTTTTGTACACATTTTGAGATAAGATAAAGCACCTTCACCATTGCACACAGACGTTCATCTCTTGGCCAGGCCTGGACGAGAAGGCACATGGTCAATCACATCCAACATCACACTCCCCGCATAATCTCCATGTGCCTCTGTTCAGGGTCTGGAGACCACATGCCTAAAATATCCTTTAATCAGATAAGGTCTGCGTTACCTTGGTGATGGTACCCGGAGGCCAGCTATCTCTAATTACCGCATTCCTCACAGAGGAATTCTGCTCTGGCTTGCCATGTTCTCTGTTGCACAAACCAGGTCTGACTTATTTGGTGAAAGAAAGAATATGTTGCTTTCTTACTCAATCCCTCTAAAATATGCAGTGAGTTAACACTGTTAGTTGAGCCCCTGTTGTGTCCATGCCAAGAGCAACATCAGTATGCTGATGTGAACTTGTCCAATGCACAACACATATTGAGTAAGGGTGATTGTCCAGGAGAGACATTAAGAGCACTGAAGAGATGCACTGGTGGATGAATAGGTCAGCCAGTGTGTGAGAGAGAAGAAAAGAATGGTTGTGCTTGCAAGGGAAGCAGCTCTGTGGAAGCGTACATGGGTGCATACTTGGTCAGGCCAAATAAAGAGAGAAGGTGAAGTACATAAGTGGATTATGCATAAATATGTAAGTAAATCTCTGACCTGGTTGCGCCATTAAAATGTATCCCACATTGAAAGCAGCAGGGGAAAATAATCTGTACTGTGCAAAGCCTAGTCAACCATCCAAAATCTCAGACTGCAGTCCCAACCTCCCTAGATTTACTTGAGTCAGATGTGGAAGACACACTGCAATGACCAAGAACCAGGCACAGTGTGGCCTGGATGGCAACCAGGCCTCAGGTGGTGTACTGCCAAAGACCCACCCCCAAAACAGTCTGTTGGCCTTCAAGCTCAGCTAAAAGTAGAGCTTTACACGTTTCTAATCACTGGAGATTTTAAAACATATTGGAAATGGTGTGAATTCTTTAAAAAATGACAAATAAAACTGATTCAAATAATTCAAATCAATAAAAGTATTCAAAACTATGTATTTTAAAATTTTTATTTCTTTCATCATTCTGTGGGTCAAAAAATTCCATGGAAATGAATGGAATCCTTAATCCTATATCAGGTCTGTTTGGTGTAGGATCTTAAAACACAGGGCAGTGTTAATGGTTTCTCGCAATGGAATGTAGTGAAAAAAGGGGTAATGACAGCACCCGTAGTCAGGATCAAACCCTCTGGTGCTGTAAGGCAGCAACTCTACCACTATGCCACCGTGCCGCACCGACATCCTAAATCTATGATGATACAAATTTCTCCAAATTTCTACGTTAGTTTGTATCATTATATTCAAGCATTTTGTGTCCTGTTAGTCCACTAAATAGGACATGGTGGCAGAGCTGCTACGCTATAGCACCAGAGACCCAGGTTCAATCCTGACTACAGATGCAGTCTGAACAAAGTTTGCATGTTCTCCCTCTGATTGCAAAGGTTGTTTCTGGGTGTTTCGGTTTCCTCCCACATTCCAAAGACGTATAAGCTTGGCCTCTGTAAAATCGGCTGTAGTGTGGTCATTGGTCGGTAAGTACTTGGTGGGCCCTGGGCCTGTTTTCACACTGTATCTCTAAACTAAACTAGTGCCACCATGCACTGAATGCCAAACTCTAAATTTATCTTTCTAATTATGTCACCATAAGAAAACAGCAGGATGTGCTGAGTTATTTTACATTTCCCAGACAATATTCCAAATAGGACTAAATTAATTGCAGGGCCAAAAACTCTGACACATAGTATGTTATAAGTAGGCAGGGAACATCTAAAAGAGAACTTTAGCTGACCCATGCATTATAGCCATTCGAATAACAGAAATTCACCCTTGCAGAATTCATAAATCACTAGCCAAAAATTTGAGATATGGAATAAATATTGCTCTCACAGAATTTATGGGGTAAAACGGAGTCATTTATTTTTAACTCTCATTGCATGCACAGACAACATGCCTGCTTGGTTGTGAAAAATCTGTATACCTGCACCTGTACAGATCATTTTAAAGGGAATCTACTTCCCCATAGTGTCAGGTTGCCTGTATATGCTAATAGGAACATTTTTTTTAGGAAAGCAGCGGGTTTAGGGTTATTTAATACTAAACTAGATCCATTCAGCCAATCAACAAAATTAAGATTGATCTGAGGCCCAACTTCATTATTCTCCCCACCACTCGATACCATTTGTAGACAAAACAAAATCATGGACCTCAGCTGTAAAATCAACAAATATGAAACACCATTTTTGCACATAAATACATTTCCTAATTTCTGACCTGACTGAAGAGTTTCATAAAAATAAGTGTTGCTGAAGTTAAGTGACAGAATATGGAGCCCAGTGCTCCAGTATCTGCAGAGGCACCATACTTGCAGTGCATAAGAGTAAAACATTCCAGGAATTCATTTACAGAACAATTTATATTATACTTATAAACTGAAGCATATTTATTAACATAGATTTTGCTGCAGCAGGGTTTCTAACAAGTCAAATTTACACTTTCAAGGCTATTGCTTTGGCCTCCGAAATTGCGGAAAGTGAAAGCTGTTCACAGCAGAAATTTTGAGACTAGCCCACAAAACTAAAGGTTCCACAATTGAATTCAGATAGCAATGTTTAAAAATAGGGGCTGAGTCACACATCAGCCCATCCCCTGAAATTGCAATCCATCTATAGCTAAATCACTGATAAAAGCTATTGTCTACATGGTTACGTTTAAGGTTAAATATAGGCTGGTTTGGCAAGATTATAATGATGATGATGATAAGACCATGATATAGGAGCAGTATTAGGCCATTCAGCCCATCAAACCCACCATACAATCATGGCTGATCTATTTTTCCCTCTCAACCTCATTCTTCTGTCTTTTCCCCATAACCGTTGGCACCCTTCCTAATCAAGTACCTATCAATCTCCACTTTAAAAATACATCAACATATAAATAAACATTGTACTTCATACATAAACATTCAAATGATGCCATATCATCAACAGTCTTAGACATTGTCCTACATAAGAGCACCTTTCTTGGGATTTCCACATATACATGCAGATATAAAAAGCCCAAGTTCCTCTCAGTAACTTTGTGCTGACTAACAGGATGGTTTCCCATAGTGGAGATCCCATTGAAAAGCACGGCAAGTGGAATGTGAGCAAAATAACTTTCATTTACATTCTGATCTCCTCGAATAATTGTATGCGAGTCCCAGAGTCATAGAGTCATACAGCTCAGAAACAGGCCCTTCTCGACAAATCGTACATGCAGACCAAAATTCCACATCCAAGCTAGTCCCATGTGCCCATGCCCGACCCATACCCTTTCCAATTCATGTACCTGTCCAACCGTTTTTTTATTTATTGTTTTATTTGCAGTGCAGGCTCAAATGGCCAAATGGCCTCCTCCTGCACCTATTTTCAATGTTTTTATACCTGCCTCACCTACGTATCTGGCAGCCCATATACCCACTGCTCTGTGTGTGAAAACATTACAACTCGGGTCCCTACTAAATCTTTCCACTCTCATCATAAACATGCCCTCTAGTTTTTGATTCCCCTACCCTGGGAATAAAACTGTGTATTCAATCTATTTTGCTGATGATTTTGTACACCTCTATATGGTCAGCCTTCCAAAATTAATGTCCTACCCTGCTCAACCTCTCCCTATAGCCTTGCATCCTGGCAACATCCACATAAATCTTTTCTGCTCTTTTTCCAGCATAATGGCAGGGTCACCAAAACTGAACACAATACTCCAAATGGGGCCTAACCCAACATCTTGTACAACTGCAACGTAACATCCCAACCTCTATACTCAATTTTCTAAAATATTTTTTTGTGATAATATTCTTGGAACTGGGTAAAATTTGTGTTTCCCTTTCACATCAGGATTTAAAGGAACCAAATAACAAAAGGTCTTGAATGCACACTGTGGACTGGGTGAAATAGAATGACTGGTGACAGTTAAACATTAACAGGAGATAGACACAAAAACAGTTGTCGTAACTCAGTGGGACAGGCAGCATCTGGAGAGAAAGAATGGGTGCCGATTCGGGTTCCAAATGTCACCTATTCCTTCTCTCCAGAGATGCGCCTTACCTGCTGAGTTACTCCAGCTTTTTGTGTCTATCTTTGGTTTAAATCAGTAGTTCCTTTCTAAACATTAACAGGTCTGGGCCCCTGAGTAGGTTGTTTATCAGAAGATCCAGCCTTCACAATGACAGAGAGGATCCTTGAGTCTGACCTTTCTCCCAAGTATCTTTGAGTTATATTAGCACACAGGAGGCGTGCGTGTGTATGTGTAACTACAGAAATCTGAATTTGTATTTCATCACCTGGAATGTAATGTAAAATTACAACTTTAAAATGTTAACATTATAATAACAGCTGGCTTGGGAAAGGTGAAATTCAAAAAGGTATTTGTTTGCAAAAGACAAGAGGGGAGGGTGATGCACAAACAAAGTGGAATTATAGATCAAAGATAGACACAAACAGCTGGAGTAACTCAATGGGACAGGCAGCATCTCGGGAGAGAGGAAATGGGTGATGTTTCGGGTAGAGATCCTTCTTCAGACTGGGAATTAGTTTAGTCTATTTTAGAGATATAACATGGAAACAGGTCCTTCGGCCAATCACCGATTACCCATACATTTGTTCTATCCTATGCACTAGGGACAATTTACAGGAAGACAAGCCTGCATGACTTTGGAATGTGGGAGAAAACCAGAGCATGCAGAGGAAACCAACGCAGGAAAAACGTACAAACTTTGCACAGACAGCACCCATAGTCAGGATCATACCCGGATCTCTGGCGCTGTAAGGCAGCAACTCTACCGCTGTGCCACTGTGCCACCCTAAATTGTTTCTATTGGCTGAGTCAGTAGGATTTTACATTAAAAATAAAATCTCTCAGCCATATAGTTACTGCAGTCAAACAAGGGTTACCAGTCACTCCTCAAACTAACGGGCTTGTCCCACTTGGGCGTTATTTGCGCGTCAAAGATTTTGTGAATCCCAAAATCCTGGGGCGCCGCGCATGACCACCCATCACTGCCTACATCACCACGCACCAAGCACGCATCACATGCACGTCAAGACACGCAAGTCATGCGTCGTGACGTGTAAATGATGGCGCGTAAAAGACGCGCAAATGACGCCCAAGTGGGACAGGCCCTTAAGTCAACAGTGGGTTGTTGAGATAGGAACTACAGACATGACAGTGAACATGACTGACTCCCCTCCCCTCCCCATCCTCCTCCCCCCACTGCCTAAATCTTTGCACATCCCCAATCCTTTCTACTCGTTACTTTGGTTTCATATTTCATGTATCTTGTGTTCTATGACTGTTGGCAGATCAATTTCTCTCCTCAGCTAAATAAAGTTCTATCGTATTGTATCATATTATATTGTATCATAACTAGTCATACACAGCAAGTTGAAAACCTGCAGATGCTGGAAATTAGAAATAAAATGGTAAATGCTGTAAATACTCAGCAGGTCAGACATTATCTGTGGAAAGAGAAAAACAGAGTTAATATTTCAGTTCAAAAACGGGGAGAAAAATGATTAAATTACCTCTGTTATTCTATATCATCATTTCATTTCCAAGTTCAACACCATACACATATTTGAAAAAAATACTTATTGCAATACTCTCACTGAAAAGGTTTTTTCTGCTACTGAGTGATTATTATTTTTAACATTACTGGCAGTCTTTAACCAAGCAACAATGTGTAATAAAAATGTGTTGATAATAAACAATGCAAAACTATAATTGGCTTTGGCAAAAATTCTAACTGAATTCTGATCACTTAAATACTTGAGATCAAATACTTTGGATAAAGTATCAGATTCCTCCGATATCAAGGTATTAGATGCCACAGAAACATTAACAGCTAAACAACTTGGCAACATAAATATAATGCAATCGGTTATTACTGGAAAAAAATGTAGCACAGGTCATATTGCAATAATTACGGTTTAGTGATCGTATTCAAAAAGCCCTCGGGCAAGATTGTTATCAAACCGGCTCAGAATCTGGTAATTCAAGTGTTGGATCTCCCTACTGGCGCCACTTAATCAAAATCAAAAAGCCAGATAAGCAATACAGGTTGCAACAAGCTATTCTTAGAGGGGGGAAAGCTGAAGACAATTATTGATATCTTATCAAAATATCTAGTTTTCCTTTGAAAATAATCACAGCAGTTCAAATATTGAGGAGTAATTGAAAAGTAAACATTCCCAGTGTGACGGGACGCAAATGAATCATGATGTATCGTACATGGCACATTCTAAAAATAACAGTAATGGAACCAATGAAGGTGGTTAAGTCAATAAAGTACCAGTCACCTGTAAATCCATAAAGGTCATGGTAAAGACTGAGAGGCAGACTGAAAATAGAAGTAAATATGAGCGGTGACCATTGGTCTATTGATTTAAAAATATGGAGGTTTGTAACACTGTTGTATTATAAATTCCAGTTATATGCACCATACCTTTTGTCAGCAATAACATTGTCCAGATAGTTAGATCTACCTTTATATTTTTCATAGACTTAAATTATCAGTGATTTAATGTAGGAAAACATCTGAAAACATATTGTAATTGTTTTATTTGTTTTTTATGGACATATAAATTTTGTAAACTGTTTATTTTTGACTCTTATCTTTTGCCTGCATATGAACAAATTAAAAGAACCTGAACACTAAAAATGTAGTGTTTCTTGTATGTGCTGAAAGTGTGCATGTGAACTCTGGAACATATATTCACAATGGTGAGAGGAATAAACAATGAATTGGATCCAGTGTCTATTTTTGAATCAGTTGCAATCTGATTCAAAAATAAGACATGGAAGCTAGTGCACATGTACAAAATTTGATCAACAAGGCAAATGAAACATTACTCTTTCATCCAACTTAATTGTCATCATTATAGTTATTTAATAAGATTAGTTGGGGACATACTGCAGGCATCTAAAATTTAGAAAGAAAGGCTAGAAGGCACTGGTTAGTTATTGACACTGGTTTATAATTGTCACGTGTATTGAGAGATAGTAAAGAATAAAGCTTCATTTACTCTCTCAGCAGATCGTACCATTGTGGAAGTCTCAAAAACTGTTGGAGGTGTTTATTAATACATTAGTTCAAGTTGCCAGCTAGCATCTGCCATTAACATATTAACTGTCAGTTCCACTATACCACGGTTCTCGCAGACTCGCCATTTACACCTTCATTATCCTTACCTTTGCACTTTGTTGCTTTCGGAACTGAGAAGTCGCGACTTTTGTACAATGTAAGAGTAATGGGCCTGTCCCACATAGGCAATTTTTCAGGCGGCTGCCGGCAACTGTAAGATAAACAAGTTTCCTTATCTGATTAGAATGTTGGGTTTGTGCAATATCCCTTTTTGAGCTCAAGGATACGTTCAAACCAAATTACCATCAGACACACACATCGCTTCCTTCACCAGCCCGTTATGCAGGCGGGGGACAGGGGAAGCGGGTGGAGCGCTGTCTGAGTGAAATTCACACGGTGCAAAGCCAATGTGATACAGACACACACCACGATGAACAGGAAGGTTCACGCTGTAATTAAGACGATGAAAGCACGGTGTACAAGAAGGGTTACATAAGTCCTTTAAAAGATGGGGTTAGAAGGGGGGAGAAGGGGGGAGATGGGAGAGACGGGGTGGGGAGAAGGAGTGGAGACAACTTTTAAGAAGCCAGAGATACACGGCTGTGAAGCTCAGCAGTTATTAACATTACCGGTCGATTATCCTTGGTTCTGAAAACTACTGCTTCCTTTTTTTTCCCCAATGAGCCAATGAAATTCACCGGTCAGCACTGGCTACAACCTATGAGAACCTACTGCTAAAGTTCAATTTGCTTCAAACAGATAACAACACAAAAGTTAGTAATACAGTAATGTCTTTATTTTGCCAGACGGGTGTGTGTCAACTCTCACAGTATGTAAAATACAGACTACAGAGTCTCTCTTTCTCCACACACAGAGGTAATGTTCAATCAGATATATTTATACCCTAATAATCAGTAATTATTTATCTTATAGAGCATTGTACAGCCTCTTGCCTGTTAAAATCAGAGGATTGACAGGTTCTTCCCATAGAGGAAAGGTTAACCCATATATGGTTATGCTGAAGGAGCTATTTTTTGCAGATTCAAACACTTGTTTTTTGACCTTGTTGATTAATTGTTTGTACATTGCAATCTGTAGAGAAAAGGATAGGAACAAGTTGTTTGAACATCTTTCTGATCGTTTATATCATAGAGCAAAAACATTAATGTCATTGTGCTATACTCTTGTTAGTGTTGTTGGAGAAAGGTTAAGTATTCATTTTATTGCTTTTAAATCTACAGCAGAATCCATTTTGTAACTTCTAAATCTTTAAACTGTTTTACTACGACAACCTTCGACCTCCTGGCAACCCACTACAACTGAATAGAAACAGAGTGTAGGATATTGCACCATAGCTATATAGAAAGTGCAGGTAAAACATCTGCAAGTGTCACAATGAGGTGCATTGGAAGATCAGAGAAACTTTCTTAGCATATGAGCAATCCATTCAAGCATCTGATAACAGTGAGGGGGAAACATGTTCTTGAATCTGATGGTCCGTGCTTTCAAGCTTCTTTATCTTCTACAGACCCAGAGGGGGGAGAAAAGAAAATAACGGGGGTGTGAATGATCCTTGATTTTGTTGGCTGATTTCCTGAGGCAGTATGAAGTGTAGGTGGAGTCAATGAGAGGAGACGAGGCAGATTTATGTAATGGACTGGGCTGTGTCTATGAATCTCTGCAGTTTCTTGCTGTCTTGGGCAGAGGAGTCGCCATACGAAGCTGTGATGCATCCGATTAGGATGTTTTCTCTCCTGCATCTATAATCATTGGGGATGTGTCAAATTTCCCCAGATAAGTGAACATGCAGCAGGTTTGCACCGAGCTTCCTCCTCCTCCCAGAAGAAAAGGTCAAAATGTTTTTTTTTTTAAATACTGTATGCCCCATTGAACTTCGTGACTAGTTAGACACACAAAAATCTGGAGTAACCTAGCAGGTCAGACAGCATCTCTGGAGAAAAAGAATAGGTAATGTTCAATGTCCCCACTCGACAGATTGGTAGAAAGTGACTGCACCTTCACGTTTAAGCCAGTGGGTTAAAATCACAGTCAAAATTCCCATTGGTTTGGGGACGGCTTATTATAACCTATGAAAGTTATAAGGTCACCTCTATAATTTCCAGCAACTGCACAGTCAATAAGTAACCTGGTCAATATATTCTACCCATCTGGCCAGAATCTGTCCACAAGACTGACCACCAGGAAGGATAAAAGACTGAAAAAGAACAAGACAGCCTGGTGTGTAGGAACTGTAGAAGAAGGCTCTCAACCCAAAACATCACCTATTCACCTATTCCTTGCTACCTGATCCACTGAGTTACTCCAGCATTTTGTGCCTAAGACAACCTAATTGTTCCGTTATCGCTTTTTCATTATTCTTGTCTTTTTTAATCAATCTGTGGTGCTTGAACTGTGGGGGATGAATAAGGATGGGTCATAGATTCAGGTTGTATGGACTTCTTGAAGTTAGCTGTTAACCAAAATTAACAGACGTTGACAAAATCGAAACTATAAGAAATTGGAGGCAATTAAAAGGCAAAGGAATTAAGAAGGAGAAGAGTCAGAACAATAGATATTGGCAACATGTTTTGCTGGTTCCCATGGGAATATGTATTGTGGTCTCACCTGTTAATTATAAATGAATAGATGATGGAGTTGCAAGCCTTGCAGCCTGATGTATGAAGCTCGGTCCCCATGTAAATATGTAGATGGATGCTGGAGTTTGCAAAGGGACATTGATGGATTAAGTGAATGAAATGAACTGTTACAAATGGATTTCAATTCAGACCTAGGAGAGATAGATGAGAATATTTTGTGAATTAGAAGAAGCAACGCACTGTGGAGGAGCAGAGACTTAGGTGTTCATTTACAGATATTATTAAAGGCTTTCACAGTATGAAATAATTAAAAACATAATTGGAATATTAAATGTTATCTCCAGGAGGCTGGAATACAAAAGATGGAAATTAAATTGCATTTACAGAGCTCAGGATAAGCCCTATTTAAAGATCAGTATCCAATTCCATTGATATGTGTATTTGAGTATGAAAGATTCGGGAGCAATCTAAATTAGATATTTAAGATGATTTTGTTGTTTGAAAGAATAAAGATAAACTATTTCCTCTGGTGGGGGAGTTCAGCACAAAAGACCTTAGCTTTAATTTTAGAGCTGATACATTCAGAATTCTTATTAGTAGCAATCCTTTCACATAAATGAAAGGGGAAATCTTATTTTTGGTCCCCGCTCCATCCCAAAATGTGGTAAGATTGAATCAACTAAAAATTTCAAAAACAAGATGAATAGACATTTTAGTTGGAAGGCTTATTGAGGGTCATGTACCAATGTAGTTAATTTAGATGGAATTTTGAGTCATGATATGAGTAAATGTCAGAATCCTGTTCCTGCATTCTTAATGTAGATTGATGATGAACATTAATGCAAAAAGAGTGTTTGCGTGTCTTTTGTTTGAGAGGTCATTTTTAAGTTAATGTAATAAGCCCATCAACATTGTCTGTAGAAATCTTGCGGAAACATCAATCTGGTTGAATTAATTTTCTCATAAACTGAAACAGTGGTTAGCCTTGGTAAACAATCATCAAGCTGTGACTATGACAGAAAACTACCAACAAACTCAAAAATGAACATAACAGATAGACAAAGTATAGAGATGGAATAATTCAGCTGTAAGACATAACGGCTTCCGAATTACATTATGGGCAATCATTGCTGATTTCTTCCCAATTTTGATTGCAAACTGCAGGCGAATAATTTAACAGCAATTTTTGCTGTTTGACAAATTGATCAGCACAGAGACATGTTCATAGCACATATGAAATATCAGAATCCTGAAACAATCTTCCCTTTCACACCATGTTCCTGGTGATGCTGCCATAGACTCTGAACATTACCTCGTTCAGTTATTCTGTTATTGTACTTAAAAAAAGTTTGGAAGGATATGGACCAGACACGGTCAAATGGACTAGCTCAGTTAGGCAATTGATCAGCATGGACAGATTTGGCCAAAGGACATGTTTCCGTGCTGTTTAGTTTTATGTCTCAATTGTGTCTCAGGTGTCAGGGGTTATGGGGAGAAGGCAGGAGAGTGGGGTTAAGAGGGAAAGATAGATCAGCCATGATTGAATAGCAGAGTAGACTTGATGGGCAAAACAGCCGAATTCTGCTCCTATCACTTATGAACTTATGAACATGAAATGTTTGCCAGGAGTGTATCATTTTCTGGGTATTTGACTACTAGCATTGATTCCTTAGCAACTTATTGTTGCTTTGTAATGATTCCAGAGCCATTGAATAGAACATCGGGAATCTCGTCTCTCCATCTCATTGACCAGGGAGTTCAGGATCACATCTGAAAATCATGGCCAGCAGCTTGAATGCTTCAGACAATCATAAGTATTGAAAAAAACAACAAAACAGGTAAAACAAATAAACATTGGGGTAATTTGCATTCTTATTTTTGCTTGACAAAAATGCAAATACAATAGTTATAAAACTAAAATAATTAACCCCACTTACATGAGACATGAGACTTACAAGCAACCTGGTGGCGCAGCGGTAGAGTTGCTGCCTTACAGCGCTTGCAGCGCCAGAGATCCGGGTTCGATCCCAACTATGGGTGTTGTCTGTACTGAGTTTGTACGTTCCCCCCGTGACCACATGGGTTTTCTCCGAGATCTTCGGTTTCCTCCCACACTTCAAAGACATACAGGTTTGTAGGCAAATTGGCTTTGTATAAGTGTAAATTGTCACTAGTGTGTGTAGGATAGTGTTAATGTGTGGGGATCACTGGCTGGTGCAGACTTGGTGGGCGAAAGGGCCTGTTTCCATGCTATATCTCTAAACTAAACAATTATTTTTCAAGTGATTTGATGTTTTTGTTTGAATAAACCTCAATGAGGACCTTGAAATGTTTGATTACAGTAAGAGCTAATTAAATACATTGTTGAAATGGAAAAAAACTATTATCTTGTTATATTAAATTATTTGGTCAGAGTTTGGTGAATCTGTGGAATTCTGCCACAGAAGGCTGTAGAGGCCAAGTCAGTGGATATTTTTGGGCAGAGATAGATTTTTAATTAGTACAGATGTCAGAGGTTAGGGGAGAAATCAGGAGAATGGGGTTAGAAAGAGGAGATAGATCACCAATGATTGACTGGCGGAGTAGACTTGATGGGCCGAATGGTTGGTACTGGACCCCAAGAAATGAAGTTTATGGAGTGCCTCCATGATGGATTCTTAGAGCAGCTTGAACTGGAGCCTACCAGGGAGAAGGCAATTTTGGATTTGGTGTTGAGTAATGAACCGTATTTGATAAGGGAACTCGAGGTAAAGGAGCCATTAGGAGGTAATGACCATAATATGATAAGTTTTAATCTACAATTTGAGAGGGAGAGGGGTAAATTGGAAGTGTCAGTATTACAGTTGAACAAACGGGACTATGGAGCCAAGAGAAAGAAGCTGGCCAAAGTTGACTGGAAAGATACCCTAGCATGGATGACAGTGGAACAACAATGGCAGGTATTTATGGGAATAATACAAAAGGTGCAGGATCAGTTAATTCCAAAGAGGAAGAAAATTCCAAGGGGAGTAAGGGGCGACCGTGGCTGACAAGGGAAGTCAAGGACAGTATAAAAATAAGAGAAGTATAACATAGCAAAGATGAGCGGGAAGCCAGAGGATTGGGTAACTTTTAAAGAGCAACAGAAGATAACTAAAAAGACAATACAGGGAGAAAAGATGAGGTACGAAGGTAAGTTAGACAAGAATATAAAGGAGGATAGTAAAAGCATTTTTAGGTATGTGAAGAGGAAAAGATTAGTTAAGACCAAATTTGGGCCATTGAAGACTGAAAAGGGCGAATTTATTATGGAGAACAAGGAAATTGGCAGTCGAGTTAAACAGATACTTTGGATCCGTCTTCACTAAGGAGGACACAAACAATCTCCCTGATGTACTTAGTGGCCAGAAGATCTAAGATGATGGAGGAACTGAATGAAATTCACATAATGCAGGAAATGGTGCTGGGTAGACTGATGGGACTGAAAGCTGATAAATCCCCAGGGCCTGATGTTCTGCATCCCAGGGTACTTAAGGAAGTGGTTCTAGAAATCGTGGTCGATTTTCCAATGTTCTATAGATTCAGAATTGGTTCCTGTGGATTGATTGGAGGGTAGCTAATGTTATCCCACCTTTTAAGAAAGGCGGGAGAAAGAAAACAGGGAATTATAGACCAGTTAGACTAACATCAGTGGTGGGGAAGATGCTGGAGTCAATTATAAAAGATGAAATAACGGCACATTTGGATAGCAGCAGTAGGATCGGCCCGAGTCAACATAGATTTTCGAAGGGGAAATCATGCTTGACTACTCTTCTGGAAATTTTTGAGGATGTAACTAGGAAAATTGACAAGGGAGAGCCAGTGGATGTAGTGTGCCTGGACTTTCAGAAAGTATTTGATAGGGTCCCACATTGGTGATTAGTGGGCAAAATTAGAGCACATGGGGGTAGGGTGCTGACAGATAGAAAATTGGTTGGCAGACAGGAAACAAAGAGCAGGGATTAACGGGTCCCTTTCAGAATGCAGGCAGTGACTAGTGGAGTACCGCAAGGCTGGTGCTGGGATTGCAGCTATTTAAAATATGTATCAATGATTTAGATGAAGGGGTTAAAAGTAACATTAGCAAATTTGCAGATGACACAAATTTGGGTGGCAGTGTGAACTGTGAGGAGGATGCTATTAGGATGCAGGGTGACTTGGACAGGTTGTGTGAGTGGGCAGATGCATGGCAGATGCAGTTTAATGTGGATAAATGTGAGGTTATCCATGTTGGTGGCAAAAACAGGAAGGCAGATTTATCTAAATGGTGTCAAATAGGGACAAGGGGAAGTACAATGGGATATGGGGGGTCCATGTTCATCAGTCACTGAAAGTAAGCATGCAGGTACAGCAGGCAGTGAAGAAAGCAAATGGCATGTGGGCCTTCATAACAAGAGGAGTTGAATATAGGAGCAAAGAGGTCCTTCAGCAGTTGTACAGGGCCTTAGTGAGACCACACCTGGAGTATTGTGTGCAGTTTTGATCTCCAAATTTGAGGAAGGACACGCTAGAGGCAGGAAACATGTTCCCTATGTTGGGGGAGTCCAGAACCAGGGGCCACTGTTTAAGAATAATGGGTAAGCCATTTAGAACGGAGATGAGGACATACTTTTTCACACTGAGTTGTGAGTCTGTGGAATTCAATGCCTCAGAGGGCGGTGGAGGCCAGTTCTCTGGATGCTTTCAAGAGAGAGTTAGATAGAGCTCTGAAAGATAGCGGAGTCAAGGGATATGGGGAGACGGCAGGATATCAGCCATGATTACGTAGAATCGAAGTGCCAAATGGCCTACTCTGCACCTATTGTCTGTTGACCTTATATGCAATTCTTGTGTTCTCTGTATCTTCCTGAAACTTCCTTCCTCCCTATTAAATCTGCTTGATATCTAATTTGGTGCAGAGTAAGCAGGTATGTTTCTCACTTTAACTGCTGGTAAACTACGAAACGGTTGCATTCCAGCTTTTTCATTTGCGCACGAAGACAGGAGCATTCTGGTAGTTTCCAAAGTAAATCCCAGGTGTGCAACTTCACTGTAGAAATTTCGAATAAAATTTAAATAAGTACTTTAATCGTCATATTGCAACAGCTGAGTTAATCTAGCAATTTGTATCTATCGTCAATGTAAACCAGCATCTGCAGTTCCTACCTACACATTTTATTTGCAACATCATTGCTCTGTAACACGAGATGTTGTACGTGTGTGTCTGCATGTCTGAATATATGTCAGTTTTAGCACTATGGCTCCTCTGAAACAAAAATAAAATTGCTGGGCAACAGATGTTTTTTTTCCCTCAAATCATTTATTGTGATATGGAAATGTGAAATGGGGGTTTAGAGAAATCCATGTTTAATATCAGATGAACTGGAACTACCAGGATTGTTCAGCAGTCCAAGACTTTTGAGAAGGTTTTTCCTGATCCCTTAAACCGTTAAGAGTTCACATTTTCTGGTTGATAAGATTTCTGATTAGGATCTATGGATTGAATACACAACAATACTTTTCTGGGCAAAGACCTCTCGAAATTGAGATTGCAAATATTTGCATTTACAATAACATTAATTCAAAGAGGTTAATTGTTTGAAAGGAAATAAACATGTTGTTAATTATGTCATCCACCATTATGTTTATGAAAAGGATAAGACAAACACTATTTGCATAATACAATTAAAACTGATTGATATCAATTAAAATTAACATAATCATCCTTAACACAACAGATAAGAATCGCCCCATGTCTCATTCAAATTATATTTTTCATATTTTGAGGGTAAATTAATTTTGACTTTAGAAAGTTCTGAACTAGTCACTTCATAACAGACCTTTCCATGGTAGAATACATATTAAACAAAATACAGGCCCCATCTAACCTTTTAACAAAAAAATATATATTTTTGAAATCAACCATGAATTCGACCAATTTCCCTCCGGGGATGAATAAAGTTTTATCGTATCACATCGTATCATATCATAAGTGCTTTTGCTTCTGCTATGTGCAATCAGAAGACTTAATGGGAAAAATGATTGAAATCAAATTTGTAAATTTCAAATGGTGTTTGTTGTTTTTGTAGCAAGATGTCCTAAATAAAAATTCTAGCAATCTCACGCACATTTATAAAAAGACTAAGATTCTGCACTGGCACACGTTTCAGCCAAGGCTGACAAGATAAGATTCAACATCACCCTCAGCACACCAGTAAAGCCTTTGACTTATTGAGGGAAAAAAACACTTGATCGACTTCAACTCTAGCATGAAGCTCATTCACAATGCAGTGATTTCTGACAGCTGGTGGTATACATGTACTACCAACACAGGCATCGCAAACTACTCTGCACAGCACCACTTGGACAATATGGACACATATGTCAGCATGTTGTTCATCAACTACATATCTGCATTAACACCATCATCCCCTAAAATGCCGGTTTCTCCTGCCTGTCAGAGGCGGATTTCCTCAGGCTGCTGGCTGCTGAAGAATAATCGATCTGACTTCCTTTCCCGATTTTTTTTTTTAAATCGTGAGGCAATTTAATAATTTGATTAAAATAAAAAGTGACACCCCCAACGCTTACAACGTGATGGATCGCAAGAACAGGACAAGCCAAAGGGTAAGTCGCGTATTTTACATATAAACTTGCTTCTTGGGATGGCTTTAATCTAATTTTACGTTGTGAAAATGTTATTTGGGCCCCATACGAACCGGCAGTGTTTTTCCTGCTGATATGGGGTTCAAATTCATCACAAATGCAACGTTCCAATCGATCGCGTTCCAGAAATACCCACTTGCAAGATGATTTAAATGCTTTTTTTTGGACAATCATGTCATAAGTGCATCTAAATCGTCTATATTTTGTGTTGTTGTCTACCCATAGTCAATATTTTTATACTAAATATCAATTTTAGTCCCATGTATTGTGCAAAAAAATTAAAATGTTGATTATATTGAGTGGATGTTTCTAGATTAATTTATGGGAATTGATAGTAAGATTAAACGAGTACTTACCAGTACGAAGTTTGATCTGTATTTTATGAGGAGTTACGGTGAGGGATTAAGTGAAGACCCCAGCTCCAGTGCGCATGCGGCATACTTCGAAGCAGCGGTGTGAAATCACAGAATAGACACAATATTTGAAGTAAGATAGTAAAGATCACGAGACATCAGTTTACTAGTTCGATCTGTATAATGAGGGTGGGAGCGGCGGGCACTTAATCCCTCACCGTAACTCCTCATAAAATACAGATCAAACTTCGTACTGGTAAGTACTCGTTTAATCTTACTATTTTACTTCGGAGTCACGTGAGTGATTCCGTGAAGACTTCAAAGGTCTGTGATTTCAAACCGTGTAACAGTTTTTATTTCACTCACTGCCGAAGTTTATGAGGGAGGAAGTGTTATCGTAATCAACCAGTGGATCTGCTTTCAAAAGAAACAGAAAGGTATTTGTTAACAATAACAACATAACAGAGCTCCTCTGAGCTTAAATTAATATTGCAGTTTGTAATATTCTCCTGCAATTAAATCAGGTTTATCAACGGTTTATAATAAAAAATGTTCTGAACGCGGTTCCCTTGACCATTCTGCTGTATTGAAAATGTGGTCAACCGGGATGTCCATTCGTTCAGCCGCTGATACCAATGCTGCCCTAGTGGAATGGGATTAAATGTATTATTATCTATTCCGGCAGCTTTCAGTACCTGTTTGAGCCACCTTGGAGTAGTTTGGCTCGTACCCCGTTTTGGGTTACTGTGGTTGACCCATAGGCTTTCCTCTCCCTCTAAGATAGTGGGTTGTGTCTATATATAGTAGTAGATGGGTCACCACACTCAACCTGGACTCTGGTGGGTAGGCCCGGAATCCCACCAGTGAATCGGGCGTTCCTGGTCCATATAGCCATATAACGACTACAGCACGGAAAACACAGGCGATCTCGACCCTGCTAGTTCGTGCCGAATCCATATACCTGCGAGTTAGATTTTACCACACCTAAATATGAACTTGATGCGTCTGGGGTAATCACCATGTATCCAGTCTAGTTTATGGAGTGACCGGACTCTTTGAGCGTGTACGAGAGCCATAAGCATGAGCCTTTTTTAAAACATAGATTAAGCAAGCTGAGGGATCTGGCTGGTGCCATTCTCTGAGGTATGTCAATATCACACCAATATCCCATACATGGGTATATACCTGGGTGTTTGGGGCTTATATTATAGTTGCCCTTCACAAGTTTACCTTCAGTGGATGGGATCCCATGCTCTGCTGACATGCGGTTTTAGATAAGCAGATAAGGCGCTCCATGCTGTATTTACGGCACTGTAACTCACCTTTTAGTCATGGTGTAGATGTTCCAGGAACTCCAATACGTCAGTGGTTGAATAGTTCGTTGTCCCTGCGTCGTGGCAGTATTTTACCCATGTTAGCTTTTAGTGACTGTTCGCAGGGATGCCGACATGGTGGTAATGGTTCCTTTGGATAATCCCAGTCCCTGGTAAGGTCTATTCAAAACCTGCACCCAGGAGTTTGATGTTTCCCTGGCATGGGTGGCTTATGCCTGATACTGGGTTGAGTCAGCAACCATGGTCCACTAGGGAAATCCATAGGTGACTCGCCCACCGTGTCGTGATGAACTGGGAACCATGGCTGTAGGCCGGTCGGGCACGTTCAATATCTCGGAGACAGATCCCATCTGTATTGCGAAGTGCCCGACTGATGAGGCAGAAGGGAGGAAGGCAAAGCAGAAATTCCCCCTTCCAGCGTATAGGCATCTATCGCTGCTGCCTGTAATCTGGTTCCTAAGTCACATACATGGGTTACTGGTGATTCCGTCTTGTGCAACCAAATTGATATCTGGCTTTCAAACTGCTTAATAAATTTTAGCAGATATTTTGGGTTATGACATCTATTCAATGTAATCATAAATTTTACCCCATGACATGGTGTCTCCCACTGTGTTCTAGCTTCCTAGGACATAGGCAGCTGATAGTTAAAATGTCTTTTGACACACCATTGCCAGATTTGTTTGACCAATTTGTTGCACAATAATGATTATTATGCTCCCCATATGGTTGATATAAGCCACCACCATAGTATTATCAATCCGTAACCACATATGTACGTGCTGCATTTGAAATGCATATGCTTTTTAGCCCAATAGGCGATCACCAATCCCAAGAAGTTGATGCCCAGTATGTGTAGTAACGATGTTTGTGACTTGGTCCATCTGTTACCTGTGCTGGATATGGAGTTTAGTTGCTCCCCAGCCTAAAGTACTGGCATTGGTTTTTAAAATAACCAAGTTGGGATTGGTGATGATAATAGGGCTGAAAACTATGCCAAATATATGTCTGCCCACCACCTTAATTGTAATATAGCTTCAGTGGGTACATTCATGATTTGATTATAGTGACCCAAGTATCTTGGCAAAGTAACAGTCATATGGACGGAATTATTATTGAAGCCCAGATAATCCTTGGTAGTAACGCTTCAATTCTGGTTTATCTGGGCGTGGGATGAACCTCAGCTTTAGGGAGCTGTTTCGTAGCTAGAACTGCTCCACAGCTAATTCCTTTGTTTCCCCTAATATGAGGATATCATCCAATATGTGCCATGATTATGCTTGTTTTCTTAATATTTTCATGGCCATTTATAATAGTTTAGGGCTGAGGTTTAGACCATATGAAATGCTATATGCTCCCATGGTTGCCCTAACCGGGATATCCATGATCCAGGTAAATATATTTAGGTATCTATAATGATCCTAGAGTATGGTATAAGATAGTTAGCATCTCCCATATCAATGCTCCCCATAGGTATCCTAGGGAGATCAGATGTCTGGCAGTGACAAAACTCCACCTCCATCTTAAAGTGGATATACTCAACAGATTTATTTAGTGATATTAGATCAATGATGATGCTACATTCATCATCTTTTATAGTTTTGGTGAATATATTCGATACAAATTCCAATCCGTTTAGTAATGTGCCTGTTTAGTTCAGCTTGCCTTCTCACTTCTCTTTTCTTAGAGGGAGAAACAGCCCTTTGGGCGCATTGCTGAACTGGCAGTAAAATGCCCAATTTGAATTCGTTTTTATCCTCTAATGCTGTTGAGTATATTTTGGTTATTTGTGACAGCATCCCATGCTTAGCCCACTCCCCATGCAGTTTAGTAGAACACCCTTGTTTTAGTGTAAACTGGGAGGAACCAGACTACTTACCTCCATGCTTGTTGTTTTTCATGAAGGCGTAGTTTGCTGGTATGCTGGTGCTGTCGGTGGGGCGGCGCATCTTCCCACGGCTCCGCTCTGGGCCCCGTCTAAAAAGAACTATGGGGGATCTGCAGCGGTCACCAGGCTTTCACCAGTCCTTGTTTGATATTGCTGGTGGATGCCGAGGGGTGCTGCCAGCTGGGTGTTGGATGTGATGTCCTGCTCGTCCCATAGCCTGCTCCCTCTTCCCCGCAGCAGCGGTTTGCATAGCCCCATATATTCGGGGTTGCGGGCAGGTCTATATGCACCATCGTTCAGTCGAGTATCCCAAATATGGGAACATCTTAGGCGTCAGCACCAAAGGCGAGCAAAGGTGGTAACATCTTGACCTTCTGTAGAATTCGCTGCTTGTCTGTGAGTCTACGAGACCCAGCTGCCTGCGGATTTGCCTCTGGAAAGGCCTGCTCCTGCAGGGCCTTTGTTGGGAAGATGGTCGCGTGGAGGAGCCATGTAGTGGCCCACGACACCCAGTGGCTCTTCCTGATCCTGCTCCCCTGGCATACTGCTGTTCTCGTCCGCCTGCCCAGCGCTTAAGCCAGCCCAGCCCTGGCCTCCTTAGCCCTTAAAAAAGGAGCATAAAGGATGCGCTAAATGGGAGGAGGCAAAGCACTCCACTCCGCTGTTGCATCAATCCCTCGACAAGGGAGATGGCTAGTGCAATAGCACTGGGGTAGGAGTCAGCTCCCTTGGCATTCAGCCAGTGCCCCTTTACACCGGCGGCACAGGGAGCGGCTCGGTGTCGAGTGAGCGGGAGCATTGAAATAGCTCCACCGCTACCGGTGGCTGCCTCCCAGATAAGGACCCTCGTGTGGAGTTGGGCAGGCAGTCCTTCTCCTGGAGGTGAACTTCATGACCTCCTCTGGCTTGGGGAGACAGACATACTTATTTTGCCTTCTCCAACCTGTTCCAGCTTTGGAGGAAGATGGCTCCTGTAGAACCTGTAAATTGGTAAGATTTCCCCTTACCTGTAAGTAGAGGCTGCCTGCCGTTTCCCAGGCGGCGTTGTGGCGGTTCCCGGGCGGTGATTCTCCTGGTCAGGAGTCTGCAGGGCTGCCGGTCGGGTTTTTTAAAATTTCCCGCCGGTCCGCGGCTGTACGGAACAGCTGTTCAGCGGACCGGCATTGGCGCAGCTCCTAGCAGCGGTCCGCAGCGTTAGCGGTCCGGGTGGCACCTTTTCCCCGTCACTGTCGGCCCCACGCTGGAGTCGAAACGGGGCCCGCTCACCATGCCTCACTTTGCTCCCCCTGGAGCAAAAATCACAAGGCCCGATTAAGGTAAGTACTTACCTCTCGTCCCTGGATGCGGGAGCTAGCCCGACTCCCGCTGGCTGCCGCGTTCTGCACGCTGTGCGATAATGCCGCATGCGCACTGGAGCTGGGGTCTTCACGGAATCACTCACGTGACTCCGAAGTAAAATCATCAAATTCCTTCCATCTGGTATATGAATTCATGACAGTGAGAAGTAAAAATCATGTTATTTTGTGAATTCTTGTGTGAATGGGATGAGTTTGTTATTTGGATACTTAGGCTATTTAAAAAAAATATATCCTTTTCTTAAGAAATGGAATCTACAGGACATTCTTAATGGGAAAGTAGAGGGCAGAAAGGCATGTCATGCGTGGTTTGAAGAGCAAAAACTTGTAGTTTACAATGCCAAAATTGAAAAGTTGAGGAAAACAAGGTGTACAGAGTTGCTTATTGGTTACAATCTGAGGAGTATGTTGATGCTACTGATTATGGTATGCCAATGTACCAGCTAGCAACTGATTTTCTCCATAAAGACTTGGTCTATTGCTAGGAATTGTAATTTATTTGCCTATCTGTTACAGACTTACAGCATATAATACAATAATATTAAAGTTCTGATCTTGAGAATATCACATTTTTGAGTTTTCAAGGCAGTCTGGGTGTTTATTGCTATTTCCGTCACACCGGTCAATTTTGCAATTGACTACAATTAGGCAATTCACTAATTATATGCTTTAATTTCAGGTCATCCAAGTGTTTTATATTTGTTTCAGAATATTTCAACTTATAATAACTGAAATTTTCATTCAGTTCTCTTAATTGTTAAGAAAGTTATGGGCTTTTGACTGTCCTCGATTACAGCTTTTGTGTTAAGTCAATGCAAAAGCAGTAGAGAACAAGATGCTAATTTACGAGTATGAAAATGGCCATAACTGTTTTAATACTGAAGATATGAAAGTGAAAATTAGGTGTCAAATTAAACTTCTTTTTATGCTTTATCTGATGGGATAAATTGCAGACTTGATTTTTTAAATCTCAATTTTTTGTAACATTGATAAATAAAGTATCAGCCTGCCCAACCTATCCCTATAGCTCAGTCCCTCAAGTCCTGGCAACATCCCCGCAAATCGTCTCTGCACTCTTCCCATCCATTCTATAACTAGGTGACCAAAACTGAACACTGGAGGTTGTTTTGATGGTTAATTGATGGAAATGTATAGAAAATGCAGATGACACCAAAATTGGTGGAGGGAGCAGTAGTAGATCACCAAAGATGCTGCCTGGATCAAAGGATGTTATCCGTACGTAGAGGTTGGACAAACCTGGATTTTTTTCCTCTGTAACATTAGAGGTTTTGTGACGATATGATAGAAGTATATAAACTGATGAGAGGCATAGATAAGGTAGAGAGTCAGATGTTAGGGAGGAGAAGGAAGAAGAGGAGGGTTACGTAGTTACCTAAAATTCAGTGGCCATACTGTTGTGTTGTTGTGGAAAATTAGGTGCTGTTCCTCCAGTTTGTGTGTGGCCTTGCTCTGGCAATGGAGGAGGCCCAAGAGAGTAAGGTTAGTATGGGAATGGGAAGTGAAGTGAAAATGGTTAGCAACCGAGAGATTCAGTAGGCTTTGGTGGACCAAGCGCAAGTGTTTCGCGAAACGGCCGCCTAGTCTACACTTGATCACAGCAATGTACAGGGGACCATATCGAGAACACCAGATGCAGTAGATGAGGTGCACATAAACCTCTGTCTCACCTGGAAGGAATACTGGTGTCCCAGGATGGAGTCGAGGGAGGAGGTATAAGGACCGGTGTTCCATCTCCGGCAGTTGCAGGTGAAAGTGCCTGGGAAGGGAGTGGTTTGGGTGAGAAGGGAAGAGTGTTCGAAGAAGTTTGGAAGCAGCAATTATTATAATATGCTCTTCTTCCTTAAACAGTTTTAGCTGATCTATTTTTTGCACGAAAATGTCTGAAGAAGATTCCCAACTCAAAATATCATTTATCCGTTCCCTCTACAGTCCCGCTGAGTTCTTCCAGTAATTTGCAGTTTGATACGAATAAAGAAGCGCATAAATAATATTGTGTTCCAGTCCAGAAAGAGGCAATGGAATTGCATTAGTTATTTTAACACAAATTAAAAGCTGACATATCATTTTGCAGTGATTGACAGCAATAATTCCAAGCAGGAATCAACAGTTTTCAGCCCCATGTACTGTATTACTGACAATTAAATAAATGTGACTCTAAGGGAAAAAAGGGATTGTGCCGTTAATATTGCATGGAGATTACTTTAAATGAACTTTATTGTCCGGAAGGAGCTAAATTAACAAATTCTTATGAATTCATGTTTTATTCTGATATTTGTGCCTGAACCAACAGACAATATAATCATTTTACCAGTTATATATAGAAAGTGCTTGCTCTGTGGTATCCAGCGGTCCAAAATTAATTTGAAGGCATTTGAGAAATCACATAGCGACACGCAATCAAAGTCAGATTCAATGCATTCCAAAATCTAATTGATCTTTTTCAACAATACTTGACCCACTGAGTTCCTTCAGCAGTTTGTTTCTTGCTTTACTCTTTTTCAAAAGCCCAATGTTCAGTTTCTATAATTAATTTTGTGCAGACGTTTTCACAAAGAAAAACAAACATGTCAATTGAAGGTACGGGGTTGTAAATTGCTCATGGTTGCATTCACTTACCAGGCATGCTAAGGACAAGCAATAATAAAATCAGTGATGCAGCACCATGGGCCCAATTTGCATGAGGTCATTGCTCAACTTGTCTGGAAATTCTTATAAGCGATTGGCTTTACTAAATTAAACTTAGAATCCTGCACCTTACTTGGGAGAATTATTGTCAAACATACATCAAAACATACTTATTATGTATGTTATTATGATGCTAATTATGATCTGAAATGAATTGCCTGGATGTACAGTATATTTGATGCAGATTCTGAGTAGCATTCCAAAAGGAAATTGGATAAGTATTTGAAGGCTAAAAATATTTTCAGCGCAATGATGAAACAGTGCAGCAAAGGATTGGATTGAATTAATTTACAAAGTGCAATGCTAACTCAATGGGAAGAATGGCCTCCTTCTAGGATATAACCATACTATGATTATGTTTGGATTCAACAGGGATTGAAGTGTAGTTTACACTGTGAATGGTAGGGCAATGGGGAGTGGTGTAGAGCAGATAGATCTAGGAGTGCAGGTACATACTTCCCTGAAGGTGGCACCACAATATTAAGCAAATCAAGAAACATGGATTAGTGCAGAAAAATGGTGGAGGTAAAAAAGTCACCCATGATCTTATAAAATGGGTAAGTATAGTCATGGGACCAAATGGTCTACTCCTATTTCTGTAGTTTGTGGACAGGTGCAATGGCGCCAAATTCCACCTGCCCACAATACAATTTATCTGTGAATATCATACTTGTTTTCCAAGATCCACTGCCACCTAACTTTGAAGGTCCCAGCCACAAAGGTCAGTACTGTTACTTGCTTCAGCATGTCCTCTTTAAGTTAACCTTTCTAGTTGCACTTCCTGAAGCCTCTCCGAACTTCCTATGCCTCCACATCCCCAGCTCGTTCCCTCAACCATTCATGACTCCCACCACCTTCAAACATAATCGGAAATCCATCACCAAACCGTTGATATACCTTCTCTTTTATCACTACCAGCTAATCAGAACAAAAATTGCCCCCCATGCTTTGATCTGATCATCAAGACCTTGATTGCCCTTCTATGGCCTAACTATCCCATCAATTCCTTCTTCAGCCATTTCACCCTACAATAACATGTTAATCCAACTATCTGTTTTCATCTGGAAAGGCCATTGGCTATGTTAAGGATGCAAGATCGATCAACCCTTAACAATGTATCTCATGCTGCAACACTGCACCAATAGATCTCCACGATATAGTTGGTCTATCCCACAACCCCCAGCAAATGCACCGAAGGATTTCTTAACTCCAAACTCATGGATAACTCTGTTTTCTGAGATTATCCATGTTTTCTGAGATGCTGTTTGACGCTGAGTTACTCCAGTCCTTGTGTGAACGGTCCCAACCCGAATCATCATCTATCCATGTTCTCCAGGACTTCTTCCTGACCTGCTGAGTCACTTCAGTGTTTGTGTGATATAAAAGATTTCTAGATATTGTAATCTCCAGTGACAATGGACTAAATTAAAGTTGTGTTACAATAGTCTAAATTAGCTTTGCACAAATAACAACAGGTACTGGTTTACAAAAAAAAGGACACAAAATACTGGAGTAACTAAGCGCACACCAGCTTCACTGACAAACATGGATAAGTTACTTTTCAGGTTAATTCCCTTCTTCAGACTGACTACATCAAGGGCGAGATAGCTGGAAGAGAGGTGAGGGTGTGACAAATCCAAGCAAGTGACAGATGATTAGCAGATGGGTGAACAAAGACCAGAGATGAGAGGAAGACAAAAGACTGTGAGATGGGGAAGAAGACAAATAAGGTAAATGTTATCATGTCTGACATTTTACCACACCACCATTTTCCTGGACTAAGCCTCCTACGTTTCTTGATTTGCTTAATGTTAAGCACCTTCACTTGTGCATCAGATACATGGAGGTTCAAGGAAATAATATTATAGACTGCATGGAGCATGCAGTATGTCTCCAATGTCTGAAGAAGTGTCTCAACCCGAAACATCACCCAATCCTTCTCTCCAGAGATGCTGCCTGAGTTACTCCAGCTTTTTGTGTCTAGCTTCAGTTGAACCAGCATCTGCAGTTCCTTCCTATGCATTTCTAACATATGCTTTATATTACACTATAATGCCTAGCCCCTTGTTTCAGTAACACAATCAAAGTTCAGAGCAAAAACCCTTAACATCAACACAATTGCTAAGTAACGTAATTGACAGTAGTTTGCACAATGTCTTAGGCTGCAGAGGCCTTCCTGGAGTGCAAGTTGTTGGTTTGATGGAGATTTATTCTGTTCATTTTAAATGTGCTGTGAAGTAGTGGCTGTTTGTTATGTTCCTCTTCCAAATTTCAAACTTCAGAAGTGGTATACAAATATGCAGGCATTACAAAATTGGATGCTTAGTGCCAGCAACCCAGATGGAATTTATTTAATGGTTTTGACACGATTAAGCTTCTAATGTGTAGTCAGAGGGTGGTGAATCTGTGGAATTCATTGCCACAGAAGTTTGTGGAGGTCAAGTCAATAGATATTCTTAAAACAGAGATAGATAGATTCTTGATTAGTACGTGTGTCAGGGGTTATGGGAAGTACGCAGGAGAATGGGGTTGAGAGGGGGAGATAGATCAGCCATGATTGAATGGCACAGTGAACGTGATGGGCCGAATAGCCTAGTTCTGCTCCTATCACTTATGAACTTGTTAAATTATAATGTCTATAATGTAGATGTAGCGTACTCGACTGAGATTACCACAGCTTAATTTCTTGGAAAGACAAAATGACAAAACACAAAGCCTAGTATGAGGGTAGACAAAAGTGCTGCAGAAACTCAGCGGGTGCAGCAGTATTTCCCTCAGTAACTATCAACTCCTGACTTAGGTTTAGGCGGACTGAGCAGAGGGCTGTTCAGCGAAACGATCGCTGAGCCTGCGTTTGGTCTTCCTCTCACCCTCTCCCCATCTGTACCAAGGACAGAGTCCCCCTTGTCCTCACCTTCTACCCCATCAGCCGTCGCATACAGCACATAATTCTCCGACTTTATCGCCACCGATTTATCCAACGGGATCCCTCTACCAGCCGCATCTTCCCATCTCCACTACTTTCCACTTTCCGCAGAGACTGTTCCCTTGGCAACTCCCTGGTTAACTTGTCCCTTCCCACCCAAACCATCTCCTCCCCAGGTACTTTCCCCAGCAACCGCAGGAGATGCAACACATATCCCTATACCTCCCCCCTCGACTCGATCCAAGGTCCCGACAGTCTTTCCAGGTGAGGCAGAGGTTCACCTGCATCTCCTCCAACCTCATTTACTGTATCTGCTGTTAAAGGTGTGGACTCCTGTATATCGGTGAGACCAATTGCAGGCTCGGTGAACTTTTCACTGAACACCTCCGCTCAATCTGCCTAAACCGACCTGATCTCCCGGTTGCTCAACACTTTAACTCCCCGTCCCATTCCCACACTGATCTTTCTGGCCTAGGCCTCCTCCATTGTCAGAGTGAGGCCCAGTGCAAATTAGAGGCACAGCACCTCATATTTTGCTTGGGTAGCTTACACCCCAGCGGTATGAACATTGACGTCTCTAGCTTCAAGTAAGCCCTTGCTTTCCTTCTCTCTCTCAATCCCCTCTCCCTTCCCAGTTCTCCGACCAGTCTTACTGTCTCTGACTACATTTTATCTCTGTACCGCCCACTCCCCTGACATCAGTCTGAAGAAGGGTCTCGCCCTGAAACGCCATCCATTCCTTCTCTCCAGATATCTGCCTGTCCCGCTGAGTTACACCAGCACTTTGCGTCCATCTTCGATGTCCTGTGATATTTGGCTGATATAGATGGCTGCGTTTGATAAGCTAGGACAGAAGCAAATGGTGGCATTGTAACAGGATCCCAACTAAGAACAGATAATAATAATTTATTTATTTGATCGCTTAAAATAGAATTACATTAACAATTTGTCCTATCATAGAGAATATTGGTGCAATTATCACTGCATGCTCTCAGTTTAAGTCACCATATTATCCATCTGTTATTACTGTTCAAAAATCAAACCAAAACCACAGATACTGGAAATTTGAAATAAAAACAGAAAATTCTAGAAACACTCAGGCAGCATCTGTGGAGGAAAAAGTGTTACTTTGCAAACTGAAGACCTTATAAATGGATGAATGTTTCCAACATTTTCTGATTTCATTATTATGTTAGTACTACTTCATTGAATGTATTTGTATCCAGTCATGCACTTTAATGGAATAATGTTTGTACCCACCCATACAATTATATTTTCTAATTATTTGTGACGTAGCCTGACTCTTACACAAGAAATATGAGAATTTAATTAAAGCCCTGCTCACACAACTGTGCGAATATGGAGCTTTGAAACAATTGTATACATTTTATTAGTTGATTGTTAATTGCAAACGAAAACAAGCTTTGTCACAAGTCTTATTATGAAATAAATTTAACATCCAAAATAACTGAAGCTCCAGGATGCTTTTGATCCATGTCCAATTTATAGTTAATTCTTTAATATGTTTATAACATAGCAAATTCCTATTTATAAGAAACTGCATTTTTTTTTTAAACCAGTGGAATTATTCCTTTAAGACACTGTACATCTGAAATCTACGACATCTAATTGTCGTTCCAAGGTTTTTTTTTTATATCTTACATTTAGATTTACTCATCATTGCTACAATGGAATGATGGTATATTCATTAAAAATGACTCAGATTAATCAAATTTAGCCAGCTATTGTGATTTCTTTGGTGTTCGCAAGGGGATACAAGATAAATTAACCTAAGATTTGCTAAAACTGAAACTCTACCATTATTTGTTACGTAAAATATAGCAACTTAATGATTCACGAGCTGATTCATCTTTCTGATACGTTAATGAAACAACTTGCCAGAGGTTTAGAGAATACTGTACAGTGGTGCAATCTAAAAAACACAATCACAATCACTCACTTCCCTTCTGTTTTATTACACCACCTCTCTCCAACTATCACCAACTCTAATAAAAGATCAATAAATTGGTACTTAAATTTGTTTTCTCTGTCCACAGATGCTCCCTGACGTGTTCAGTATTTGTGAAATTTTCTGTTTTAATTTTGGATCAAATTTATTCAGTATTAAAGCAAAAGTTGCTTTCATTTCATTGCCTACATAATCAATGCACATTGAGAATTGTTCATCCCAGTTTGGCAAAAGAATAGATCAGGGAAGGTAGTGCATCCGTGGATAACAAGGGAAATCGGGGATAGTATAAAAGCAAAAGATGAAGCGTACAAATTGGCCAGAAAAAGCAGCACACCAGAGGACTGGGAGAAATTCAGAGACCAACAGAGGAGGGCAAAGGGCTTAATTAGGAAAGGGAAAATAGATTATGAAAGAAAACTGGCAGGGAACATAAAAACTGACTGCAAAAGTTTTTATAGATATGCGAAGAGAAAGAGATTAGTTAAAACAAATGTAGGTCCCTTGCAGTCAGAAACAGGTGAATTGATCATGGGGAACAAGGATATGGTGGACCAATTGAATAACTACTTTGGTTCCGTCTTCACTAAGGAAGACATAAATAATCTGTCGGAAATAGCAGGGGACCGCGGGTCAAAGGAGATGGAGGAACTGAGTGAAATCCAGGTTAGTGGGGAAGTGGTGTTGGGTAAATTGAATGGATTAAAGGCCGATAAATCCCCAGGGCCAGATAGGCTGCATCCCAGAGTACTTAAGGAATTAGCTCCAGAAATAGTGGATGCATTAGTGATAATTTTTCAAAACTCTTTAGATTCTGGAGTAGTTCCTGAGGATTGGAGGGTAGCTAATATAACCCCACTTTTTAAAAAGGGAGGGAGAGAGAAAACGGGGAATTACAGACCATTTAGTCTAACATCGGTAGTGGGGAAACTGCTAGAGTCAGTTATTAAAGATGGGATAGCAGCACATTTGGAAAGTGGTGAAATCATTGGACAAAGTCAGCATGGATTTATGAAAGGTAAATCATGTCTGACGAATCTTATAGAATTTTTCGAGGATGTAACTAGTAGAGTGGATAGGGGAGAACCAGTGGATGTGTTGTATCTGGACTTTCAGAAGGCTTTCGACAAGGTCCCACATAAGAGATTAGTATACAAAATTAAAGCACACGGTATTGGGGGTTCAGTATTGATGTGGATAGAGAACTGGCTGGCAAACAGGAAGCAAAGAATAGGAGTAAACGGGTCCTTTTCACAATGGCAGGCAGTGACTAGCGGGGTACCGCAAGGCTCAGTGCTGGGACCCCAGCTATTTACACAATATATTAATGATTTGGATGAGGGAATTGAATGAAACATCTCCAAGTTTGCAGATGACACTAAGCTGGGGGGCAGTGTTAGCTGTGAGGAGGATGCTAGGAGGCTGCAAGGTGACTTAGATAGGCTGGGTGAGTGGGCAAATGTATGGCAGATGCAGTATAATGTGGATAACTGTGAGGTTATCCACTTTGGTGGTAAAAACAGGAAAGCAGACTATTATCTAAATGGTGGCCGATTAGGAAAAGGGGAGATGCAACGAGACCTGGGTGCCATGGTACACCAGTCATTGAAAGTAGGCATGCAGGTGCAGCAGGCAGTGAAGAAAGCGAATGGTATGTTAGCATTCATAGCAAAAGGATTTGAGTATAAGAGCAGGGAGGTTCTACTGCAGTTGTACAGGGTCTTGGTGAGACCACACCTGGAGTATTGCGTACAGTTTTGGTCTCCAAATCAGAGGAAGGACATTATTGCCATTGAGGGAATGCAGAGAAGGTTCACCAGACTGATTCCTGGGATGTCAGGACTTTCATATGAAGAAAGACTGGATAGACTCGGCTTATACTCGCTAGAATTTAGGAGATTGAGGGGAGATCGTATAGAAACTTACAAAATTCTTAAGGGGTTGGACAGGCTAGATGCAGGAAGATTGTTCCCGATGTTGGGGAGGTCCAGGACAAGGGGTCACAGCTTAAGGATAAGGGGGAAATCCTTTAAGACCGAGATGAGAAAAACATTTTTCACACAGAGAGTGGTGAATCTCTGGAACTCTCTGCCAGAGAGGGTAGATGAGGCCAGTTCATTGGTTATATTTAAGAGGGAGTTAGATGTGGCCCTTGTGGCTAAAGGGATCAGGGATCATGGAGAGAAGGCAGGTACGGGATACTGAGTTGGATAATCAGCCATGATCATATTGAATGTCAGTGCAGGCTCGAAGGGCCGAATGGCCTACTCCTGCACCTATTTTCTATGTATCTATGTATCTATGAGAGAAATCCGTTTCGTACCAGACTTTGTATTGTCATGTCAAAAGTGTTTTATTGTCATGTCCCAGTCAGAACAATGAAAGTCTTACTTGCAGCAGCACAACACAATATATAGTATCTGTAAACAATACAATAAATGAAAAAAAAAATCAGACCTTTTTTGGAGGTTGTAGTGTTTAATAGCCTGACAGCTGTAGGGAAGAACATGTGCTGGGACAAATAGCTGCGGTCCCAGCACCAAGTCTTGCAGTACCCCACTAGTCACTGCCTGCCATTCTGAAAGGGACCCGTTAATCCTTACTCTTTGTTTCCTGTCTGCCAACCAATTTTCTATCCATGTCAGCACTCTACCCCCAATACCATGTGCCCTAATTTTGCCCACTAATCTCCTATGTGGGACCTTATCAAATGCTTTCTAAAAGTCCAGGTACACTACACCTACTGGCTTTCCTCTGTCCATTTTCCTAGTTACATCTTCAAAATATTCCAGTAGTTTAGTCAAGCCTGATTTTCCCTTCATAAATCCATGCTGAATCGGACCGATCCTGTTACTGCTATCCAAATGTGCCGCTATTTCATCTTTTATAATTGACTCCAGCATCTTCCCACCACCAATATCAGGCTAACTGGTCTATAATCCCCTGTTTTCTCTTTCTTAAAAAGCGGGATAACATTAGCTACCCTCCAACCCACAGGAACTGATCCTGAATCTATAAAACTTTGGAAAATGATCACCAATGCCACTTCCTTAAGTACTCTGGGATGCAGACCATCAGGCCCTGGGGATTTATCAGCCTTCAATCCCATCAGTCTACCCAACACCATTTCCTGCCTAATGTGGATTTCCTTCAGTTCCTCTGTCACCCCAGATCCTCTGGCCACTAGTACATCAGGAAGATTGTTTGTGTCCTCCTTAGTGAAGATGGATCCAAAGTACCTGTTCAACTCATCTGCCATTTCCTTGTTCCCCATAATAAATTCACCCTTTTCAGTCTTCAAGGGTCCAACTTTGGTCTTAACTATTTTTTTCCTCTTTACATACCTAAAGAATTATTCACTGCATCTTGAGACATGTATTGGTTTACAAGCCCTTACTAATACCAGGCTAGATACAAAATGCTGGAGTAACTCAGTGGGCCAAACAGCATCCCTCAATAGAAGGAATCCATTTGTTCTATCCAGAGCTGCTGCCTGTCCTGCTGAGTTACTCCAGTATTTTGTGTCTATCTTCGGTGTAAACCAGCTTCTGCAGTTTCTTCCTACACTAATACCAGGCTGCCATGCTGAGCACTTCCAGTGTTTTCTGTGATTTATTCTAAGATTGAGTGAGGAGAATAAAATAAGATTAAAGTAAATTAGGCTTGCTCCAACTTTTATTCACTGCATTTATAACAATCCTTATCTCACCAATGTGTTAATCAGCCCACCTACTGGAAGATTCAAGAAGTGCATTCAAGACCACATACAAAGGGGACACAAGATTACAAGTGTAAGAAGGATGCTGATTTAAACCAGTTAGACACAAAAAGCTGGGGTAACTCAGAGGGTCAGGCAGCATCAGTAGAGAAAAGGAATAGGTGACATTTCGGGTTGAGACTCTTCTTCAGTCTGAGCATGAGTCTCGACCCGAAATGTCACTTAAGATTAGAAACTGTTCACATAGGATTTTATTTTTTAAAGTGTTACTCAATATAAAATTGATTTACTCACAAGAAGATCACATTGATTTACTCACAAGAAGATCACGTTGCACAAATTGTGAGATGGGCCCAGGCCCTTCGGGGTCTGATCCATATTTGCACCCTAATCTTCTATCTACATTAATGTCACTCGTAGTGCCAATGCATTTCTGACAATACCCATGCAAACTAGAACTCAAAGCTTCCGACAGTGTGCATCAGAGAACAGTGTCAGTAGAACAAGGAGCATCATTGCACTGTTCTCTCTCGCTTTGCTACTTACAGGGAAACACTGCTGACATCAAGCGACCTGATTGAACAGCCTCATAATTAATTGCTCATAACCTTCCAATGTCCTCAGAGCTGCAGTGTATTCTACAACTAACAGGCAGTCTCAATTTTCTGTTACTTACCAGGTTCATTCAACAAATGACCAATGTCATCATTAATGCCAAGCCTCTCAGGAAATCGTGGCCTCAAGGTTGGGTGAAAAGATATGCTGTAATAAAAATGAACTGCAGATGCTGGTTTATACCAAAGATAGACACAAAATGCTGAGAATCAAATACACAGGACTAGATGTTAAAAGTCCCTTGTGCCAATAAGTGGGGAGCATTTCACGACATCCGTTGATTGTTGAGAGTGGTAGACGCTCAACATCGGTGGGGGGCGGGGGGGTGATACACATATCTTGGCCTGTGTAACCTTCAGGATAGTTGGGCACAGGACACATCATCAGTAGTGTCCCCTTGCATCACTGGGTGTTTCGGCCTTTTAACACTATACACCCTCCACAAGGGCAGCCCGCTGCAGGATGATCAGCCCTCAGCGCGTGTCCCGTGTCAAACCATCCCAAAGATTCACCCTGACGTACTTGGGGCCCAGCATGGGTCTTTCCGCTTGAGCCAAATCCACCGGCTGCTTCTTCTAATGTAGCCCAGAGAGTCAGGTAGCATCTCTGGAAAAAATGGACAGGTGACATTTCCGATCGGGACCCTTCTTCATTCTGGCCCAGAAACGTCACCTATCAGTTATCTCCAGAGATGCTGCCAGACCTTTTGAGTTACTCCAGCATTTTGCATCTATCTTTGGAAATTATATGCCTATCTGTGGAGAACCAATTCCAGTAGAGTTATCAGAGACACTTCATTCTGCCTGGATCGATCTGAATTGTATTCACAAGCTTCTCAAGGCTGCCATCACAAAGATATGAGAAAGTTTCCAGTGAGGCCTTTTGTCCTACTCTCACTACCAGATAGTGCCCTCTGTGGTTCTTAACATCCCCAGCCACTGGATCATTCCAGCCAGTAAAGGATGATCTATCATTGTTCTCACCTGGCTGCTTGCCACAGCAGGAGCGAAATTAACCAAAGTTCTCGATTCATGTTGTTATCAGCAAGGAGAGAACGACATCTTGGACATTGACATCTTATAGCATTACTGAGTCCCTATGAGGACAGGCAATCATTGACTGTACCTATGTGCCTATAAGGGATCAAATTAATAACCTGCAGTATGTCATCAACAGACAGGGTTCCCACCTTCTGGTTTGCTCATCCCAAGGGAACCTGCAATGTGAGTAATACAATGGTGCACCTGGTAGAGATGCTACCTCAAAACGCAAGAGACCCAGGTTCAATTCTGACCTTGGCTGCCATCTGTGTGGAGTTAAGGGCCTGTCCCACTTACGTGTCCTTGGCTCGCAAACTACACGACCTCGTAGTTGCTTGAGGCGTAAGGGCACCGTATGGCCGCGCGGGGCCGGTCCAACTTAGAAGCGTGGAGTGGTATGGAATTGTGCGGGGCCAGTCCCGACATCGCACGGGGCTCCGAAATTCTTGCAGTGAACGAAATCCTCGCGCATTAACGGCCTGTCGCGGAACTGACGGCCAAAGTTGGACAACCCAAGACCCTGGCGTGACACAACGTCTCACCTTCAACAGCAGCAGGCCAGTCATAGAATCTGGGCAGGGGACTGTTGTTGGTGAGAATATGGGGAGAATAAAAATAATCCTATATCAATCCTAATTAATTTAGGATTCGTGTAAATGGGTGGTTGATCGTCGGTGCAAACTTGGTGGACCGAAGGACTTTTCTCCATATTCTATTTCTCTCTGGGTCTATGATACTCTGTAACTGTAAGATCAACATTGCTCTGAGGGATGGATCTTTGGGGGAATGACACTACCTTCTACTTCAGTGGCTTCTTATACCATCTTGGATACTGAACACAGCCAATGAGCATTTAAACAGCAAAAGCCAACAGACTACCAGGGCAGTAGTGGTAGCCACCATCGGTCTCCTCAAATTAAAATGTTGTTGCCTGCCAGAAATGGGGGAGCAGGAAGTCTACAGTACACATCAGGCATAGAGTTTTTTTTCTTTCTGGGGAGAGGATTTAAAAATCGCAGGTGCAATGGGACTTGGGAATGCCGGTGCAAGATTCCTAAAATGTTAATTTGCAGATTGAGTCAGCATTAAGGAAGGCAAATGCAATGTTAGCGTTCGTTTTGAGAGGACTAGAATATAAAAAGCACAAATGCAATGGGGTTTAGAAGGATGAGGGGTATCTCATTAAAACCTACCAAATAATGAAAGGCCTCGATAGAGTGGATGTGCAGAGGATGTTTCCACTAGTGGGAGAATCTAGGACCAGAGGCCACAGGCTCAGAATTAAAGGACTTACCTTCAAATTACAGATGAGGGGGAATTTATCTCGCCCGAGGGTGGTGAATTTGTGGAATTCATTGCTACATACAGCTGTGGTGCCCGAATAATTGGGTATGTTTAAAACGGAGGTTGATATGTTCTTGATTTGCAATGTTGTCAAAGATTATGGGAAGGAGAATGGGATTCAGGAGGAAAAATAGATCAGCCATGATCAAATGGTGGAGTAGGCTCGATGGGCCCAGTGGTCTAATTCTGCTCCTATGTCTTATGTTCTAATAGATGTGGAAACGTTCTCATAATTAGCTGCACAATATGCTACCTTGCAAACTGCAAACAGCAGCCAGAGGAAGATCAACACGGTGATCAAAAACTGAAGGACCATGAGTCAGATCCTCAAACCATCAGTAGCAACATTAGTAAGAGTACCATGAAGGCTTCCAGGGGAACATGCTCACTCAAGATCAATAGTCTCAATTCCTCATTGAGCGAGGCATTGTCCATAAGGACTACAAAGAAGTCTATCGTTCGAGGACGCTTTTCATAAATCACCTGCAAAATCATAATCCCAAATTGTCAAGGGAGATGCCATGTGATGAACATTTCAAAGCAATAGACAATAGAAAATAGGTTCAGGAGTAGGCCATTCGGCCATTCAGCCCTTTGAGCCAGCACCGCCATTTAATGTGATCATGGCTGATCATCCCCAATCAGTACCCCATTCCTGCCTTCTCCCCATATCCCCTGATTCTGCTATCTTTAAGAGCCCTACCTTGCTCTCTCTTGAAAGTATCCAGAGAACCTGCCTCCACCGAGGCAGAGAATGCCACAGACTCACAACTCTCTGTGAGAAAAAGTGTTTCCTCATCTCCGTTCTAAATGGCTTACCCCTTATTCTTATACTGTGGCCCCGGGTTCTGGACTCCCCCAGCATCGTGAACATGTTTCCTGCCTCTAGCCTGTCCAAACCCTTAACAATCTTATATGTTTCAATAAGATCGCCTCTCATCCTTCTAAATTCCAGAGTGTACAAGCACATCCGCTCCATTCTCTCAGCATATGACAGTCCCGCCATCCCGGGAATTAACCTTGTAAACCTATGCTGCACTCCCTCAATAGCAAGAATGAAGCAATAAAGTCTACATCAATTCAACAGTGACTCATTCCCCATCACGCTGTAAATGAAATACATTTTAAGATATTTTACCAATTGAAGGGCCTTTAACAACGTAATTCACGACCTCTTTTACTCGTGGACGTTTTTCATCATGCTAGAAAAATGCCCTGACCTACTTGATGCCACGAGTACCTACGACTAGCATCACGGCCTGCTACGACCTACCTACGGCTTCCTACGACCTCGTGACGACCATGCTGCGAATAGGAGTCAAGGGCAAACTCGGCAGAGGTCGTGAAAGTGGGACAGGCCCTTAACCATTTCAAGGTTAAAAAAAAGGCAAACTGATACATTCTCAATGGCAAATGAATCATGCTTCACTCTGTTGCAACTGAATGAAATCAATGTAATTTCACATTATGATTATATTATTTTCTGACAAAGAGCATTAGGCCTGAAACGTTACTGGTTTCGCTATCCACTACTATTTCCTTACTTGCTATTTCAGAATGCCAGCATTTGCCATTTTTGATTTTCATTCTATGACTCACATTTTCCTGCACAAGTTCTGTCCTCTAAATTTTCTCCTCTGCTGCTGAAGTTTTCAATCTTTTGCACACGAGGGAAAAGACAGAGCTCATTTCATCTTGCAACAGGATTGTGCAGGTATTTTTCCGCCTCACTTAGGAGTCCCAGCCTCAGATGATGCCAAGTTAGTTGTTGTAGGAGCAGGCATGTGGGCATGAAGAATCATAAGATTGGAATCAACTTCACGCAGTAGCTGTAATATGTTGGTAAGAAACCGCAGATGTTGGTTTATACCACAGATGGACAAAAATGCAGGAATAACTCAGCGGGCCATGCAGCATCTCTGGAGAAAAGGAATATGTGACGCTTCAAACTTGAAACTTCAGACTTCAGGGTCTGAAGAAGGGTCCCAACCCAAAACGTCACCTATTCCTTGCTGCCTGACCCCTGACTTACTCCTATATTTTGTGTCTATCTTCCACATGGATCAATGCTTGGACCACGGCATTTTTTGATTCATACAAGTGACGCATTTTGAAATATGAAGCAAAATTTATGAATGATATTGAAGCTGGAACATGATGTACAGGAAGGATGAAACAATCGATTGCAATAAGACTTAGCTGAAGGAGCAATAAGGATAGCTGAAGGAGTAGGCAAGTGGCAGGTAGAATATAGTATTACTGTGAAGTGATGATATTTGACATAAGAGATGGGGAGAGGAAACATGAAGTGCACCATACTGTACAATGCACAGATCAAAGACATCTTATGTACAAAATATTGAAGGTGGAAATTCACATAAAGAGTGTAGTTAATGAAAGAATTTATAGCTTCATAATGTTTAAGAAAGAACTGCAGATGCTGGAAAAATCAAAGGTAGACAAAAAATGCTGGTGAAACTCAGCGGGTGAGGCAGCATCTATGGAGCGAAGGAATAGGTGATGTTTCGGGTCGAGACCCTTCTTCAGACTGATGTGGGGGTGGTGAGGCGGGAAGAAGAAAGGAAGAGGCGGAGACTGTAGGCTGTGGGAGAGCTGGGAAGGGGAGGGGAAGGAGGGAGAATGCAAGGACTACCTGAAATTGGAGGTCAGTGTTCACCTGCTGCCTCGCCCGCTGTGTTTCTCCAGCATTTTTGTCTACAGCTTTAGAATGGTAAGTTGTGAGCACAATAGCAGGAAAGCTGTGGTAATCCTTTACAGTGGTCTAATTAGACCACAATTAGACATATTTAGGTATGTTGCAAAACCTACCTGAATCATGGCTGAGAATCTGCCCCACCCCGTGTCCGCGATTCTGGCGCTGTTTAGAGGGGGCGGGTTTAAAACGCGATTTTTACTAGGCTGTTGCAATCGAAAATGTTCAGCCTAGTAAATCATTAACGAAAAATCGCTGAAAGACCCCGTCGCATAAGGTATTGTTAGTTTTTATGGCCTTGTATAATAGTTATAGTAGTTTAAAAATCACTCTCTAAACCCGCGACCTCTCGCAGCCCCAGGGTTTTATAAAGCAAACAATTAAAGGTATGTACCTTATTTTTACATTAAAAGGGGCTTCCTAAGAACCCTGTATATAAAGTTTTCTATAGCGAGTAGCTAATTTTGGGCTCTTTATATCCCGCAGTATTTTTCTGGGCATTTGAGGGCACAAATCCACTGCAATGTGAACGTTCTAAACCAGCGCGTTCACAGGATCCCACTAGAAAGCCGATTTAAAATGGACTTTAATTTACAGCAATTGAACACTAAATTCCTTCCATTTGGCCTATAAATTAATGTAAATGAGATTTTAAAATCATGTTTTATTGTGAATTATTTATGAATATTATTTGGACACTTGGGCTATTTAAAAACGTTAATCATTTATTAAGAAATGGATAGATGTTTAGATCTAGTAATTGAAGTTTGAAATTTGCTACACTTGGGTAACTAATTAATTATATGCTTTAATTTCAGGTCATCCAAGTTAGATTATTTTATGTTTCTTTCAGAATGGTTCAATCTACGATAACTGAAAATTTCATTCAGTTCTCTTAATTTTTAAGAAGGTTATGGCCTTTATGTCCATGATCACAGCTTTTTTGTTATGTCCATAGAAAATCAATAGGGAACAAGATGCTAATTTCCGAGTATGAAAATGGCCATAACTTTTTAAATACTTGAGATATGAAAGTGAATTAGGTGTCAAATTAAACTTATTTTTATGCTTTATCTGATGGGATAAATTACAGACTTGATTTTTTAAATCTCAAAATTTTGTAACATTGCTAACATATTTCATTCATTTCTGGTCAACCTATAAAGGGAGGCTCTGAGGAAGCAGAGAGATCTTGAGAGGATGACATTTTGACCTTGTGCTTAAGTTGGAGAAGCTGCAGTTGTTCTTCAGAGAAAAAAAGGGTAAGCCAAGATTTATTGAAGGTGTACATTCTGATAGCAGGGTATTCCCATCTACTGATGTTGCATAGAGTAAAGTAAACACGTTTTAAGGTTTAGGAAATAAAGAAATGGAGATTACAAGGGAAAGCTTTTCTGTGCAGTTAGAGATGATAAGTAATAGGTCATAGGTGCAAGCACAGTAAGTGGATCATCGACCCATCATGTCCATGCCAATCTTTTTGTCCAATAGGAACCTGGAACCTATTGCTAATGGGAGTGTGGAAGTCTAGATGGTCAACGATTTCAAATGGAAACTGGACAAAAAACTTTTTCGGAAATTAACTTACAGGGATAGAGCAAGAGAGCATGAGTGACTAGATCATTCGACAGAGTCAAATAGACAACTTCCATATTATTATGTCTCTATGGTGTCAATCAAGTCACTTCACAATCATGTGCTCCACTGCACTGAAGTAATCATGTTTAATTGAAAGTCTCACTGAATACCCAGCGGCCTGGCTTCTCTCCAGATCATTAACATGAAGCATAACAGCAGCAAGTTCCCGAGGTGAGACACCTCAGTAAGCAGCTGTGATTTAAAGGTCATCATTGTCCAGTTTGTGTCCCAAATGGCAATGTATCTGAACATCGTTATATATAATTCTCAAGACATTAGCAAAGCAAAACACATAAGCAGAAAATTGTGACAATTTTACTTTTAATTACGGACCCTACTCATCTTTCCAATTTGAAAACTTTGTAAGTGGTGTTAATGTCCTGGCACTAGATGGCAGTATCCCCTCTGTGGCAGCAGACTGACCACTGAAAGGCTTACACTTTTCACCTTGAGTCCATACAGATGCCCCAATGACCCATGAAGATTTTGTGCCCTAGCTGGGCTGGCTCAGCCAAATGACCACAATCAATTGGGCAGAGCTGGTAGTGATTCTGCCTTACAGTGAAAGAGACCCTAGTTCAAGCCTGATCTCGGGTGCTATCCTTGTGGAGTTTGCACATTCTCCCTGTGACCAAGTGGGTTCCCCCCAGGCACTCTCACTTCCTCCTACACCGTAAAGTTGTGCAGGTTCGTAGCTTAATTGGCCTCTGTAAATTGCCCCCCTTCTTCTTCTTGTGTATGGCGTGCACAGCCTAAAGTAGGAGGACAACTTGTTCAATTTGATCTTATTTGATTGTGCACGCCAGGTTGATTGCATTCATTCGAAACAGGGCGGACCACGTGAAGGTTGCAATCTTCCACCTCATTGCCCCCCTTTAAGGTGTTGGGAATGGATGAGAAGGTGGGATAGCATAGAACGAGTGTGAAGGGGTGATCAGTGATCAGCGTGGACACGGTGGATGAAGGACCTGTTTTCATGCCATATCGCTAAGCTAAATGAAACTAATTGAAGGAGCAATCTGGGGTGGCTGCCTCTGGGGCGTAGATGAGTGCTCTGTTGTGAGAGCACGGTGGGAGGTGAATCGGTGACCTTGTATGCGGTGCAATCAGTACCTTCAGCCTTCACGTCAAGCAGCCTCTCAAAGGAGTGTCAATAGACAATAGACAAAAGGTGCAGGAGTAGGCCATTCGGCCCTTCGAGCCAGCACCGCCATTCAATGTGACCATGGCTGCTCATTCCCAATCAGTACCCCATTCCTGCCTTCTCCCCATATCCCCTGACTCCACTATTTTTAAGAGCCCTATCTAGCTCTCTCTTGAAAGCATCCAAAGAACCTGCCTCCACCGCCCTCCAAGGCAGAGAATTCCACAGACTCACCACTCTCTGTGAGAAAAAGTGTTTTCTCATCTCCGTTCTAAATGGCTTATTCATTATTCTTAAACTGTGGCCCCTGGTTCTGGACTCCCTCAACATCAGGAAACTGTTTCCTGCCTCTAGCGTGTCCAAACCCTTAACAATCTTAGTGTCAGAGCGGCACGGTGGCACAGCGGTAGAGTTGCTGCCTTGCAGCGCCGGAGATCTGGGTTCGATCCTGACCATGGATGCTGTCTATACGGAGAAAGAGAGAGGAGCACTAGCATGAGTGTGTCTGTCTCACAAAGAATGTGTCTTAATGTTAGAGTTTGAAAGCTGAAGAGAGATTCTTCAGTATTAAGGAGATTGGTCTGTGAGTTTTGCAATGTGAGAGAGGGAGTGTATGTGTCTCAGTCTCAGCATGAGAGAGAGAAAGACTGAACGACAGCCATCCTCTGTGTTGCCACTTCCCGGCCGTCATGGGGAGCTTCCTTTCAGGATTAACACTCTTCTTTGATTGTTGCTCAGACAGCCGGCAGCAGCTGGGCTGAGAATCCGATCAGACACTGCGAATCGTGTTTTTTTCTCTGTGTGTTAAATGCCTTCACACAGCTCTGTTCACTGTTTCTTTTTCCCCTCTGCAGATCCGATTTGGTGAAAGTACTAAAAAATTGAGTTTTTAGTGCGCTAAAAATAGGAATGCAGATAACATTTAGAGAAGCTCGTACCAAACTTCAAGGTGAATTTCCCCAATGTGCTCTCACCACAGGCAGTGAGTTCACTGATGCAAAATGACAATAAGCATTACCCTGCACAAACAGCACATTCAGCCCAACCCATAATGTTTATGCTTCATGCATCTCCCTTTTCATTTTACTTAATGCAAATTGTTCCCAGCGTGTTGTAGCTGTGATCAGGTGTTTCTATTTTGCACTTTATTATTGATGTTGTGCAATCTGAACTTCAGTCTAAAATGTGAGACAGGGCGCAGGAACAGACCACTTGGCCCCATAAGCCTTTTCTGACTTGACACCAATGTCCATCTTATACCTGTTCCTGGTAAAATTGTATGCCTCCTTGTCACCTTCCCATCCGCTAACAATGAACCATTCTGCATTTCCTTATCATCGTCTGCTTTGATCTGTCATTTTCACACCTTGCCTTCCATATATTTGAACACCCTCTCCCATGACTCTCAGTCTGAAGTCGACCCAAAACGTCACCCATTCCTTCTCTCCAGAGATGGTGCCTGCCCCACTGTTACTCCAGCATTTTGTGTCTATCTTCGGTGTAAACCGGCTTCTGCAGTTGCTTCCTATTCCAGTTCCTGCTTTATCTTAATACCATATGACTCCAAAATGTGTCCAGAAATCCATCAACCTCTGTTTGGAATGAACTTGACAACAGCCTTCCTGGATACAGAATCTCAAAAATTCACCATCCTCTGTATGAACGATATTCTCCTCATTTCAGGCCAAAATTGCTTACTCCTTATTCCGAGTCCATAACCCCTGGTTCTGGACTTCACATGGGCACATCCTCCCTCTTAAGCACTCTCATAATTTTCAATGCTTCAATTAGGGTGAATTCCACTGCTCTCTGGCCAAGACAAAGTGAAATGTTTCCATTCGTAGCCAGTTTGTTTTCATTTCAAGTTGATAGTGTTTGTGAAACTTCTTTATATTTCTCTCTACTGTAAACTCACCATAAATTTATACTAAATTTTGACCTGATGATTTGTATGTTGATAGATTTATTTATCATGCCCCATATACAACTGCTATGCATAGACTAAACTATGCTGCAGCCAAGTACATTCCACAGTCACTAAACCATTCATCATTTTTACTAGGTCTTTCAGTGACTTGCTGATAGTTTTGTGATAGCATTTGCAATGTGTTTCAATGCTACATTTCCCATTAGCCATGTTGATGATGGACATAGCTAATCTTCCTTAACTTTCTGGTAGAAGCAAAAAAAAAGACAACAAGACAATACAGAATAAAACAAACAGTGTAAGGTCATAAGGTCATAAGTGATAGCAGTAGAATTAGGTAATTCGGTCCATCAAGTCTACTCCGCCATTCAATCATGGCTGATCTATCTGTCCCGCCTAACCCTATTCCCCTGCCTTCTCTCCATAGCCTCTGACATCCACAATAATCAAGAATCTATCTATCTCTGCCTTAAAATTATCCACTGACATGGCCTCCACAGCCTTCTGTGGCAAAGAATTCCACAGATTCAACACCCTCTGACTAAATACATTTCTCATCATCTCCTTCCTAAAAGAACATTCTTTAATTCTGAGGGTATGACCTCTAGTCATAGACTCTCCCACTAGTGGAAACATCTTCTCCACATCCACTCTATCCAAGTCTTTTACTATTCTGTATGTTTCAATGAGGTCCCCCTCATACTTCTAAATTTCAGCGAGTTCAGGCCCCTTTGCTGACAAACGCTCATCAGAGGTTAACCTACTCATTCCTGGTATTTTTCTCGTAAACTTGATGTAAACAGTGATTCCCAACCTGGGGCCATGGGGCCATGGCAAATTTCAGGGGGGCCACAGAAAATTTGGGGGATTTAGGGGGCCACAGATTCAATGAAGGGGCCACTTTTATTCCGCTAATAATATCAGGGGGGGCCACAGAAAAATTAAAGAGCCCAAGAACTAAAAAAGGTTGGGAACAAATGCTTTAATATATTAATTGTAAATGCATTAATGGTTTGTTCAAAACACTGCAAGTATGCTCCTAAGCATGAGGGGATTGGCTATTATTCCCTTGCACTTGAGTCCTCTGACTATATACCCTATCAATGCCTCCAAATAAACAGCTACCAGTTCACCACTTAGCCTCCTTCACTCCAGTCCCTCCAATCTTTCCAAATAACTGAAGTCCTACAAACCATCCTAATGAATCACTCCTGCATTATCTCCAGTGCAACTACATACTTCCTACTGCATGCTGATCAGAACAGCACACGATGCTCAAAATGTAGTCTATCCAGTGTTTTGTAACATCCAAGTTTCATAGTTGGAACTGACCTGTGAAGGCAAGTATTATATATGCTTTCTTCACCACCATCTACCTATGTTGCCACTTCCATGGATATAATTACAGACACAGGATAAAGGGAAGAAGGTTTAGTGTAAGATAGTCTAGTAAGGTCCGGTTAAAAATAGTCCAAGGGTCTCCAATGAGAGAGAATCTATCAATAAATTCCCTTCGAACTGTCAAGTTGTCTAAGATAACTGGTAGTTTGGTGAAGGAAGTTGGATTTATTTGCAGTAAATTAAGTGTTTGAGTGGCAATTTTGAGGAAACAGTTATTCAATATTTATTGTGTTTAGGACTGGATATGGAAAAAATAGAAACACATATAATTAGGAAACACTCAAGTGGAGAAATACAAATTTTAAGAAACTCATAAACATTGAGTGCAAATGTATTTATATTCAAAGTTGGCAGATAAAACAACAAATGAGTAATATGCAGCTTTCAAACAGAAATAGTTTCTGTATTAGGTTGACAAATTCCCAAGGCACGGAAAAGAAAGGAATCCAAATTCAAATTCCCGGAATAAGTTAAAATAATTTAAAATTAAGTAGTTAAAATAAAGCTGTGGAGGTATCTGATAAATATGATTCATGCAACCCACAGAGGATCAACCAAGCTGATTGCAAGAAACAAGTACTTTACATCTATTTTCACCAAGGAGAAGGACATGCCAGAGATCGAGATCTCTGTGGAGAATACTAATATCCAAGGATAGTTGGAGACTAAGAGTTGTTGGGCCTCTTGAAATGCATTAAGGTGGATAAATCCCCAGGACTTGATGTGATCAATCTGAGGTTATTGAGAGAGGCAAGAGAGGAGGATAGCAGGAACCCTGACAAAGATCTTTGCTTCTTCTTTGATCGCAGGCAAGGTCCTGGGGAAACTGGAGAACAGCTAAACCTGTTCTTTTATTCAAGAATGGAAGTATAGAGAATTCAGGGGATTATTGGCCGGTGAGCCACACATCAGTGGTAGGGAAGCTCTTGAAGAGGATTCTTCGGGATATGATTTACTCCCATTTTGAAGAGAATGGATTAATTGGGGACAGTCAGCATGGCTTTGTACATGCAGGTCATACCTGACTAACGTGATTGAGTTATTTGAGAAGGTGACAAAGGTGATCAGTGAGTGGAGGGCGTTGAATGTTGTCCACATGGATTTTAATAAGTAAATATTTGGTAAATGCCTGATCCATAAGATGTATGGGATGAACATGACTTGGTCGAAGATAGACACAACCATAGAAAATAGGTGCAGGAGTAGGCCATTCGACCCTTCGAGCCTGCACCGCCATTCGATATGATCATGGCTGATCATCCAACTCAGTATCCCATCCTATAGCCTTTAACACCATTGATGTGCAGAGGGATCTTGGGATCCAAGTCCATAACTCCTCAAAAGTGAAAACATAAATAGAATGGTAAAGAAGGCATGCTTGCTTTCCTAGATCAAGGTTTTGTGTATAAGAGTCTCCAGACCCTGGCGAAGGGTCTCGACCCGAAACATCACCCATTGCATGTCTCCAGTAATGCTGCCTGTCCCGTTGAATTACTCCAGCATTTTGTGTCTATCGTTTGGATTTATATGGAGTTAGTTGGTATACCTAGGATAATAATAGAGTTTTTGTATCTGTCTTTTAAAAAGGAAATGAGACTGTTTTAGAGAAACAGGAAAAGATAAAAGAACAGATATTGGAAAGGTTAGCGTGCACTTAGTAGGAAAGTGATCTGACCTAGCGGGTTGCTGCCCAATATTGAACAGGACATAACAATGGAAAAAGCGTGGGATCCAACCAAGATCTTCCATTAATTTTTAGAAAGATTAATGGCTTAGGAGGGAAGAATTGCAAAAGTTCAAAAAGGGAGAGAAGCAACCACAGGGCAGTCACAAACCACCTTAAAGGAAAATGGTGGCAAGTATATCGGAGCAGCACCAGGAATTTCCCTTCTAAATCCTGACTCCAAAGTATATTGCCATTCCCTCATTGTTTCTGGATCTAAATCTGGAATTCACAATCCAAATATGAGGATCATGGCAGTTCAAGGTGGCAGGTCACCTCCACTCCACAAGGGCAATTGGAGATGGGAAATACATGTTGATCTTGCTAATGAAACAACAGGGTATGCACAAGCTGCTGAAATGGGGAAATAGCAGATGCATTTTCACACAGATAAGTGTGAAGTTTCATTTTGGTAGGAAGAATGAGAAAAGGCACAACTTGCTAAATGGCATACTTTTAAATATATTCAGAAACAGGGAGACAAAAAGATTAGCCAAGCATGCCTATGTTGTGGCAGAACAAGTTAAGAGACCTGTTTAAAAAAATAGCCAAAGAGAGACGCAAAAAGCTGGAGTAACTCAGCAGGTCAGACAGCATTGCTGGAGACAAAGAATAGGTGACGTTTCAGGTCAAGACCCTTCTTCAGACATTTAGGTTTGGTTTTTTGAACATAATCACAGCAGATAAAAATGAGGAAATTAGCTTCAAAATTTATAAATCCTTGATTCTTGGTATCTTTTGTCAAGATCTTAAGAGTTCAAAGAATGGCAAACAAAGAAGTCGTCAGGTCAAGCTTATTGTCATATGCACAAGTGCAGTGAGGTACAGATACAGATGTTTGCTGGATTCAAAATTAAATGGAAATGATTAGAGTCAAGTGGAAATTAGTAAAAGAAAGGACAGATTTATTTACCACTGTGATTTTTACAGAGAGAGAGGGGTTCCTGAAGAATTGCTGTCTCTATCTGGTACGTTATGTTTAACTGGTTTTAAAATCCACTCTCAGATTATTCACCCTACATTGGCCTACAGATTTGTGAAGTGGCATGGGATAAACATGGGAATTTTAACAAAGTCGTTTCACATGGGGGAAAACCATAAATACATTTCATACCATGACAGTAATTGAGACTGAATCACTCAAGTTATTACAGAAAATTTTCAGAGAGTAATTTTCCTCCTACATCCATTTAACCACCAGGGGGAAGTGAACACCTACTCGATTATGTTAGCACATTACTTCAAATGGAGGTGCAAGCTCTCAAGAGGAAATTAAGCCAGAGCTTAAAATTAAAAACATTTATAATGATGTATCTCATTATCTGTAAAAAATAAATAAATAATACAATTGATAATATAAAGGTCAGAGAAAGCATTTATTTGACAGAGTTGTAGGTTTAGGTTCCAGGTCTGGATTGAAGCACAATTGTCTGTGGCGTGCACTCTGGGGGTGTGCTCCATTTTTGAATGTGTTATCATTTGGATAAGTCACTTAATGAGAGCCTCACTGACTCATCCTATTGTTCAAGTGGTTTTCAAAGGTCAGATGCCACAATTTAAAGAGAGTGAGGTATCCTGATGCCATGATTAACGCTACCTCGTAATCAATAGCATTAACATCATTTAGGAGTACATGCTGACGGACGCACTGAAGCTCGGTGCAGCCAATGCCAAGGCTCTGTAGGGGAGAACCACAGTCTCTAGGGTCCTTCCGCTGCTGGACACTGGTGGGCAGGTGTGATGGAGACACCCCTCGAACGAGGTGGGGAATAGCAGCCCAGGGCGACATAAGGTCATGAGGTCAGAAGGGATCGGAGTAGAATTAAGTCATTTGGCCCATCAAGTTTACTCCGCCATTCACTCATGGTTGGTCTATCTTGCCCTCCTAACCCCATTCACCTGCCTTCTCCCTATAACCCCTGACACCCTTATGAATTAAGAATCTATCTATCTCTGCTGTAAAAATATCCACAGATGGTAATGGTGCCAGGTATAAGGATATTTCTGTAAACACTACCAAATACATCGCTAATGAATGATTGTACAGCCTCTGAAAATGTCAGAAATATTTTTGCAGTTCTTGTTCTGTATATTTTTAAAATTCTGAATAAAGTTTTTTTAATTTATGTTACCACCAACTCACTGGGTTTTACCCAACATCTATTAGGTAAAAAGTGTGGACGTCAATTCCTGTTGTAAAATCTGTTTATCAGCCATAAGTCCTTCCATATCCCTAGTAAATCACTGATACCTACGTAGACTATTCACAGCTTTAGTTTAATATTTGAACTTAAGGTGAGCTTCAAACCATGTATTCATGGCAAAATCTCTTTTCTGGTCCATGCAACATTCTGGTAAAGATCCAGGAAGCATTCTGGTAAATCTGGAACATCTTACCTGAATGGAAATTAGCTCTTGCCATGGACAGGTACTTTGGATCTGTCTTCACTAAGGAGGACACACACAATCTTCCTGATAATAGTAGTGGCCAGAGGATCTGGGGTGACGGAGAAACTGAAGGAAATCCACATTAGGCAGGAAATAGTGTTGGATAGACTGATGAGACTGAAGGCTGATAAATCCCCAGGGCCACAGAAAGTGGTGAATCTGTGGAATTATCTGCCTCGGAGGGCGGTGGAGGTAGTTTCCCTGGATGCTTTCAAGAGAGAGCTAGATAGGGCTTTTAAAAATAGCAGTCAGAGGATATGGGGAGAAGGCAAGAACGGGGTACTGATTGGGGATGATCAGCCATGATCACATTGAATGACGGTGCTCGCTCGAAGGGCCAAATGGCCTGCTCCTGCACCTATTGCCTATTGTCTATTGTGTATTGTCTATTGACATTAACGCTACCCTACACACGTTAGGGACAATTTGACATTTATACCAAGCCAATTAACCAACACACCTGTATGTCTTTGGATTGTGGGAGGAAACCAAACATCTCGGAGAAAACCCACACTGGTCACGTGGAGAATGTACAAACTCCGTACAGACAAACGGCAGTAGTTAGGATCGAACCCGGGTCTCAGGCGATGTAAGGAAGTATCTCTACTGCTACCCCAATGTGCCGCCAGCTTAAATAATTTTTCTTGTCTACTTTCAGTATACCAAGAATCAACCAATAGCAACAGTTTTTTTTTGTTCTAAATGCTCCATTAATGCCAACAAAATGTCTGAAAATCAAACTACACCTTCCTTTGTAAGGTTGATTATACGTAGCGCACTCAATTCCAGAGGATGTAGTGGTTCATCCACTGATTAGTGAATTTTAAATTATCATTTTTACAAATGCAATATATTTGGCTGTTTCAATTGCCCATCGCAAATAAATTCATACAGTATTATCTAATCCGAAGGAGAATTTTTCTCAAATCAAAGTAAAATGTAACCAAAGATTACATTTCACAGTGTGTACTTTAAAGACAGAGGGATTAAAATGACCAACCTTAGAATTCCAATGCGTGTTTTGAGTCATGAGTCATACTACGAGTAAAAATTAGTCAACACTTGCGAAGAGAAGAGTAGGTTTTAGTCACATTTTTGTTACATTGAAATGTCGTTATTTATGACAAGGGAGGCATATTATTAATCTAAGCTCCCACGTTTACAAAAATATAATGAGATTACAGGACCACTTGATAATCTAATTGAAACTTGTGACGTGAACTAAACCACTCGGAAGCCGAAGGTGGTTGCTATAAAAATCTTTATTCGTAAGTGGACATTCTCTTGGAGACCCTTTCAATAGAATCTCCAAACTCAAGTTTTAGTGCTCTTAAGAATAAAGAATACAACATTTATACAAATATTCGATACAATTTCAATAGCTGCATTGATATTGTTAACTTTGATATCTTGAGTCTGACAAAAGATTCTCTTGAATTTAAATTTACAATGTGAGCATACTGTCACTGACAAGGCATTGGGTAGCAGAGTATCGCAGCAGTAGTGTTGCTGCCTTACAGTACCAGAATCCCAGGATTAATCCCGACAATGAGGGCTGTCTGTATGTCTGTATGATTTTTTTCAATCTCATACCTTGCCGAAGATGCAATTGTTCTCCGGATCAGATCTCCGGTCACTCTGTGGCCTAACATCGTGGAGATGGAGGCCTTGCTCGGGATTGACTTTGAGCCCCACCGTGCGGCATGGACTTACCATCGGAGTCAATTCCTTTCCTGGGATCAACGCTCCAACCGCGGCTTGCGGACTTTAACATCAAAGAACTCGCAGTCTCTGGTAGAGACCAAGCTTCATTGCCTTGACGAGGAGGCCTGCCACCGGCTATGGGAGTAAGATCGTCCCATCATATATAACCATATAACAATTACAGCACTGAAACAGGCCATCTCGACCCTTCTAGTCCGTGCCGAACACGTATTCTCCCCTAGTCCCATATACCTGCGTTCAGACCATAACCCTCCATTCCTTTCCCGTCCATATAACTATCCAATTTATTTTTAAATGATAAAAACGAACCTGCCTCCACCACCTTCACTGGAAGCTCATTCAACACACCACCACACTCTGAGTAAAGAAGTTCCCCCTCATGTTACCCCTAAACTTCAGTCCCTTAATTCTCAAGTCATGTCCCCTTGTTTGAATCTCCCCTACTCTCAGTGGGAAAAGCTTGTCCACATCAACTCTGTCTATCCCTTTCATCATTTTAAATACCTCTGTCAAGTCCCCCCTTAACCTTCTGCGCTCCAAAGAATAAAGCCCTAACTTGTTCAACCTTTCTCTGTAACTTAGTTGCTGAAACCCAGGCAACATTCTAGTAAATCTCCTCTGTACTCGCTCTATTTTGTTGACATCCTTCCTATAATTAGGCGACCAAAATTGTACACCATACTCCAGAATTGGCCTCACCAATACCTTGTACAATTTTAACATTACATCCCAACTTCTATACTCAATGCTCTGATTTATAAAGGCCAGCACACTAAAACCTTTCTTTACCACCCTATCTACATGAGATTCTACTTTCAGGGAACTGTGCACAGTTATTCCCAGATCCCTCTGTTCACCTGCATTCTTCAATTCCCTACCATTTACCATGTATGTCCTATTTTGATTTGTCCTGCCAAGATGTAGCACCTCACACTTATCAGCATTAAACTCCATCTGCCATCTTTCAGCCCACTCTTCCAACTGGCATAAATCTCTCTGTAGACTTTGAAAATCTACTTCATTATCCACAACCCCACCTATCTTAGTATCATCTGCATACTTACTAATCCAATTTACCACACCATCATCCAGATCATTGATGTACATGACAAACAACAGTGGATCCAACACCGATCCCTGTGGCACCCCACTAGTCACTGGCCTCCAACCTGACAAACAATCATCTACCATTACTCTCTGGCATCTCCCATTCAGCCACTGTTGAATCCATCTTGCTACTCCACCATTAATACCCAACCATTGAACCTTCTTAACCAACCTTCCATGAGGAACCTTGTCAAAGGCCTTACTGAAGTCCATATATACAGCATCCACTGCTTTACCCTCATCAATTTCCTGAGTAACCTCTTCAAAAAATTCAAGAAGATTAGTCAAACATGACCTTCCAAGCACAAATTCATGTTGACTGTTCCTAATCAGACCCTGTTTATCCAGATGCTTATATATATTATCTCTAAGTATCCTTTCCATTAATTTGCCCACCACTGACGTCAAACTAACAGGCCTATAATTGCTAGGTTAACTCTTAGACCCCTTTTTAAACAATGGAACAACATGCGCAGTACGCCAATCCTCCGGCACTATTCCCGTTTCTAATGACATTTGAAATATTTCTGTCATAGATTCAGATTCAGATTCAGATTCAGATTCAGATTCAGATTCAATTTTAATTGTCATTGTCAGTGTACAGTACAGAGACAACGAAATGCATTTAGCATCTCCCTGGAAGAGTGACATAGCAAACGATTTGAATAAATAATAATAAGTGTCCGGGGGGGGGGGGTGGTGATTGGCAGTCACCGAGGTACGTTGTTGAGTAGAGTGACAGCCGCCGGAAAGAAGCTGTTCCTCGACCTGCTGGTTCGGCAATGGAGAGACCTGTAGCGCCTCCCGGATGGTAGGAGGGTAAACAGTCCATGGTTGGGGTGAGAGCAGTCCTTGGCGATGCTGAACGCCCTCCGCAGACAGCGCTTGCTTTGGACAGACTCAATGGAGGGGAGCGAGGAACCGGTGATGCGTTGGGCAATTTTCACCACCCATCTGCAATGCCTTCCGGTCGGAGACAGAGCAGTTGCCATACCATACTGTGATGCAGTTGGTAAGGATGCTCTCGATGGTGCAGCGGTAGAAGTTCACCAGGATCTGAGGAGACAGATGGACCTTCTTCAGTCTCCTCAGGAAGAAGAGACGCTGATGAGCCTTCTTGATCAGAGTAGAGGTATTGTGGGTCCAAGAGAGGTCATCGGAGATGTTGACTCCCAGGAACCTGAAGCTAGAAGCACGTTCCACCTCCGTCCCGTTAATGTGGATGGGGGTGTGCGTGCCGCCTCTGGACTTCCTGAAGTCTACAATGAGCTCCTTGGTCTTCTTGGAGTTAAGGGCCAGGTTGTTGTCAGTGCACCATGCTGCTAAGTGCTGGACCTCCTCCCTGTAGGCCAGCTCATCGTTGTTGCTGATGAGGCCAATCACCGTTGTATCATCTGCATACTTGATGATGGTGTTAGTACCATGTACAGGTGTGCAGTCATAGGTGAAGAGGGAGTAGAGGAGGGGGCTCAGCACACAGCCCTGTGGAACGCCGGTGTTCAGGGTGAGGGTTGAAGAGGTGTGCTTGTCTAACCTCACAGACTGGGGTCTGTTGGTTAGAAAGTCCAGTATCCAGTTGCAGAGGGAGGGGTCGATGCCCAGGTTACCGAGTTTGGTGATCAGTTTTGATGGTATAATGGTGTTGAATGCTGAGCTGTAATCGATGAACAGCATTCTTACGTAAGTGTCTCTGTTGTCGAGGTGGGAGAGGGCGGAGTGAAGTGCCGTTGAGATGGCATCCTCCGTACTCCTGTTCTTGCGGTAGGCAAACTGATAGGGATCCAGTGTGGGGGGTAGGCAGCTTTTGAGGTGTGCCAGGACCAGCCTCTCGAAGCACTTGGTGATGATGGGGGTAAGTGCAACTGGGCGGAAGTCATTGAGGCTTGCCGCAGTGGAGTGTTTTGGCACTGGCACGATGGAGGTGGTTTTAAGGCAAGTGGGGACAACTGCTTGGGCAAGTGACAGGTTGAAGATGTCAGTCCAGACGTCTGTCAGCTGCGCAGCACAGGCCCTGAGCACGCGCCCGGGGATGCCGTCAGGGCCAGCAGCCTTACGTGCATTAGTCCTACTCAGTGCCACGTACACGTCGTAGGGGGTGAGTGTGAGGGGTTGGTGATCGGCAGGTAGCACAGCCTTGATGGCTGTCTCTAGATTGTCCCTGTCGAAGCGGCCATAGAAGTGGTTAAGCTCCTCAAGGAAGGAGGCGTCGCTGGATGTGGGGGTGATGTTGGAGGGTCTGTAGTCCGTGATGGCCTGGATGCCTTGCCACATGCGTCGGGGGTCGGAGTTGTTGTTGAAGTGCTCCTCAATCCTGAGCTTATGGCAGTGCTTGGCCTTCCTGATGCCCCTCTTCAGGTTAGCACTGGATGAACTGTAGGCTCGAGCATCGCCTGACCTGAAAGCGGTGTCCCGTGCTTTCAGCAGTAGCCTGACCTCGCTGTTCATCCATAGCCCCTGCTATTTCTACACTGACTTCCCTCAATGTCCTAGGGAATATCCTGTCCGGACCTGGAGACTTATCCACTTTTATATTTCTCAAAAGTGTCAGTACTTCCTCTTCTTTGAATCTCATAGTTTCCATAGCTACCCTTTTCCCATTTCTCATTTCCACCCAAATAGCCTCCCTAGATGAACCCACTAATCTATCCTGCCAAAGCACTGCTGTAATATCTTCCCTGATGCAATGAAACACCTCCACCTCTTGCCCCTCCAATTCTATCACACCTGAAGCAACAAAATCCTGGAATATTTAGTTTCCAATCACAGCCCTCCTGCAACCATGTTTCACTGATCGCCACAACATCATACTTCCAGGTGTCAATCCAGGCACTAAGTTCATCCACCTTTCTTACAATGTTCCTAGCATTAAAATATACACATTTAAGAAACCCACCCTCTCTTATTCTCTGCTTATTGTCTTTTTCTTCTCTCTCCCCTACATTTTGGGTCAGAGTGCTACCATTCTCTGCCTCCTGCCTCACACACTGACTGCTAGCTTTCCCAATTTGAGTCCCTCCCCCCAACCATACTAGTTTAAAGTCTCCCCAGTAGCCTTTGCAAATCTCCCCGCCAGGATATTGGTCCTCCTCGAGTTCAAGTGCAACCCGTCCTTTCTGTACAGGTCGCACCTTCCCCAAAAGAGGTCCCAATGATCCAGAAACTTGAATCCATACCCACTGCACCAGTCCCTTATCCATTCAATTATCCTCCACCTCGCTCCATTCCTACTCTCACTGTCGCGTGGCACAGGCAGTAATCCTGAGATTGTTACCTTTCCAGTCCTTCTCCTTAACTCTCTACCTAACTCCCTAAATTTTTCTTTCAGGACCTCTTCTCTTTTTTTAACCTATGTCGTTGGTACCTATATGTACCACAACCTCAGGCTCCTCTGCCTCCCATTTCAGGATTTCTTGGACACACATCCCTGACCCTGGCACCAGGGAGCCAAACTACCATCCGGGTCTCCTGTCTACGTCCACAGAATCACCTATCCGACCCCCTGACTATAGAGTCCCCTATTACAATTGCCCTCCTCTTCTTTTCCTTAACCTTCTGAGCAACAGGACCGTTCTTTGTGCCAGAGGCCCGGCTGCTGTTGCTGCCCCCAGGTAGGCTGTCTCCCCCACCCTTACTCAAACATGAGTACTTATTTTCAAGATGTACAGGCGCCGGGGTACTCACCAGTCCCTGCCTCTGCCCGTTGCCCTTCCTAACTGTGACCCAGTTTTCTGTCTCCCGTGGTCTTGGAGTGACCACCTCCCTGTAACTCCTTTCTATGACCTCCTCGCTCTCCCTGAGCAGACAGAGATCATAAAGTTGCTGCTCCAGGTTCCTAACACGGTCCCTTAGGAGCCCCATCTCGACGCACCTGGCGCAGATGTGGACGTCTGGAGGGCACTCAGACTCCATGACCTCCCACATCTGACATCCAGAACAGTAAACTGCCCTGGCCCTCATTCTCCCCCTTATCCGAATACAATACAAAGCCTTACCCGGGATACAAGCCAATCAAATGCTTCCTCTAGTCCGTTCAACCAATCAGAGGCTTCCACCAGCCCCCTTAATTTGAAGTGTGATCTGCGAATGGAACGTTGCAGATTTTGGCTCCTCCTCCCTCACCAATGGCTCCTGGGCCTCTGCTGAAACAAGCCCCGCGATGGGTTTTTTAACTCACCGCACGGAGGTCGCTCCTCCCTCACTAACGGCTCCTGGGCCTCAATGGAAGGTTAGAGGCCCCCGACCGCTGGAGAACAAAGAAGGGAGAGATTGAACTTTTTTTCGCCTTCCATCACAGTGAGGAATGTGGAGGAGTTGCTGTGGTGGATGTTCCTGTCTAAATGTATTTTGTGTGTTCTGTTGCTTTTTATTGTTATGACTGTATAGCAAATCAAATTCCTCATATATTGCAAAACAAACTTGGCCAATAAAGTATGATTATGAACTATATAGACTTGGGGAGATTATATTAGCACTATTATTGCCTATTTATTTGTCCATGTTTTTAATATATACTAGACCAAGTGGGGTCCCATTCCCTGCGGTTGGGGGAGGCGGCCTGCGGCGTCACACACACACAACACACCCCCCCCCCCCCCCCCCACCACACACACACACACACACCCCCCCACACTCACACACACACACACACACACACACGCTAACCACCCCCTTGATATTGAGAGAGAGGAGAGAGAGGGAAGGGGGAGAGAGGGGGAGGAAGGGGGGGGAGGAGGGGGGGAGGAAGAGGGGGGGGGAGAGGGGGGGGAGAGGAGGGGGGAGAGAGGAATGGGGGGGAGAGATGCCCGGGGGAGAGAGAGATGCCCGGGGGGAGAGAGAGGCTCGGGAGAGAGACATAGGTGGGGGGGGAGGGAGAAGGACTTTATTAAAAATGTGTACAGAAAAATGACTGAATTTAATGAGGAGTGGATGAGCGAATGTAAAAGTGAAATGGCTAGCGAAATGGTAAAAATCTCGACATGTTAGCACCTGGTTTTGGCGGAGTAATGAATCAAAGGCCAAAATAATTACACACACACCCACACACACAGAGTTTTAAAAGTATATAGATATGATAAGATAAGATAAGATAAATATACACAACATTTTTTGTTTAATTTGGGTTTTGCAGAATATTATCTTTACATATCTGTTGTGGAGCTGCAAGTATGAATTTCATTGTTCCTTATCGGAACGTATGGCAATAAAACACACTCTCTCTCTCTCTGATCTTCCTCTGGTAATTGTTTGTTCGCTTCATCTTATCTTATTATAGCATAATACCTGTAAAATTGCTGGTTGATTGACTCACAAGGCCTTCATAAAGCAATTGTGTACAGAATGAATCATTTTGTTCTTCCCTCTTCCCAGTCACGGTCAAGGTCAATATCAGTTCATGAATTGAATGGAAACAACATTTTAATATTGGCTCCCACTTAAATCACCTCCACAATTTACTTTTAAAATGTTGATCTACCAACATCAGTTCCCTATGGCAGGAGATAAAGAAAATTACAGTTATCTTTATGAATGAAGGACAGAAGAAAATAATTATCATTTTCTATTTTCAAATAAAGTGTTTTTCTTACAATGCTTTAACATGCAATGTGAATTAAGTCACAATATTTATCGGTCAATTTATGGATCTTTAGTTTTTTTCCCAGTCCGATCACTCAAAATGTGGTCAAAATAAGTAAAGTGAAAAAATCTAACAGGGTTAGCTAAATGGAAACACAATACATTTAAATAAATTACTTATGATATAGTCAATGGAACTGAATCTCAAATGCAAATATCAACAAACATTCATTCCTATACTGTGTGTTAATTGTATGCAGCTATAAATATCTACTCCAGTATCACTAAGCTTTGATTGTTAAAGAGGCCTTTGGGGAAGCCTACAAAAACACTGTTGACAACGAATTACCCAAATTATCACCTGTATCAAGTTAACAGCACAAACAACTAACACACAACACACATATACCACCTTTTAGTGGCTGGTGACACAATTAAGATCTAATTAAAATAAACTTTATAATGCTACTATCTGTGATCTGGAAGTATTATTTATAGTAGGAAGGAACTGCAGATGCTGGTTTAAACCAAACATAGACACAAAATGCTGGAGTAACTCAGCGGGACAGGCAGCATTTCTGGAGAGAAAAAATGGGTGACGTTTCGGATCAAGATCTTTCTTCAGATCAGATCAGTCTAACGAAAGGTCTCGACCCAATACGTCACCCATTCTTTCTCTCCAGTGATGTTATCTGTCCCGCTGAGTTACTCCAGCATTTTGTGTCTATCTTCAGTATTATTTATGGGGCATCTACATTTACAGCGAAGGTTATTTTTCATAGGCCTATTGAGGTTAGTTCCTGCTAGGTTGTGGGATATATCCATAGGTTACGGCTGCATGTCTACCTGGCAATGGGCAAAATTAGGGCACATGGTATTGTGGGTTGAGTACTGGCATAGATAGAAAATTGGATGGCAGACAGGAAACAAAGAGTAGGGATTAACGGGTCCCTTTCAGAATGGCAGGCAGTGACTAGTGGGGTACCGCATGGCTCGCAGCTGGGACCATAGCTATTTACAATATACATCAATGATTTGGATGAAGGGATTCAAAGTAACATTAGCAAATTTACAGATGACAAGAAGCTGGGTGGCAGTGTGAACTGTGAGGAGGATGCGATGAGAATGCAGGGTGACTTGGACAGGTTGGAGGAGTGGGTAGATGCATGGCAGATGAAGTTTAATGTGGATAAATGTGAGGTTATCCACTTTGGTATCAAAATCAGGAAGGCAGATTACTATCTAAATGGCGTCAAGTTGGGAAAAGGGGAAGTACAACGGGATCTGGGGGTCCTTGTTCATCAGTCCATGAAAGTAAGTATGCAGGTACAGCAGGCAGTGAAGAAGCGAATGGCATGTTGGCCTTTATAACAAGAGGAGTCGAGCATAGGGGCAAAGAGGTTCGTCTGCAGTTGTGCAGAGCCATAGTGAGACCACACCTGGAGTATTGTGTGCAGTTTTGGTCCCCTAATGTGAGGAAGGACATTCTTGCTATTGAGGGAGTGCAGCGTAGATTTACAAGGTTAATTCCTGGTATGGCGGGACTGTCATATACTGAGAAAATGGAGCGGTTGGGCTTGTACACTCTGGAGTTTAGAAGGATGAGAGGGTATCTTATTGAAACATATAAGATTGTTAAGGGTTTGGACACGCTAGAGGCAGGAAACATGGTCCTGATTTTCAGGGAATCCAGAACCAGGGGCCACAGTTTAAGAATAAGAAGTAAGCCATTTAGAATGGAGACAAGGAAACACTTTTTCTCACAGAATGTGGTGAGTCTGTGGAATTCTCTGCCTCAGACGGCGGTTAGCAGGTTCTCTGGATACTTTCAAAAGAGAGCTAGATAGGGCTTTTCAAAATAGCGGAGTCAGGGGATATGGGGAGAAGGCAGGAACAGGGTACTGATTGGGGATGATCAGCCATGATCACATTGAATGATGGTGCTGACTCGAGGGGCCAAATGGCCTACTCCTGCACCTATTGTCTATTGTCTATAATGTGCAGTATCTTCACCTTTCACTGCTACTTATTGGGAGGTATGGAATATGCTGCCACATCTGACCTCCTGCTCCATACCAGATCAGCAGCAACATACCATCTATCTCATTGGACACCCTTGAACTATCTTTAATCAGACATTACTGGACTTTATCTTGCACTAAACATGATTTCCTTCACCCTGTATCTGTACACTGTGGGCGGCTTAATTATATGTATAGTCTTTCTGCTGACTGTATAGCACGCAACAAAAAAAGTTTTTCACTGTACAATAAACTCAACTTAACTAGTCTGCCAACCGCTCCGGTAAATCTTGGACTGAGGGGCCAAATGATCTGTACATTTAGCCCTTGGACTTTAAGATGAACAATACTGCCACAAATGGAGTTGCTAACATCATTAAAAAGCAATTTGTCCAGTTTTTTTGGGCAAATTGTCATTATTTCACTCTCTGTACATATTTTAGCTAGTAGGCAGGTGTATAATTATTTATAACTAGACCAATTTTTGAATTTGAAATAGTTTAAAATATATTTTATTATATTAATTTAACTCACTTTAAGTTTGTACAATTTATGGCAGACTTATGCCCCTGTCCCACTTAGGAAACCTGAACGGTAACCTCTGGAGACTTTGCTCCCCACCCAAAGTTTCCGTGCGGTTCCCAGAGGTTGCAGGTGGTTGCCGGAGGTTGCAGGTAGTGGAAGCAGGTAGGGAGACTGACAAAAACCTCCGGAAACCTCCAGGAACCGCACGGAAGCCTTGGGTGGGGCACAAAGTCTCCAGAGGTTTCCGTTCAGGTTTCCTAAGTGGGACAGGGGCATAAGACAGGGTCACAGCAGTGGGCTACTACAATCTGTTGGGGGTAATACTGAGGTTCTGGTTGTGGATTTGTTTCACAAGGGTGGGCCTTTGGCGGGGTCCAAGGTAGGTGCAGCTTGTGTTTTAGGGCAGGGTTCACTTGCAGATGACAGGTCCCTCTACAAAATCCTTTATTGCGGCACACGGTAACAGAACACCGGAGGTGAATATTCAATGAGGTGTGTTTCAGTAAATATTACAAAGGTTACAAGAAATGATTCTTCAAGTCAACCGCAGTTATGTCATTGCATGGCCAAAGCTATATTCCAGTTAGAAGCGAGGAAACGGTGACACCTCATCACATATCCTTCCACTGTAATCCTTAGAATTAGGTCATCGGGAAGCATGTAGAAACATGCTGACTGTTCATGGAACTGAAAGTCCCAGGTCACGGGTTTTATATCAGAGATTGTTGTAATCTTAACCCTCAACATTTTCCTTCCAATGGAAACCAAAGCTCAATCTCCCAATCCAAATAAGCAGTTTTCTCAATAAAAGTTTTGAGGAAAATATCAAACCAAACAACATAGATACTATTGGACAAAATACTTGATAGTCAGTTCGTCAGTAACACTGGTGAATTGAAAATGTACTGCAGTGCCTTTTAAGAGCAAGCTCCCCATAACATAAGAAAAGACACAAAATGCTAGAGTAAATCCAGCTGTAGTAATACTGGAGAAACGTCACTATAGGTGATGTTTCGGATTAAGACCCTTCTTCAGACTGAAGGCAGGGATGGAGTTGAGGAAACCTAGAAGAATGCCTGGTCTGAAGAAGGGTGCCAACCTGACACACCACTTATCCATATTTTCCAGGGATGCTGCCCGATCTGTTGAATTACCACAGCATTTTGTGTCTTTCCTTGGTAAACCAGCATCTGCAGTTCCTCGTTTTCCTATTACTTCCCTTTGCTGCTCAATTTGCTATGCAACCTTTTCCATTTGTCAGAACTATAAGGCTTCCAAAACATTTGAGTACACTGAATAGTAAGGATATTTGGTCATCACTCTATAGACTAAACTTAACCCACTGAGTTCTGTTTATTGTTCAAGTTTCTGACTATGCGTTTTGCCTCCATAGAATAAATTTAAATACGACATATCTTTATCTTAACCAGTGACTTCTCAGTAATTAATACCGGGCTGCGTATCTCCTGAAATAATCTTAACTGAAAATGAGATCAGAAGTCAGGAAGAGGTAATTAGGGGAGGAATCTGAGGACATCAGAAACATGAAGGAAAGGACATCGATATAAATTGGCATTGGTCAAGGTCTTTGGATTTTGTTACCTCCATTTAGGGTGACACAGCGGCGCAGTGGTAGAGTTGCTGCTTTACATCGCCAGAGACCCTGACTATGGGTTCGATCCTGACTATGGGTGCTGTCTGTATGGCATTTGTACATTCTTCCTGTGACCATGCGGAATTTCTCTGGGTGCTCCAGTTTCCTCCCACATTCTAAAGACGTGCAGTGTTGGTAGGTTAATTGGCCTCTGTAAATTGTAAAATCTCCCTGGTGTGTAGGACTATATCTCGAACAGTCTAAAGTAAAAATCCTCTGCACATTTGGAGAGTTGAAGAGGCTCTTGCAGGACCAGTTTATGCACACCTATTCATTCCAGTCTATAAGGATATGTTTTACGAAACATATTTTGTTCCATTATCTAGTCGGCCTCTTTGGCTTTTAGGTTTGAGCTTCGAGGGTGGAATGAACAGGTGTATAAACCTGGTCCAACAAAACCCTCTTCAACTTAGACCGAGACCTTCCAACTGTCCAAATGTAATGATATCCAACTATTTTCCCTGATTCATAATTGAGATCAATTGTGGTACCAGGGGCCTCATAGTGCCACAATGTTTGAATTTAACTGACTGTGGTAGAAGCCACCTTTCTAATTCAAACGTGAGGTTATCATGGTGTTGAATATGGACAATGAGACTTCAGCATAATTCAGTCTGATTTGAATCTCTCCCATGCACCATTTTCTTTGAAACGAAATGAATATGGAGAAGAGCATTATGCCAGAGAACTTTTCATCCCTTTCTTTCGAGCAACAATTACCACACTCCATCTATTGCATTGTATAATAGTGGGAAATAGGATTTGAGTATAGGAGTAAGGAGGTCCTTCTGCAGTTGTACAGGGCCCTGGTGAGACCACATCTGGAGTATTGTGTGCAATTTTAGTCTCCTAATTTGAGGAAGAACATCCTTGCTGTTGAGGCAGTGCAGCGTAGGTTCACGAGGTTAATCCCCGGGATGGCGGGACTGTCATATGAGGAAAGATTGGAAAGACTGGGCTTTAATTCACTGGGATTGAGAAGGATTAGCGGGGATCTTGTAAAAATGTATAAAATTATAGAAAGACTGGACAAGCCAAATGCAGGAAAAATGTTCCCAATATTGGGGGAGTCCAGAACCAGGGGCCACAGTCTAAGAATAAAGGGGTGGGGGGGGTTGGGGGGCATTTAAAACTGAGATGAGAAAAAATGTTTTCACCCAGAGAGTTGTGATTTGTGGAGTTCTCTGGGCAGTAGAGGACAATTCACTGGATGAATTTCAAAGAGAGTTAGATAGAGGTCTAGGGGCTAGCAGAATCAAGGGATATGGGAAGAAGGCAGGCACAGGTTGTTGATTGTGGATGATCAGCCATGATCACAATGAATGACGGTACTGGCTTGAATAGCCAAATGGCCTCTTCCTGCATCTATTTTCTATGGTTTCTATGAAATTTGCTTTAAGAGGATATGAGGTCATGTCCTCAGAATTGGCTAGACATCCGGCGACATGACTGATTCAATGATGAAGAAGTGGGAGGTCAACACCAAAGAGCTTACTTGATTTATTAAATTATGGAAAATGGCATTTGGTAATTAGACAAATATTCTGATATGCAGATGAAAACAATAACATAGGATAAATCAGGCAAAGTTACATTTCCGGGCAAAATGATTTGCCTCATGAGGCAAAGAATGAAACTATCACTTAGCGGATACGAAAGAGCTTCACATATGTGATGGATGAGTCAGGCTGCCAGTCTAGACATGAATTTGACAACATTTAGTGTGGCACGAAATGATGATGATAATAATAATTAAGTTGTTGAATTAGTATGTTGTTTAAAGAAACCACAAACTCAAGTAAAGTTATATTATCCGGCAAAATTTAAACCAGATAGTTAAATCTGTTCTCACTATGCAATTCATAGACTGATGATTAATAATTAAGGACACAGTGCACTATTTTTAAATGATTCCTTAAAATCAAGTGGAAAATGTTTATACCTATTGTTTTTTTGGATTAGATATTTAAAATGTATGCACTTATTAAATATAATTGTAATGGAATTTTAATTATATATAGTGCTCGACTATCACCTGACAATAAAGGTCATACAAGGAAATCCACAACTTCCGTAAAAGCAAAGTTAAAGCAAGCTGCCATCATTATGTCTAACATATAGTCTCAAGCGCGTACTTCTCTAGGTCAGAATCAAAATAATGATCTAAATATATTTTAATAATCTAATATGAATTTGATGTTGCATGTTGATATTTCAACTTAGTTGCATTGGAAAACTGGACCTTCGTGCATCTTACTAAATGAAGATTGTTAGTAACCAGCATTTTGCCCATTCTTGCAAAAGCCAAAAATAGTCACATCTGAACTATACCAAAAGTAAAAACCTGTAAAATTAAAATCTCAAATTATATATTCTGAACTACTATTCAATTTAAGTTTTCCAAAAATATACTGTCAAAATTATCTGATTTAATGATTCAATTAGAGGCCTCGCTACTGTTTACTTAAGGGGATTGATATCCTGGAGATAAACTTTTATTCAATGGTTCAATAGTGCTTTAATATCAAGGCAGAGTGAAATTATTTTTTTGCATACAGATTAGTAAAATTATTAACATACCAGAGCTGCCAACACTCACGCATTGACTGTGTGACGCAGGCAGCATTCCGCCCAATTCTCACGCTGACCACAACATTTCTCACGCTCTGTCGTGAGAAATTCTGTGATCAACGAGAATTTCAAAACTAATATCGACGGCTTGTGCGCACGTCTGTTGGCAAGCAGCAACACTCTTATTCGCTCTTGACCGAACCGTCACACACCTCCAAACCATGCCCCCATGCAAATTTACATTGAAAGACACGGACCGGGCAGTGAATGAGTGTCACCCAGCGCAGCAAGTAAGGCCATGTCCTGCACCTGGCGGCAGTCAGAGTTTAAAGATTTGCCGGAAGCGGCTGACACGAGTGAGGCCGGCGAGAGGTACATGGGCCGTGGAACCAGGGGGGATGCAGCCCCCCCCCCCCCTCCACTTTTTTGGCTAGATATGTTTCAATCTGTCCGGATTTGGACGAGGCGCTGCTGTGCTCTGAGCAACCTGGTCGTGGGTGTTGGAGAGCCTGGGCGGAGGGAGGGATAGAAGCAGAAGCAGCAGCGGGGGCAGTTGCGGGTGGGGAGCTGGGGCTGGCGAGTGTTTGCTGGGCTGGCGAGTGGCTCGCTGCAGCTCCGGCCATGGAGCAGTCCCAGTGCCGGACCATCGGAGGCGTCAGAAGCGTTGCGCCACGGCTGTGAGAGTCTCTGTGCCGAATTCGCCCTGGTCACCGGCATGAAACAGGCTGTGGCTCGGTGTATCCTGGAGGACAGCCAGTGGCTGCTGGAAGTAGGTACCAAGCACTGGGTAGAAACGGTGGAAGGTAGTGGCCTTCAAATGGGAGTGGTTGGACAAAGCATCCTGCTTGCCTGCTAGATTTTCACTTATTGTAACTGCAGGAAAAATGGTCCCGATGTTGCGGGAGTTCAGAACCAGGGGTCACACAGTTTAAAAATAAGAGTAGGCCAGATAGGACTGAGATGAGGACAAACTTTCTTCACCCAGAGTGTTGTGAATCTGTGGAATTCTCTGCCACAGAAGGCAGTGGAGGCCAATTCACTGGATGTTTTCAAGAGAGAGTTACATTTAGCTCTTGGGGCTAGCAAAATCAAGGGATATGGGGAAAAAACAGGAAAGAGGTATTGATTTTAGATGAACAGCCATGATCATATTGAATGGCAGTGCTGGCTCGAAGGGCCGAATGGCCTATTCCTGCACCTATTTTCTATGTTTCTATGCTTGAGTATATGGCAATAAAACTCGACCACTTGATTTTGAAGCATTCATGTATGGTGGAGGTATAATGCAGTCATAGAGTGATACAGTGTGAAAACAGGCCCTTCGGCCCAACTTGCCCACACCCGCCAACATGTTGCAGCAACACTACCTGCTTTTGGTCCATATCCCTCCAAACCTGTCCTATCCATGTATCAGTCGAACTGTTTCTTAAATGTTGGGATAGTCCCTGCCTCAACTACCTCCTTTGGTAGCTTGTTCCATACACCCACCACCCTTTGTGTGGAAAAAGTTAACCCTTAAAAGGTTACCACTTAAAAATACTTCAAACAAAAAAACATTGAAATCATACTTCTACAATGCACTAAAACATGATTTTAATACATCAAATTTCAAAAAGCAACCCCCCCCCCCCACACCCTCCCCCCACTGCCTCGCCAGGTACCCCCCAGGTCCATTGATCAGTGATCGCATAGCCCCCCCCCCTTTCATAACGCTCTGCGGCCCCTGGTTCAGACGGAGAGCACTGCCAGATGTGAGCGGGGAACTGAGGCCAGTTGTCCGTGATGTCTGGATCCCAATACTCATCGCTTTGTGTTTCAGAGTTGGCTAACATTATTAATTTGCAATTAGCCTGACTTGTAATTAGTTGACAAAACCTTAATTTATTAATCTGGAATATCCAGGGGGATGGGATAAGTAAAATATTACAATGACATGCAAGATGTCAGGCTGTCTGTCACAACATACAGCCCCAATAACCCATTATTTCCTTCAGTTAAATTTTGGAAAGTTAGTACTATTGTCATTTGCCACTCATCTGTTATGTTTGTCTTACCTCATTGACAATGGGAGTGTTCAGCACTGGGAACCTAAGCAGGTAAGCAGCTATGATCAGGCTAGAATAGGGGGGCCAGGTTTAAGGCTGGACCCAGGTTCAGGAATTAGAGAAGATATGCTGAGAGGAAGACAGCAAAATACTGAAAATACTGGGGGTGAAAATGACTTCCTTGTTAGGAAAATTATGGAAATTGTAACAGAATACTTATACAGCTGAGTGAGTATAATTTTATGTAGTCAGGGTCAGGAGTAGTACCAGGTGTGCAGTGAGACCCAGGTTGGTCAACATCTGCCAAGTGCTTGATCTGATTTCCATATGTGAATACACTAAGATCATTCATGTGCTGCACCTGTTGATCAGAGCCCGGCTCTACTGTGGAATGTAATTAGGAATGTAATTAAACCTAACCTTATTCATAGCTTATCCAATTTAAAGCATAAATATTGCATTCAAGTTTGAGTTAAAAGACTCGCTACAGTGTGTACCAGATTGCACAATTTCAAGCTGAAAAATGCTAAAGCTCCCTCGGGCTTGGTCCATCGCAATTTCTCATTCCCAACTCTCATCCAATGTTGGCAGCCCTGCCATACATAACTGCAATCCCAGATTAAGTACAGAATGCATAGACACAGCTCACTGAGTCCATATACAAGAGTCACCATGTTTTGGTTCTATTTTAAAATTCCAGCTGCAGCCATCACAATTGTAATATTCCTTTATCATTAATAAAAATGACAACTTTCATTACAAAATGACTCACAGGATGTGGACAAGGTCAGGGTTTTTTTGTCCATCCCCAGTTGACCATGTGTGGCTTCAATGGGCCTTGGCAGAAACAGAATCAATGGGTGCAAGGGAGACAAAATACTGTTGTGGTTTGAGTCACACCTTGCACAAAGGAAGTTTGTTGTTGGTGTTGGTGGTTATTCGTCCCAGAACCAGGATTGCACTGGATGGTTTGTTCAGGGCAGTTTCCTGGATTCAATCATCTTCAGCTGCTTTATCAATGACATCTTAAGACCAGGGGGCATGTTCAATGTTGACTTTACAATGTTCAGTTCAATTCACATCTCCTCAACAGTCTACATTGCAAAATCGAGACGATCTGCAGTCAAAGGCTGTTGTGGCAAGTAACAATGTTATTATTGAAATACCAGTCAATGACCATCTCCAGCTAAAGACAACAGGCAATGGACAATAGGCAAAAGGTGCAGGAGTAGGCCCATCGAGCCATTCAATGTGATCATGGCTGATCATCCACAATTGGTACCCCGTTCCTGCCTTCTCCCCATATCCCTTAACTGCACTATCTTTGAGCTCTATCTAACTCTCTCTTGAAAGCAGCCAGAGAACTGGTCTACATCGACCTCTGAGGAAGAGAATTCCACAGATTCACAACTCTCTGTGTGAAAAAGTACTTCCTCATCTCCGTTCTAAATTAACCCTTATTCTTAAACTGTGGCCACTGGTTCGGGACTCCCCCAACATCGGAAACATGTTTCCTGCCTCTAGCGTGTCCAAATCCTTAATAATATTGTATGTTTCAATAAGAATTCCTCTCATCCTTCTAAATTCCAGAGTATACAAGCCCAGCTGCTCCATTCTATCAACATATGACAGTCCACCATCCCGGGAATTAACGTTGTGAACCTACGCTACACTCTCTCAATAGCAAGAATGTCCTTCCTTACATTTGGAGACCAAAACTGCACACAATACTCCAGGTGTGGTCTCACTAGGGCCCTGTACAACTGTAGGAGGACCTCTTTGCTCCTATACTCCTTACCTCCTTACTGAGGGCCGCCGTGTGGTGAGCTGCGGAGTGCTGAGACCGCCGACTCCAACATTGCGAACCTACAGTACAGTGAGTGTACTTGTACCCGATGTGCCGAAACTGTTCAAGGGTTTGCTGATCATCTCAATCTCCAGGGCAATCAGGATGGACAATCAAAGCTGCCTTGCAGCAATGCCATCACACTGAAAAACGAGTAAATAAAAATTATCACACACATCAGTTGCAGATGCTTCAAATCGTCTCCTTTTACAGCATGATTCTCCCTCAGGGAAGTGAGCTTCATCTGAGCCTGCTTCAGGCCTCTTCGCAACTCAGTGAACAGTTCCAGGTCCTTTTACAAGATCTACAGAATCTCTGCTACCCAAGAGGACCATTCAAATTGATTGAAATAACCTTCCTTCAATCCCTCGAATCAAACTCTTCAATTGGCATATTCTGAAAGGATTCAAATGACACTCCAGCCATTGGGTTGACAATCCTGTGGACTGTGTGCCTGTGCCACCCAAACAAATTAGATTCTACATCAGAACTGATCATCACTGAGTACTGTTAATACTCCCATCACTGAACTAAAGCAAGATCATAGTCTCTATCCAATGTGATTTAATGCTTATCTCGGGCTGTTCTATGATTCACTTGATTCTAATCCATCCTTTATTTTTCTCTGTCTCACCATGCTGATCGACTGTGCAAATTGTGGATGCATTGGTGATCATTTTCCAATGTTCTATAGATTCAGGATCAGTTCCTGTGGATTGGAGGATAGCTAATGTTATCCGACTTTTCAAGAAAGGAGTGAGAGAGAAAACGGGGAATTATAGACCAGTTAGCCTGACTTCGGTGGTGGGAAAGATGCTGGAGTCAATTATTAAAGTAATAATGGGGCATTTCGATAGCAGTAAAAGGATTAGTCCAGGTCAGCATGGATTTATGAAAGGGAAATCATGTTTGACTCATCTTCTGGAATTTTTTGAGGATGTGACAAGTAAAATGGATGAGGGGGAGCCAGTGGATGAAGTGTATCTAGACTTAAATTCGAGCACATGGTATTGGGGGTAGGGTGTTGAAGCACCTAGAAAATTGGTTGGCAGACAAGAAGCAAAGAGTAGGAGTGAACGGGTTCTTTTCAGAATGGCAGGCAGTGGCGAGTGGGGTGCCGCAGACTCGGTGTTGGGGCCGCAACTGTTTACCATATAGGTTAATGATTTGGAACAGGGAATTAGGAGCAACACTAGCAAGTTTGTGGATGATACAAAGCTGGGTGGCAGTGTGTACTGTGAAGAGGATGATAGGAGGTTGCAGGATGACCTGGACAGGTTGAGTGAGTGGGCAGATGCATGGCAGATGCAGTATAATATAGATAAATGTGAGGTTATCCACTTTGGCGGCAAAAACAAGGGGGCAGATTATTATCTCACTGGGGTTAGGTTAGGTAAGGGGGAGGTACACCAAGACCTGGGTCACTGAAAGGGTCACACCTGGGTCACATCAGTCACTGAAAGTTGGCGTGCAGGTACAGCAGGCAGTGAAGAAAGCTAATGGAATGTTGGCCTTCATAAAGGGAGGGAGGGAGAGAGAGGGGGAAAGAGTGGGGGAGAGAGAGGGGGGAGAGAGGGCAAGAGAGAGGGAGGAGGAGATAGAGGGGAGAGAGAGATTATTGGGGACAGAGGGGAGAGAGAGAGGGGGGGAGAGAGAGGGAGGGAGAGAGAGGGGGGGAGAGAGAGAGGGGGGGGGGAGAGAGGGGGGAGAGAGAGAGAGAGGGGGGGAGAGAGAGGGGGAGAGAGAGAGGGGGAGAGAAACGATGGCACGTTACAACCTGCAGCCGTCCCATTCAGACAGCCGCCGAACCTCACACCGCACCGTTGCACCCTTCTTCACGGCGGACCAATGATGTCTCGGCTCTGACAATTCAAGGGATCTAACCGGTAACAACACTAAGAGCAGCCCCGGGCCACCGCGTTCCCCGACTGCTTAAGCTAGTTAACGTGGAGGGAGAGTGAGGCAGCGTCAGTTACATGGGCTGAGCCTACGTAATTGACATTCGCTCTTCCTCCACTGGGCTCAAAGACACGCCTCTTTGTACGGCAGATGTGATCACTGCCTCCTCTGGTGATTTTTCATTGCAGTTTTATGATGAGACCAGTGAGCACAAATTTAATATATTTACATGTGAAATACGTTGCCTGGACTATGGAAGGCGAGGACATGTAATGAAGGGGTTTACAAATATTACATTGGTGACATACATAGAGATAGTAACAGGCACACGATTATTTCCCGCGCTCCATACGGTTTCTGATGGGTTGCACAATCAAAAGGGAGGCTCAGTTCGTCGCTGCCTCACCTCTCATCTCTCCCTGTATTTGCAGACAAGCTGTGCAAATTTGGCGACTTTTACTATAAAAAATGATTACATTCATGTAGAAATGACATTTATAACAGATCAGTGGAAAAATCTTTATATTTATTTTATTTTATTATTATGTTTCTTTACTCTTCGTAACAGCTATTTTAGTTGGGCTCTGCCACCCCTGCTCGCACGTCCCTGGTATGGGGGGAGTGGTCGGGGGAGTGACGTCACTCGCAGTGCGAGCAAGATGACAGCAGGTTTTTTATCCCCAAAGGTTTTTTGGCGGCGACGGACCGGACCCATGAGCTCTAGTACAGGGTCCGACTTGCTCGTTCTTCATTCGCAGCTATGATCTTTGTTCTTCAATCGAAGACTTTGTATAATGGGGGGAAGGGGGAAGGGGGATGGGGTGGGAGTACGCAGATCCATTGTCACGTCATCAGCGAAAAACAGGCTTTTTGATTTCAAAGTTTTGCCGGTTAGTGAAGATTTTTAATTAAGAACTCAAGAACGCAACAGAAAAATTCAAGTATCTGGGTATTCAAATTACGAGAAGACACAAATCATTATTTAGTGCCAATTTTATGCCACTATTAAATAAACTGAATGATATGATTAAATTTTGGAAAACGCTCCCGCGCTCATTGATAGATAGAATTAACGCTATAAAAATGACTTTCTTACCACAATTAATATATTTGTTTCAAGTGATCCCAATATATATTCCAAAATATATTTTTTTTAAACTAGATTCTACTATCACTCATTTTATATGGGATTACAGAGCAATCAGAATTCAACGAAAGCATTTGTGTTAACCTAAAGAAGTTGGGGGCTTATCATTACCTAACTTTACGTATTACTACTGGGCAATGCATATTAAGAACATAATGTACTGGTTAGATAGTTCCACTATCGGAGTGAATAAGAATGGAGAAAGAGGAATGTTTCCCATATGATATAGGAACGATCTTGTTCTCACCGATAAAATTGAATAGTATAATATATAAGAAGAACCCAATTATTCACAATACAATAAGAATTTGGAAACAAATAAAATTATCCTTGAAATTAAATAATCTATCAGTACTAACCCCACTATTGAACAACCCTGCATTCAAACCATCTCTTATCAACAAAACCTATAAACAATGGGATAGGCTGGGGATTAGGAAAGTAGGAGATATGTATGAATTGGGCAAATTGTTATCATTTCAACAATTAAATTTAAAATTTAAACAAGGATAATTAATATTTCAAATATATACAGATATGTGACTTTATGAAGAAATATACACATAGATTTCAAATTATATTTTTAGACCCTTTAGAAGAAACAATGAATATTAAGGCTGATTCACAAAAACTAATATCATACTTTTATAATAATATATTAAATAGAGAATTACCCTCAACAGAGGCACTAAGAGAAGATTGGGAACATGAACTAATGAGAACAATCCCAAAGGATAGATGGGAAAAGTATCTGATGAACACACATAATTGTTCCATTAATGAAAGACATAATTTAATTCAATTTAAATTATTACATAGACTATATTATTCAAAAACGAGGTTGAATAAATTTTACCCAAACGTCTCTCCCAGATGCGATAAATGTTTGTTTCAAAATGCTAATATAACACATTTATTTGTAGGATGTATAAAGTTGAATACATTTTGGAGCGATATATTTGATATATTTACAAAGCTTTTCAAGTCAAGAATAGAACCTAATACGGAATGGATTATATTTGGAATAATAGTAGAAGATATCAATTTAAATAAGGACCAAAAAGTTTTTTTTAATTATGGGTTAATAATTGGAAAGAAATTGATACTTAAATTTTGGAAAAATACAACCATATCAACTGTTAAAATGTGGATTAGGAATATGATGGACATAGCACGCCTTGAAGAAATGAGACTCCGACTAATAGATAAATATCACCAATTCTTAAGGAGTCGGTCCCCTTTTATCGACTTTACGGAATCATGTGATGCAGCGGTACCGTAAAGATTACTGACTTCAGGTCAGGTCGTGGATAGATTTACATCTCCGAATAAAGATTTGAAAATTTATCTTTTAAGGGTCTTTTTCTCCTATTTCTACTTTCCACTTTTTCTTTTCTTATACACACACTTCACGTTTTTTCTATTTTCTACTATCTATTTTCCTCTTTTTCTCTTCTCCAATTTTTTTTTCCCTTCTTCTTGTCTTTCTTATTTCCTTTTCAAAAACATAAAACTAGAGGTTGTGCATAGAATGTATAATTACATTATGACATAGTTGGCACCTAAAATTAGGTCCCACTGTATTGTTTTGCATTGTACTAACTTTTAATAAAATAAAAATAAAATTTAAAAATAACTCAAGAAATAAAGCACAACATTTTCAGATAAGCCGATTTCAGCCTCCTGGGGGTGAATCTCTACCAGAATTAATATATAAGACACTTTTATAGTTGTAAGGATAAGGATGGAGTCAGAAATGTCCCTTCCACTCATGCACTTACTGTTTTTGAGGGTCAATATGGTCAACAATAGCACAGGTCAGGACGTTGATGAGGTGAGTAAACAAAACCTCAATCTTCAAAGTTTTTTTAGATATAGTGGAAAGTTTAAGGCATGGTTTCATTATTCCATTACTGGTTGGAACATGCAGCACAGAAAGTGGCCTTTCGGCTCAGGCTAGTTTTTATGCTCCATCAACATTCCTCCATTGTCAGAGTCAGGCTAAATGCAAATAGAAGGAACAGCATCTCATAATTTGCTTGGCTCTAACTTCAATTAACCGCTGCATTCCCTCTCTCTCCATCCCTCCTCTACCCAAGTCATACCAGCTTCAAAGTCGTCTTGCTGAGTCTCATTGTTTGTACTCATTCTCACCAAGCAAATAGCTAACAATGGCCTGTTTCCTTTATCGTCATTACTTTTTTGCCCATCTTTAATTTATTTGTTCTGTATTTCTCTACACCATCTATATCTCATTTCTCTTTCCCCTGACTCTCAGTTTGAAGAAGGGTCTCGACCCGAAACGTCACCTATTCCTTTTCTCCAGAGATGCTGTCTGACCCATTGTGTTACTCCAGCTTTTGTGTCTTTCTTCAGTTTAAACCAGAATCTGCAGTTCCTTCCTACACTGAAAAAGCCCTTCCTAGCTGAAGAAAGGTTTTGACCCAAAACGTCACCCATTGATTGCTTTTCTCCAGAGATGCTGCCTGTCCTGGTGAGTTACTCCAGCATTTTGTGTCTGTGTTCCTTCCTACACCTTCTATCGTTCTTTAGTAAACCAAGTCAGCATTACCCACTACTGCTTTTTGTTATCTGCATGTATCTATCTCCTGTTTAATGTATTTACATTATTTGCACAAATTTTCCCTGTGGTATAGAGTTCCATATTCTCACTACCCTCAAGGGAAAGAATTTTCTGCTGAAGTCCCCATTTGGACGTACAGCCGAGACTTTTATTTTGTTGATTTCTAATTTTCCTCTTCTCCACACGCGAAAAAATTATTTCGCTTTTGCCAATGCCTTGTACAATTATTAGGATATCCACCACAATAATCACGATAAATAATCCATGGCACCAACAATGTGTTAATCATTTATCATGAAATTGAGTAAACCAGGCAATTAACAGGCTAAACCATTTTTCAACATTTTGATCAAGATATGGAGAGACTATGACATGATTATACTCCTCTGCCCAAATACAATGACTACTGGAATAATAATTTTCCTATTATTAATCATTTCTTTCCAAATGTTCCTTACTATGTTTATACACAGAGATTCCAAGCCAGGAATAGGGGCACTGATGTCATACTTGGCAATCAGTACAGCTTAGAAAATAAGTTACTGCTTAGTCAAGAAAATGTTTAAATATCTGACAAACTAACATAATTCATCGCTTCAAGAGCTACAGTATTTGAAACACTATGTGTCTTCCGCCAGCAGATAGAGGGGGGGGGGGGGGGCAACACCAAGTTCTACATTAAGAAGTATTTGTTCTTACTTGCAGTGAATGGATTCATTTGGACTTCTCTGGAAGGAAATATAACTGAAGCAGAATTAATCATTCCTTTTACAAGGAAATTGGACAGATGCTCAAAGGAAAAAATATTGCAGAATCCAGAGAAAGAAACGGGCGATTGAACAGAATAGGCAGCTCTGATTAGACAGCCAGTCGGAGCCAGGAAGCAATGGCCTCAGAGACATACATCATGGAACCAGGCCCTTTGACCCATCATGTGCACACTGACCATCGTGCCCCTATTTATATTTTCATTCTATACTCACCCACACACAAGATGCATGTTAGATTAGCCAGTTAACCTATCAACCCACAGGTTTTTGGAAATGTGGGAGGCTGCTTTACTAAAGGCACATGAGGGAATGCTGTTTACTCTGTTTCACAGAGACATGGCACAAAGGTTTTTCAATCGTTCACATCGACCAGATGAAGTCATTGGGGAATGGGAATTGCAGGGGTGTCTGCCTCAAGGCAAACGCTTCGTAGTGCTTCGATATAGCAGTCTTGTCCAACTCCTGCTGTCTGTACCTGGAACATCTTGTGGTGAAGTGCCTCTACCTCCTAAGGGAATTCACCTCCATCATCATGACTGCAGTTTACATCCTGCCCCAGGCAGAGATTTGGCCAGTACAGGAGCTGCTGCACACCATGATCAAGAAACACCAAGTGGCATACCCCCCCACACCTTCCCCAGCATAGACATTGATGCCAACAAGGCTAGTTCAGAGAAATCACATCAAACTAACACCAGCACATTTCCTACAGCACCAGAGAATCAAATGCTCTTGACCACAGCTACTCCACCATCAAAGATGTTTATCACTTCATCCCTTGCACGAACTTTAGAAAATTGGACCACCTGGCTGTGCAACCTTTTCCTGCATGTAGGCCCCAATGCAATCTCTCTGACTCTCCACTCTACACTTGACAACTTCGACAATAGGACAACATCCAAGTCAGGATGTTGTTCATTGTAATTGACTTTATTAGGCAAGCATGAAAACAAAACAAGTATGCGAATCACACGAGGAATTTGATTTGTCAAGAAAGCAACAAAACACGCAACCACATAAATATTTATCACAAACATCCTTCACAGCCACTCCTCCACATTCCTCACTGTGATGGAAGGCAATAAAGTCCTATCTTCTTTCCTCCTTTATCTCCCACAGTCGGGGGAGTTGAACCATTTGCAGTCGGGGTGATTGAAACTCCGCAGCCGGCAATCAAAGCTCCCGCATCGGGGCAGTCCAAGCTCCTGCGGCTTGAAGCTCCCTAAGCCAGTCTCTAACCAGGCACTGCAAGCTCTACTTCTATAGAGGAGATTTGCTATGTCATTATCAGACTTCAGCAGATGTTCAGTGGACAGCATACAGACTGGTTGCCTCATGACTTGGTTCTGTAAATCAAATGCCCATAAACAAAAGAGGCTACAGAAAGCAATAAACATTGCACTCCAGAACCAGGGGGCACAGTTCCAGAACCAGGAGTCACAGTGTAAGAATAAGGGGTAGGCCATTTAGGACTGAAATGAGGAAAAAAATGTCACCCAGAAAGTTGTGAATCTGTGGAATTCTCTGCCACAGAAGGCAGTGGAGGCCAATTCACTGGATATTTTCAAGAGAGAGTTAGATATAGTTCATAGGGCTAACGGAATCAAGGGATATGGGGAGAAAGCACGAACAGGGTACTGATTTAGGATGATCAGCCATGATCATATTGAATGGCACTGCTGACTCAAAGGGCCAAAATGGCCTACTCCTGCACCTATTTTCTATGTTTCTATTGCCATCACAGGTGGACATCACATTGTCCATCCCAGGTACTGAATTCCCCACCATCCAAGGGATCTACAGGAGAAACTGTCACAAGACTGCTAATATCATCAAAGGTCCATACAACTCTGGTCACATTCTCATCTCACTACCACCATATCAGGCGCCTATACAAGGAATTGGAGCCTGATAATCGTGACATGAACGTTCAAGAACAGCTTCTTCCCAGCAACCACCTGGCTTTTGAACTGTGCACAACCAAAAACCACAAAAACCAAAAACCTCAGCAACTCTGGTTTGCTATTCGTTTGATACCATGATAGTATAATCAGACTGTTCCGAGTATCCAAATGTTTCGTATTTTTCATTTAACAGAAAGAGATGTAAGCCATGTGTCACCTGTCTCCATTTCAAAGGGTGTGGAGTTTTGAGATTATGTTTCAATTAATTATGGGGTGTGAACAGCTGGCCATGTTCATATCACAACGTGATTACATTCCTTCATTGACATTTTTAATACGTCACAGAATGGGCTTGTAAAGAGACTCCCATTTAAAACTAAGACGAGGAAGAATTTCTCCTGCAAAGTTCTCTGAGTCATTGGTACTCATTGTCAAAGAGAGCTGTGGCGAGTCAAGCGTGCGGGAAGATTCAGATTCAGATTCAGATTCAACTTTAATTGTCATTGTCAGTGTACAGTACAGAGACAACGAAATGCAGCTAGCATCTCCCTGGAAGAACGACATAGAATATGATTTCAATAAATAAATCTATTTACATGCATACAGTCATTCAGATTCAGATTCAGATTCAGATTCAATTTTAATTGTCATTGTCAGTGTACAGTACAGAGACAACGAAATGCATTTAGCATCTCCCTGGAAGAGCGACATAGCAAACGATTTGAATAAATAATAATAAGTGTCCGGGGGGGGTGGTGATTGGCAGTCACCGAGGTACGTTGTTGAGTAGAGTGACAGCCGCCGGAAAGAAGCTGTTCCTCGACCTGCTGGTTCGGCAACGGAGAGACCTGTAGCGCCTCCCGGATGGTAGGAGGGTAAACAGTCCATGGTTGGGGTGAGAGCAGTCCTTGGCGATGCTGAGCGCCCTCCGCAGACAGCGCTTGCTTTGGACAGACTCAATGGAGGGGAGCGAGGAACCGGTGATGCGTTGGGCAATTTTCACCACCCTCTGCAATGCCTTCCGGTCGGAGACAGAGCAGTTGCCATACCATACTGTGATGCAGTTGGTAAGGATGCTCTCAATGGTGCAGCGGTAGAAGTTCACCAGGATCTGAGGAGACAGATGGACCTTCTTCAGTCTCCTCAGGAAGAAGAGACGCTGATGAGCCTTCTTGATCAGAGTAGAGGTATTGTGGGTCCAAGAGAGGTCATCGGAGATGTTGACTCCCAGGAACCTGAAGCTAGAAACACGTCCTACCTCCGTCCCGTTAATGTGGATGGGGGTGTGCGTGCCGCCTCTGGACTTCCTGAAGTCTACAATGAGCTCCTTGGTCTTCTTGGAGTTAAGGGCCAGGTTGTTGTCAGCACACCAGTTGTCAGCGAAGGAACTGCAGATGCTGGTTTAAAACAAAGATAGACACAAAATTCTGGAGTAACTCAGCGGGCCAGGCAACATCTCTGGAGAGAAGGAATGGGTGACTTTTTGGGTCGAGACCCTTCTCAAGTCTGAAGGAGGGTCATGGATTTGAGTATAGGAGCAGGGATTTGAGTATAAAAGCAGGGAGGTTCTACTGCAGTTGTACAGGGTCTTGGTGAGACCACACCTGGAGTATTGCATACAGTTTTGGTCTCCTAATCTGAGGAAAGATATTCTTGCCATAGAGAGAGTACAGAGAAGGTTCACCAGACTGATTCCTGGGATGGCAGGACTTTCATATGAAGAAAGACTGGATAGATTTGGCTTGTACTCGCTAGGATTTAGAAGATTGAGGGGGGATCTTATAGAAACATAAAATACTTAAGGGGTTGGACAGGCTAGATGCAGGAAGATTGTTCCCGATGTTGGTGAAGTCCAGAACAAGGGGTCACAGTTTAAGGATAAGGGGGAAATCCTTTAGGACCGAGATGAGGAACACATTTTTCACACAGAGAGTGGTGAATCTCTGGAATTCTCTGCCACAGAAGGTAGTTGAGGCCAGTTCATTGGCTATATTTAAGAGGGAGTTAGATGTGGCCCTTGTGGCTAAAGGGATCAGGGGGTATGGAGAGAAGGCAGGTACAGGATACTGAGTTGGATGATCAGCCATGATCATATTGAATAGCAGTGCAGGCTTGAAGGGCCGAATGGCCTACTCCTGCACCTATTTTCTATGTTTCTATGACCCAAAACGTCACCAATTCCTTCTCTCCAGAGATGCTACCTGTCCCACTAAGTTACTCCAGCATTTTGCATCTATCTGTGGCGAGACAATCCTTATGTACATTTAAGGCTGACATAAATAGATTTCTAATCATTGAGCAAATCAATGGTAATGGGGAAAGGGCTGGAATGTGGACAAGAAATTTTAGTCGCCATCCTACATATGAATGACACAGAGTAAGCTCGAAGGATTATTGCCTTGTGTTTCTCTTCTTATGTTCCAATGGACTTAAAACAAACTTCACACTATCAGACAAATTCAGGCATTCAGACAACTACACCATAAATTACATGTAAAACGACGTTTCATTATATGGAAAATGTATCCCAACTTAAACAGGTTTTACATTTTGAAGTTAGTTTTGGATTTGGCCATCTTAAAAGCTCTTGAATCATTTAAAATTCTCTTGCTACTATGATATTTTGCGTGTCCCAGAGAGCCTTGCCTTCTTGCACACTGTGAGTGATCCATCTTGAAAGTCTTGGATTCATAAGTTCATAAATTCTAGGAGCGGAATTAGGCCATTCAGCCCATCAAGTCTACTCCAACATTCAATTATAGCTGATCTATCTTTCCCTCTCAACCCCATTCTACTGCCTTCTCTCCATAACCCCAGATACTCGCACTAATCAAGAATCTATCAATCCCCACCTTAAAAATATCTATTGACTTTGTCTGCTCCATTGACTTGGCCTCCACATCCTTCTGTGGCAATTAATTCCTCAGATTTACCACCCTCTGACTAAAGAAATTCCTCCTTGTCTCCTTTCTAAAGATACGTCCTTTTATTCTGAAGTTACGGCATCTGGTCCAAGACTCTCCCACTAGTGGAAATATCCCCTCCACATTCACTCAATTCAGGCCTTTCACTAATCTAAATCTCAATGAGGTGCCCCCTCATCTTTCTAAACTCTGAACTTTAGCGCAAAGTAAATCTCTCTGTTCATCCAAGGTTTCTGGTAGGAATAGATCCTAATTGGCTTTGTCTGAAGTTGTCACCATACTCCTTCATGTAAGCTGTGATGATCGAGGTATGCTCATACATGTTAGATGAAGTTAGCCACGAGATTCACCCTGACATTTAAAACTTTCTCCAAGTCAATCGATGTGGAGGGTTATGGTCTGAGCGCAGGTATATGGGACTAGGGGAGAATACGTGTTCGGTACGGACTAGAAGGGTCGAGATGGCCTGTTTCCATGCTGTAATTGTTATTATGGTTATATGGTTGTATGTGGAGTTTTAAGATTCTTTAGTTTAGTTTAGTTTAGTTTAGTTTAGCTTAGTTTAGTTTAGAGATACAGAGTGGAAAACTGGCCCTTCGGCCCACTGAGTCTGTGTCGACCAGTGACCCTTGCAGACTAACACTATCCTATGCACACTAAGGACAATTTACATTTATACCAAGCAAATTAATCTACAAACGTGTACGTCTTTGAAGTGTGGGAGGAAACTAAAGGTCTCGAAGAAATCCCACACAGGTCACGGGGAGAACATACAAATTCCATACAGACAAGAACCCATGGTTAGGATCAAACCCATGTCCCGGCCGCCATAAGGCAGCAATTCTACCGCTGCACCAACGTGCCACCCAATTTAAATTAAATGTAGGTTGCTACAGACATTGATTACAATGTGATCATATTTCTTCATTGACACATTTTTAATATATAATTAACCAGAATGCTATCTCTACCACGCCACACGTACTGAGCTCAGCTGTGTGACTCCATGTGGAGCTTCAGGCAAATTATTTGAAGCATGCTTCTCACGTTTGAATTGAATTTAGTAAGCGCACGTCACTGAACAGTGAAATATTCATAGAAATCCAATTTACTTTGCATGTCTGTATCATACTAGATTATTTTCACGTGAGATGCCATAAATAGATTTTAATTGCTCCACATATCTACTGTCGAGTTCCCTGAAGAAATGAGATGACACATGTATTTACAATTTCTGTGCAAAGCGATAGATCAGAGGTTTATCTGAATCCACAGGTGAATCTGGTGGTGATAGAGGCATATAGGATGGAGGACCCACTTGCAAATTAATCTGAGGCAGGATTATTATGATAGAGCGGGTCATTGTGAGAGAGAGATTACAAAGTAAAACTTTTTGAAGGAGCCAAATAGGAATCTAAGAGTTATAATCCACATTTTGTAGTGTGAGATGACAGTTGGCTTGTCGGATGTAATAAGTAGTGAAGTTGTAGAAATTGTTAAATCTCAGACAAAAATGATACCTTAAGACTTTCAAATATATAACCGGGTGTAATGGCGGGGATTTGAACATGTAGTGGAAATGGCGACTATGTAGATTAATAGAGCGGAATATCATTAGCATTAATGTGAAAATGGATCTGGTGTCGCTGGTTATCACTAGGGATGGCTGATGAGAGATCCTCGGAGAGCTTTGAAGGTAATTCAAGTTCAAGTTCAAGTGAGTTTATTGTCATGTGTCCCTGTATAGGACAATGAAATTCTTGCCTTGCTTTAGCACACAGAAAATAGTAGGCATTTACTACAAAACAGATAAATGTGTCCATATACCATGATATAAATATATACACACATGAATAAATAAACTGGTAAAGTGCAAATAACAGAAAGTGGTTATTAATAATCAGAGTTTTGTCCGAGCCAGGTTTAATAGCCTGATGGCTGTGGGGAAGTAGCTATTCCTGAACCTGGTTGTTGCAGTCTTCAGGCTCCTGTACCTTCTACCTGAAGGTAGCAGGGAAATGAGTGTGTGGCCAGGATGGTGTGGGTCTTTGATGATACTGCCAGCCTTTTTGAGGCAGCGACTGCGATAAATCCCCTCGATGGAAGGAAGGTCAGAGCCGATGATGGACTGGGCAGTGTTTACAGCTTTTTGTAGTCTTTTCCTCTCCAGGGCGCTCAAATTGCCGAACCAAGCCACGATGCAACCGGTCAGTATGCTCTCGACTGTGCACCTGTAGAAGTTAGAGAGAGTCTTCCTTGACAATCCGACTCTCCGTAATCTTCTCAGGAAGTAGAGGCACTGATGAGCTTTTTTGATAATTGCGTTAGTGTTCTCGGACCAGGAAAGATCATCCGGGAGGTGTGCACACCCAGGAATCTGGTAATGGTACATTGTTGCAACAGAAACCACCCTGAATGTGACAGAATTGGTAAGAAACAAACCAAGTGAAGGACGTCCTTTCGCTACTGCATTATAGAAGTCAATTTAAAATTGAACACTTTAAAATCTGTAGCGAGGATAATTCATCATCATCGTTGTCAAATAACAAAGCACACAAAACAGTGGAACAGGAAACATCCTGGAAACATTTTAGTTTATATTTAACAAAACTGCATTAATTCTACATAGATTGGTTATTTCCTTCTAACCAATTGCAGTGCTTGTTAGTAGTTGCTCCGCCTAATATGCGATTCATATTACCAAGAGCTTGCTTGCGTAAGTCAGTCTGAGTAGCTGCTAGTTACTGTAATGTCCTGCAGACCGATGCTGTAAGTGGACTTTAATAAATATGTGTTGTAACTTGATGTGTGTCTGCCTTGACTCATTACATGTTGTCAGATGTGGGATTTGAACCCATGCCTCCAATCCTCCCTTCCTCCAATAAGCAACTTGACCCTGAGGTAACCATGTTTGCAGAGCATCCCTGCGCCATCATTGTTGATGACATTCGCGTCTACGGGCGCGACTTGGCAGAACATGATGCTAACCTGAAGAAAATACTGGACCGTGCCAAAGACATTCAGCCCAAATTCGTGCTCCCCTGCCTGTTTCCCAGAGATCTCAACACAGCCATCAAACGCCTGCACTACCCTATGCGAACAGTAGAGGAAGTTGCTGCCCAAATAGGCAATGCATCAGTGTTCTCCATTCTGGATGCCAAAAGCTAATTTTGGCAGATTCCACTGGACCCAGACTCGTCCAATCTTACTACATTCAGCACCCCCTTTGGCCACTACAAATTCCTGAAAATGCCCTTTGGCATTAACTCTGCCAGCGAAGTTTTCTAATGCACGATGGAACAATTGTTTGCAGGGTATCCATGCACCATCATTGTTGATGACATTCTCGTCTACGGGCACGACTTGGCAAAACATGATGCTAATCTGAAGAAAGTACAGGACTGTGCCAAAGACATTCAGCTCAAACCCGTGCTCCCCTGCCTGTTTCCCAGCAGCTTTAGCAGCCACAGGTTTGTTCTCCCTCTGTGGTCAAGCAACAACTACAATCCAAGCGTGATACACAAAAACGTTTTTTCAACAAATCCAGTAAGCCACTTAAACCTCTCACCAGTGGACAGGTGGTTCGTCTCCAGACCAACAAGGGCTATGGCCGTCTGGGTCACATCCACAGCCCTGCCAAAGAACCACGCACTGACATGGTTAACGCAGATGGAGCCATTTACAGATGCAACGGTCAATATCTCCTACCAGTGAATGAACCGCGTCCTGCGACTCCACATCCAGAGATTTGCGTTTTGTATACCCACCCACTGCCGGACTGGCTACTCCACTGTCATAGACTGTATCCCCTGCTGCCTCCCCGTGACTTTCGACACCTAGCTCGCCTACTTCACCACCTCCCATCCCCGGCAAGTCCCCGGTCACATCCCTGGTTGCCTCCCCGGCAACTTCTCCGGTAAAAGGAGGAGATGCGGACTCGTACCACACACATGCTGGGTTAGCAGGCCACCCATTAGAAATGGTGATTTTGTATAACTATCTATATTTCCCCATATGCGTTATTAACGTTCCGGATCCTATATTGTTTAGTCATCATGTTCCTACGTATCTATGCTCTCTTTTGTTTCTACAAGGAAAGATGTAGATTGGTTATTTCCTACTGACCAATTGTAGTGCTTGTTAGTAGTTGCTCAGCCTAATATGCGATTCATATTACCAAGAGCTTGCTTACGTCATAGCAAAAGGATTTGAGTATAGGAGCAGGGAGGTTCTACTGCAGTTGTACAGGGTCTTGGTGAGACCACACATGGAGTATTGCGTACAGTTTTGGTCTCCAAATCTGAGGAAGGACATTATTGCCATAGAGGGAGTGCAGAGAAGGTTCACCAGACTGATTCCTGGGATGTCAGGACTGTCTTATGAAGAAAGACTGGATAGACTTGGTTTATACTCTTTAGAATTTAGGAGATTGAGAGGGGATCTTATAGAAACTTACAAAATTCTTAAGGGGTTGGACAGGCTAGATGCAGGAAGATTGTTCCCGATGTTAGGGAAGTCCAGGACAAGGGGTCACAGCTTAAGGATAAAGGGGGAAATCCTTTAAAACCGAGATGAGAAGAACTTTTTTCACACAGAGAGTGGTGAATCTCTGGAACTCTCTGCCACAGAGGGTAGTTGAGGCCAGTTCATTGGCTATATTTAAGAGGGAGTTAGATGTGGCCCTTGTGGCTAAGGGGATCAGGGGGTATGGAGAGAAGGCAGGTACGGGATACTGAGTTGGATGATCAGCCATGATCATATTGAATGGCAGTGCAGGCTCGAAGGGCCGAATGGCCTACTCCTGCACCTAATTTCTATGTTTTTATGTAAGTCAGTCTCAGTAACTGCTAGTTACTGTAATGTCCTGCAGACCGATGCTGTAAGTGGACTGTAATAAACATGTGTTGTATCTTGATGTGTCCGCCTCGTCTCATTACATTCTGTTTAAAAGATTGTTTTTATGTATCACTTGTCTATTTTCAACATAATTTCAATTATTCATTCCTCACACAGTTGACCAGCAGTTTTCATTATCAATTTTCTTTTAAGGAAAGCACTAACGAGCAAGCAGTCTCCTTAATTAATATCACTGTCGACAACAACCCCATTGAGTAATTCTTAAATCTAGATCATTCCTCTTTGAATAAAAAACACAAATGTTGTAGTAACTCAGCGGGTCGGGCAGCATCTCTGGAAGACATGGATAGTTGGCGTTTCGGGTCGGGGCCCTTCTTCTGACTGGGATGCTGCCTGATCTGCATAGATAGTATAGCTCTTTGTGTTCTTTTTGGTTATAAACTAACATCTGCAGTTCCTTGTGCCTTCATTGCTCTGTGAACTGTTTTAAGAAAATGCATTCCACTTAATCCACCCAAGGGAATAATAGAGGGAAGTTACTCAATGCCACAGAATGCACAGAATGCCAAAAAAAACAATTACATTCCAGTCAAAACTCCTGCTTACCCTTACATGAAGTCTTAACACGAGCGGTCTCATTTTAAAACAATACCTAGACAGGATGTAGAATCATTCTTGTAAGGTACTAAGAATGAACAAGATGACTGAGGTAAGAGGTCAAAGATTTTCCTCGCCCAAAAGATTATTTTACACAATAGTTTGGTCTCTGGCTCCATGATGCTGAGCTATTTGCTGACCTCAGAGTTGAAAATAGTTAAAACAATCTAACATCACACTACACCACTACATATCAGGCAATCTACATGCATTCCTAACTGCAGTAAATATTAACCATCATGACCAAAATATAGGGTTTGATTGAGTGTCTGAACAAAGCAATGATCAATTGGAAAATGTAAAATATTTATTATGTCAATCCTAAACATCTGTGCTAATATGATCTCATCTATGGTTCAGTATGTAGTACTCTTGACTATGAGACAGAAGATTTGAGTTGAACATAGAACACAGAACTGTACAGCATAGGGATGTGTCCATTGGCCCCCAATGTCCGTAACAAATAGGATATTAAAGAGGCTGTCCCACCTAGGCGACCTAATCCGCGAGTTAAGAAGAGTGTCTTCGACCTTCAAGCTCGAGGGCACTCGCCTGAAAAGCCTCGAGCTGGATCGACCGTCCGCGTTGAAGCCGCGAGCTGGATCGACCGCACGCACACACACAAACACACACACATCGCAAAGGCAGGGGCCAGGGAAAGCGGGGGAGCGCTGTCTGAAATTCACACCCACGATGATGAGGAAGGTAAAATGGCAGTCACAGTGTAAGTCCTTTAGAGTGAGCGGAGGGGGCGGAGGGGAGAGAGAAGGGGATGGGAAGAAGGGTTGAAGGGGGGGAGAGAGGGGGGGGAGGAGAGAAGGGGGGGAGAGAAGGGGGGGGGGGGGGGGGGGGGGGGTAAAGGGGGAGAAGGGGGGGGGGCACTTTTAAGAAGTATAATAAAGTTTAGCGGGCATTTTACCTACCGGTCGGTTTTCCCTGGTCCTGAAAACTTCAATGGGCCAATCAAAATGCCTGGTCAGTGAAGGAGATTGCCTACGGCTGCCCTCGACTGCCTGTAACTAAATAGCGACCGCACTCCAATGCACTAAGAGTCAACAAGAACCATGCCGACCAAATTTTACTCACGGAAAATGTTTCGACATGCTGAAAGATTTTCCACAACCTAGCTGAGGCCATGAGTATTCGGGAACTTCCCTCGAGCATGAAGGAGAGTTCCAGCAACCCCCTAGGACCACGTGTCGACCATGCTGCGAGTTTGAAGGTCGAAGACACTCTTCTAAACTCACAGATTAGGTGGCCCGTGGGACAACCCCTTTATTTAAACTAATCTCCTCTGCCTGTATGTGATCCATATCACTCAATTCTCAGTTTATCTTTATACCTCTCTAAATCTTCTTATATTGCCACTATCGTGCGTTGCTCCAGCATCATCACGGCAAGACACTCCATCCATATGCATCCACAACTCTTTGTGTAAAAATAAATGTCTGCACATTTCCTTTATACACTTTTCCCTCTCATCTTATAGCTATGTTCTCTAGCCTTTGGTATTTCTGCCCTCGGAAAAAAGGTTTTGATTGTCTACCCTATCTGTTCCTCTTGTAATGTTATATACCTCCAAGAGAGCTCTCCTCAACCTCTGACACTCCAGAAAAAACAATTCAAATTTGTCGAACCTCTCCTTAAAACTAATAGCACCTAATCCAGGCATCATTCTGCACCTTCTCAAAAGCCTCCACATCTTTTCTGTAATGGGATGACCAGAACAACAGACAACACTCCAAATGCAGCCTTAGAAGTCCTGATTTCATGACTTCCTAACTCATACTCAATACCTCAATCCATAAAAGCAAGCATGCCATACATCTTCTTTGCCATTCTATCTACTTGTGTTGCCACTTACAGGGGGCTAAGGATATGTACCCCAAGATCCTTCTGTACATCAATACTGTTATGGATCTTGCTATTAACTGTATTCCCTTTACTTTCAACCTCCCAAAGTGTTGCACCTCACATCTGCTCAGATTAAACTCCATCTGCCATTTCTCTGCCATTTTTGTAGCTGATCTATATCCTGCTGTATATTTTGATAACCTTACTCACTGTTCGCAACTCGGCTAATTTTAGTATTCTCTGCAAATGTAGTAATCACTTCATCTACATTTAAAACCAAATAACTTATATACTGCATAGTACAAATCCCAGCAATGATCCTTGTAGAACTCTACTGCTCACAGAGCTCCAGCCAGATTAGGTGATATATAAATACAACATGTTGTTCACCTTGCTATTTTAAAGCATGAACGAATTAGTTTAGTTTAGAGATACGGCGCGGAAACAAGCCCTTCGGCCCACCGAGTCCGCACCAACCAGTGATCTCCGCGCACTAACACTATCCTATACACTAGGGACAATTTACAATTTTACCAAGCCAATTAACCGACAAACCTGTACGTCTTTGGAATTGTCCAAGAAATCGTAAGAAACTACATCCAAATAAATGTAATGTTTTAAATGATTGAGTTGTTAATTACTTGTATGCAGATTAACCTCAATGGTTTTAAGCTCCACAATCGCCTATAGGACCCATCTCTGTTATGTGACACACAAAAGCACATTAAAAATCAGGAGCTCACTGTGTGAAGACTGGCAACACACGGCCACTATTCTGGCAAAACATCTAAGCATAATTGCTCAAAACCATTTGGTATTAGGTTGCACAATTTTGATTGCAATTATATCATATTTTCAACGCCAGTGCGTACTAGGTACTAAGCTCTGAATTTGAGTTGTGTCAGTTTTCTAATGCAATTGGTTAGTAGTACCTGTGATACTTGCTATATTCCCTCTATTTTATCACGGGTAAATGAAACGAGCTGGTAGAGGCAGATGCTATAACAGCTTTTGAAAGACCCATGGACATGTACATGAAAAGGATAATTTTAGAGGGATGTGGGCCAAATGCAGGGGAATGGGACTAGTTTAGAGGAGGTAACTTGATAGACATGGACGTTGGACTGAAGGTCCTATTTCTTTGCTGTAAGTCTTGATGATTATTTATTCTAATTTGTGTAGGAAGGAACTGCAGATGCAAGTTCAAGTTCAAGTGAGTTTATTGTCATGTGTCCCTGTATAGGACAATGAAATTCTTGCTTTGCTTCAGCACACAGAACATAGTAGGCATTTACTACAAAACAGATAAGTGTGTCCATATACCATGATATAAATATATACACACATGAATAAATAAACTGATGAAGTGCAAAATAACAGAAAATGGGTTTTTAATAATCAGAGTTTTGTCTGAGCCAGGTTTAATAGCCTGATGGCTGTGGGGAAGTAACAATTCCTGAACCTGGTTGTTGCAGTCTTCAGGCTCCTGTACCTTCTACCTGAAGGTAGCAGGGAGATGAGTGTGTGGCCAGGATGGTGTGGGTCTTTGATGATACTGCCAGCCTTTTTGAGGCAGCGACTATGATAAATCCCCTCGATGGAAGGAAGGTCAGAGCCGATGATGGACCGGGCAGTGTTTACTAATTTTTGTAGTCTTTTCCTCTCCAGGGCGCTTAAATTGCCGAACCAAACCACGATGCAACCGGTCAGCATGCTCTCTACTGTGCACCTGTAGAAGTTAGAGAGAGTCTTCCTTGACAAACCGACTCTCTGTAATCTTCTCAGGAAGTAGAGGCGCTGATGAGCTTTCTTGATAATTGCAATAGTGATGAGCTGGTTTAAACTGAAGATAGACACAAAAAGCTGGAGTAACTCCGTCTGAAGAAGGGTCTCGACCCAAAACGTGACCCATTCCTTCTCTCCAGAGATGCTGCCTGCATTATTCTAATTTGGTGATGCAAGTTGAGTACAAGTATATAAAGTTCAACAGCAATTCACACCGTACTTAAAGAACGTGCACTAGCAGAAGATAGGTTATCCACAAAGAATATTTTATTTTAAGTTAAATAAATACAAAAGGACTCTCTGAACTCGTCCCTTTAAACTTCACATTTGGTATCAAATGTCACAACCGATAAATAGGTGCTACCTACCATAAAACAAGTACATGCGTCATAAAAAATCATAAGACTCTTATCTTCCTTCAAGACAAAAAGGTACGAGTTGTAGCATGCATGTGATGAATACCTTGCCATTTCCACATGTTAATGCTGCACAATACAATCTCAATAATGCTTCCAGCAAACACTAATGTACTTATTTTGGAAGTACATTATGCCGAGTACACTATAAATTAGAAGATTAAATTAAAATGATCTTAACGGACAGTGGTTTGTACTTGCATCGTTATCACACATCTAATGTGCCATTTTCTTTTAATTAAATTCTAACATGCAGGCATTGTCGGCAAAACATTTATTGCCTATGATTACTTACTTTGAGAAAATTGTGATGAATCTATAATTTGAAACATTACATGTCTTATTCGCATAACTAAATGGTTTTCTAATACCAAATAAATACACTTCCAAAAGAAAATCAATAAAAGCTTCTTTGGATTGCTTTTAGTGAGATGGAACCCAATGTTAATACTGTTTTGAACCAAATAATATCCTTTAAAATCATAGCTTATTTACAGTCAAACTGATATGGGAAATTAGAAAATAAAATGCTATTAATGTATTAAAAAGTTAGTGCATTGGAACACACCTGGTATGGACAGGTAAACATTGGGAAGCTGTTCCCATCAACAGACAATCCATGCACCAGGGTACTGAGAGAGGTTAAGGTGTGTAAGCCAGTCATTTAAGGTAGTAGGAAAATAATTAATCTGTGATGGGGAGTTGGTGGGGTGGGGGGGGTGAGATCGGCCGAGGGTTGGACAAAGGCCAGCGATGAAAAGACAAGAAATGTTCAGATAAGGAGAGCAGAGGCATGAAATCTGAAGCCAAAAGGAAGGAACATAGGGATGGCAGGGAGGGAGGGAAAAAGGAGAAATGGTGCACATCCAGGTGGGGCACAGAGATGGTGGGGGGGGGGGGGGGGGGAGGGGGGGGGGGGGGGGGGGGGGAGGGGGCAAGGGGTGCTCTCCGAGTTTCCCGAGAGCACCTCTTGTTCGAACTCGGAGATTTATGGTAATAGCCGCTCGTAGGTACTTGGGGGCTCTCGTGGACATTTTTCAACATGTTGAAGAAACTTCACGAGCTTACCGCGTTTCCAGAGTACCTGCCCCTGCCGTTAGCGTTATGAGCCGCTAAGAGACGTCCTGATCTCCGATGTACATTCTACGTACTTACCACGAGTTTGATTTTTTTTTACTCGGGAGAGCTCTTGAATTACCTCGTACAGTGGGACAGGCCCTTTAGTAATAAAGGAGTGTTGATTATCTGTGTGGATTAAGTAGGCCTAAGGGGCTGTTTCCATGGTCTGTGACTCAATGATGGTCTGAAATAAGTTCAATGCTGGTGGTGCTCATGTCTACTGAATCTTTATGGAAAATATAACTGCCTAATCCAAAGAAAAATGCTGTCCCTCAATCATTAGAGTCACAAGTGAAAACTATTTTTATGAAATGCTCTTTTTATAATTTATTTATATTTGGGGTATGGGTAAAAATTAACATTTATTGGTCACCCATTATTGTCCAAGAGAAGGTAGTGATGAACTGCCTTCTTTAAGAGTAATGGTAAAGGTATTCCAGCAATGCAGTTTGGGGAATGCGCATTTAATTCAGTGACAAGGGAAAATAGTGGATATTTCTCAATCCGTCTGTTCTCATGCACCTACGGCCTTTGCCTTTTAAGGTACTGGAGATAGTTTGATCAGGTGCTGCCTGTTGAAACATCATGCAGTGAGTTGTTGCAGTGCATCTTGAAGTTAATACACACTCCAGTCACATGCACCATTTAAAGTACAGGTCAACCACTGATTTTCCGACAGCCTTAGATTGAGAGCCTTGCTGTATTATCCATTTTTCTGGACCAACAAAGATCACAGCTCTGGGGGGCCGAGATACCGGCCCAAATAGTCAGCCGCAGAAGTCAGCAATGGGAACGGAACTGTTGGCTCCGGTCGGGCCGGAGTTTCAGAGCCCTGGCTGCAGCCGACAATTTCGGCCTGCTGATTGGTGTGGAAGTCCCAATGAGGACAAGATTAGCCTCATCCAGCCTAGGTGCCACATTTTCTGAGGCCCTCGGGGGGGGGGGGGGGGGGGGGGGGGGGGGGGGGGGGGGGGGGGGGGGGGGGGGGGGGGGAGGGTGCATCCTGGTGGGATCTCGTGCTTTTCCGTGATTTTGTCTGAATTAAAGGAGGTGCCAGACCATCAGTTGCCAGAAAATCGGTGGTGGACCTGTACTGCATGAAGTCTAGTCAAGCAGACACCCATTGCCTAGATGCTCTTGGTCTTAGAGTCGTGGTCACACAATGTTGAAACAGGTCATATGGCCCATCAGAGTAAGCAGTGATCATTGAATAATTGATTACAAAAATCCTGCACTAATTGCATTTCATTCCCCTCACTTTCCACTTACTATCCACAGATTTCACCATTTACCCCAAACGAGAAATGATTTTCAGTAGCCTCTTAACTTACAAAGCTATACCTTTTGGGAATGAATGCTCGCTCGAGTGCTGTTGCAGCTCCTCCTAGCCATGCATGTGCTTGAAGGTGAGTGGTGGTAAAAAGATTCTGGATCACAAAGTTGGACAGAGCAGAAACAAGCACCTCTGCCATCCCATCTCTGCTGGCCACCATGCTCATCTATACTAATCCCATTTACCACAGCCCACTGTGCCTTGCTATTCAAATACTTGTTCAGATGCCTTTGAAATGCTGTTTATGCCTCCAGCATCTCTTCTTGCAGTTCATTCCAGGTACCAACTACCCTTGTGTGAAAGATTACCTCTCAGATCGCCCTTTAACCTCCTCCATAGTGGAATAAACATACTGTAGAGCTATCACAAAATCTTCTTGATTAAAGAGTTATATATTCAAATCCCACAAGAGGAAAAGAGCATTTAAATTGTTAATTAATTAAGTATAAGCTTGTGTCATAAATGTGTCAGACTGTGGAAACCCCCCCAGGTCCGCAAATGCTCCTGAATAACAGAAACATGTCATCTTTACTCAGTCTGACCTACACGGGCCTCCAGTCACGTCCAGTCACAACAATTTTGCGGATACTGAGCAAGCACCTTAATTCAAGAACGAGGATGAGTAATAAACATGGGACTAGCCAGTAATGCTCATATCCTGTAACTGATTAAAAGGCATTAAAATAAGATTCATTCATGACACAATATGAAGCCCTAACTTGCTTTTATAGGCATGGCATCTACATGGGCATTTTGGTGTCTGGTCCTTGATGCCCCCAAAGATGTTAATATTTTAGTTTAGTTTAGAAATACAGCTCGGGAACAGGCCCTTCAGCACACCGAGTCCACGCCAGTCAGCGATCCCCGCACACTTACACCATCCTACACACACTAGGGGCAATTTTATTAAACATTTATGTCAAGCCAATTAACCTACAAACCTGTACGTATTTGGAGTGTGGGAGGAAACCGAAGATCTCGGAAAAAACCAACGCAGGTCATAGGGAGAACGTACAGACTCCGTACAGACAGCACCCGTAGTCAGGATCGAACCCGGGTCTCTGTTGTTGTAAGACAGTAACTCTACCGCTACTCCACCTTGCCGTTAATAGTGAGGGAGTGCTTCAGTAATGACAATACAATTCAATATCAAGGGTAGTGAATGGACTAGTCGAAGATGGTCGGCCTGCATATTATACAGCACAGGTGTTACTTACCGCCCCCCTCCTTACCTGGCCGAGGCGCCACATTTTTGATGGCAAAAACAGGAAAGTAGATTATTATCTGAATGGTGGCCAATTAGGAAAGGGGGAGATGCAATGAGACCTGGGTGTCATGGTACACCAGTCATTAAAAGTAGGCATGCAGGTGCAGCAGGCAGTGAAGAAGGCGAATGGTATGTGAGCATTCATAGCAAAAGGATTTGAGTATAGGAGCAGGGAGGTTCTACTGCAGTTGTACAGGGTCTTGGTGAGACCACACCTGGAGTATTGCGTACAGTTTTGGTCTCCTAATCTGAGGAAAGACATTCTTGCCATAGAGGGAGTACAGAGAAGGTTCACCAGACTGATTCCTGGGATGTCAGGACTTTCATATGAAGAAAGACTGGATAGACTCGGTTTGTACTCGCTAGAATTTAGAAGATTGACGGGGGATCTTATAGAAACTTACAAAATTCTTAAGGGGTTGGACAGGCTAGATGCAGGAAGATTGTTCCCGATGTTGGGGAAGTCCAGAACAAGAGGTCATAGTTTAAGGATAAGGGGGAAATCTTTTAGGACCGAGATGAGGAAAACCTTTTTCACACAGAGAGTGGTGAATCTCTGGAATTCTCTGCCGCAGAAGTTAGTTGAGGCCAGTTCATTGGCTATATTTAAGAGGGAGTTAGATGTGGCCCTTATGGCTAAAGGGACCAGGGGGTATGGAGAGAAGGCAGGAACAGGATACTGAGTTGGATGATCAGCCATGATCATATTGAATGGCGGTGCAGGCTCGAAGGGCCGAATGGCCTACTCCTGCACCTATTTTCTATGTTCTATGTCATATTTTCAGGGGGACTTAAAGATGGTGTTGGAACTGTGGCCACATAGTTATGACTATGGATAGTAGAGCAGGAGACTGAGCCTTGAGAAGATGCTCCTGTTTTCATGATTATCAAAGAGGTGTTGCTGCCAACTCACATGTTGGAGATCCAATGCCCACAACCATTTTCCTTTGCGTAAAGTGTTATTCCAGTCATTGGATAATTTTTCATCACATTTTTATTTAGTTCCATTATACCAGAGCTCCTCCATGTCACATTTGATCAAGTGCTCTCTGACGTCAAACACAGTCATCCTCACCTGGGAGTCAATTCTTATCTCCATAGTTAGTCTATTGCCGTAATGAGATTGTGGAGACAAACGGTCCAAGCGGAATACAAACTGAGCCTCAATGAAGGGATTAAATCTGAGTATCAGAGGTTAAAGATGAGCAGATGGCACAGTGGCACAGCAGTAGAGTTGTTGTCTTACAGCGCCAGAGACCCGGGTTCGATCCTGACTAGGGGTGCTACCTGTATGGAGTTTGTATGTTCTCCCTGTGATCATATGGGTTTTCTCTGGGTGCTCCGGTTTCCTCCCACACTTCAAAAACCTACAGGCTTATAGGTTCATTGACTTCCATAAAATGTAAATTGTCACTAATGTGTAGGATAGTGCTAGTGTACAGGATGGTTGCTGGTTGTTGCGGACTCAGTGGTCCAACAGCACTATTTCTACAGTGTATCTCTAAAGTAAAAGTCTAGGTGCAAATGCCTCAGGTTACAACCCAATAGGTGTTAATTTGTCCTGACCTTTGTTAGCAGGTTATGCCTCTGTAACCTTTCACTTTTGTCAGTAGATGTCATGGCTCTATCAAAATTGGAACAGCTTGGACAAAGGCTAAATTGAGAGCTGAGAGCTTGCCTGTTCCCATGACCTTTATCATATCCAAAGTGCTCAGTTCTTTCTCAGTATCCCGTTAAATTAGCTTTGTTACACATGGGACTCAGGAGGAGAGCGAGACAAATCCATCCGTTGATCTAGATTGCACGCTTGAAAACACTTCTCCACCGGACAGAAAGCTTCAGGGGCTTTCTACTCGTTGAATTTCTATAATCATTCACAAATGACTGCAAGAACGACAGACATTCGATTTCGGTTCGTTATATAATTACAGATGTATATTTTTAAAATAAACTTTGTTTAGGTTAGAACACAAAGAGCTGGAGTAACTCAGTGGGTCAGACAGAATCTCTGTAGAACGGATAGGCGATGTTTTGGGTTAGGACCCTTCTACAGATCAACCCGAAACATCGCCTATCCATGTCCTTCAGAGATGTTGCCTGAACCTCCGAGTTCCTCCAGCACCACGTTCTACACAAGATTCCAGCATCTTGTGTCTATGTCTCTGGTTAGATTATGTGAAGAAAGGCTTTTGAGAGTTAATAGTTTGCAACTACACCATTAACAAAGCTGGAAACGATGATTTAATATTTCAGGTTTATTCTTTCCTCACAAAGCCATGTGGAAAATTCCCAATTGTTCACAAAAGATTGAAGAACAGCCTCACTGATAGGTGCTGGTTACACAACCAAGTCCTCCTGAAACTAAATGGTTAGCAGTGAAAAAGTTTTAGAAAATTCAATGTTCTGGGGAAAATTTCCCCTCCAACATATCTTTACTGTGGCACGTTCAGCATAGCTCATTAGATGGAAATCCAATCAGAGGTTAAATCGAGAGAAATAAAATGGAATGAAGCAAAACATCTAGTTAAAATAGAAACAACCAAAAAAAATGCAATACATTGTTAACTTGGATATGCCAGATGAGAACATTATGATCCCAAACTGATGTGAAACTCATACATTTTATAATATGCGTCATAAGTTCTTATCCAACATTTCAAGAAGTTTTTTCCTTCTAAAGAAAAATGTGAATCATTGCGTTAAAATTCCAGCATTCTTGAATGATAAAAAATAGTATTACATATGACTCTAATCAGCTTGGAATTGTACCTGTGCCATTTCAAAATTACTTCAAGAAGCTGGAATCAGTCAACAGTTCCAAGCCGTTTAGTAAGAGCATTCAAGAGCATACATGTTGTTCTGGTACATTATGTATCAGCTTAACAACTGAGGAAATGTGACTTCACTCAATTAACATGGATGGAATGCTGACTCCCAGCGCTTCCAACTTTTCAAGAGCAATAGCAACATACCCAGACTCCATGGGTCACTGTTTTTGTTATCCTTCACTAACCAAAAATATTTTCAACAAAATGTGCAAATGTGTACCATGTTCCTAAAATGTTTAAACGTAAAATTTCAGAATTTATTTGGCAATATAAAGGTTTACACAATGAATAATTCCAAACTGTGTGCCTACACTTAATATGTTGTTTGTAGTTAAATCCTCACGCAAGTAAATATATTCCCCTCTCAACACCATAAGATTTGTAATCACGTCCCAAAATAGGGCTCAGTTTAAACAAAATAGATTTCTTACTCTCACAATGACCTAATGAAGTATTTTTGTTTTAGAATCGCAATCTTACAGACTTTGAATTGGAGTAAATCTCTGCGGGGAAAGATTAAGAAAGTTTATATGAAAAGGGTGACAGAGTGGCGCGTCTGATGGAGCAGCTATCTCATGGTGTCAGACACCCAGGTTCAATCCACACCTTTGGTGCTTTCCATGTGGAGTTTGTGATTTCTCCCACGTGGGTTTTCTACAGGTGCTCCAGTTTCCTACCACATCCCAAAGACTTGCGTGTTTGTGGATTAATTAGCCTCTGCAAATTGCCCCTGATGTGCAAGGAGTGGATGCGAAAGTGCGATAACATACAACTAGTAAAAATAGGTGATCAGTGGTGGGGTGTGGACTCGGTGGGCAGAAGGGCCCGTTTCCATGCCGTACCATTCAATCAATCAATCAAGAGATTAAGTGACAAAACAGAATTGCAGTTGGTGCTAGCATATAGAAACATAGAAACATAGAAATTAGGTGCAGGAGTAGGCCATTCGGCCCTTCGAGCCTGCACCGCCATTCAATATGATCATGGCTGATCATCCAACTCAGTATCCCGTACCTGCCTTCTCTTCCCTGATCCCCTTAGCCACAAGGGCCACATCTAACTCCCTCTTAAATATAGCCAATGAACTGGCCTCAACTACCCTCTGTGGCAGAGAGTTCCAGAGATTCACCACTCTCTGTGTGAAAAAACACCATATACACCATGAACATAACATTTCAAAAACATAATGTACTGAGAAAATACATAAAGCTTTGCATTTGTCAAACAGAGACCAGCAACTGAGATATTTGCCTGTCCTACATGAAATATGATTGTGTAGATTGGACTCCATCTTTAACAGTTCATAACTCATTGCAGAAAACCACCAAAGGGACAGAGAACATAAGAGATAAGATGCAGTAAGATTTGTCACCTAGACACAAAACGTGATATTTACCTCTTTTTGTTTCATGAAAAGGTTCTTATGAATTAATTAAACTAATGAATATTAAAATTATCCTAAATGGACACAAATTGCTGGAGTAACTCAGCAGGTCAGTCAGCATCTCTGGAGATGGTGATGTTTTGGGTTGGGACCCATCTTCAGACTAATTGTAGAGGTCAGAGAGAGAAGGAGAACTTCTTCAAAGTAGGCATAACGAGGAGATTTTGCAGTGGAGCAGTCAAAATGTAGAAACAAGGAATTACAGATGCTATTTATAAAAAAAGGACACAAAGTGCTGGAGTAACTTAGCGGGTCAGGCAGCATTTCTGGAGGACATAGAAAGGTGACGTTTCTAGTCGGGACCCTTCTTCAGACTACAATTAATCTGAAGAAGGATCTCGTGCACCCTTAAGAACTTATTAAAGCTTCAGGAAGCTAATTGTTTCATGTTCTCCAGAGATGCTGCCTGACCCCGAGTTACTCCAGCACTTTGTTTCATTTTGTGTAAAACTGCATCTGCAGTTCCTTAAAATTACCCCAGTTCAGTTGCCCAAATTTGCTATTACAGTCATGACTGCTTGTGATATTTAGCTTGCAAGGTTTGGTTATCATTGAACAGAATTTATGGTTATTGTCAAAGTGCATCATGCCTGGCTCTGTGCTCAAAATAAAGATCTCTTTGAACATAAACCTTTTCTGGAGGCAAGATCTTCCTCTGCTTCTGCGTCTGCTGTAATCTGTCATCTGTTCATTGGGATTCCCAGTGTCCAGTGCCTGCGATTTCATCAAGCATGATTATCAACCACATGAACCGACAGGGAAATGAGTGTTATACATCATGTGCAGGCAGATCTGATGTAAAAATGAACACACATACATTATGGGATGAAGGACTCATTCCTGTGCTGTTTTGTGCTCCGTATTCTGTTTTCTGACGAAGCAGCTGATGACATTGACAAACCAGAAATCATTTTTAATTCATATTTCAGGTTTTGGTTAGAATAGCAAAGAAAGATTGAAGCATGTGAAAACAATTTGAAATGAGTAACGCTTAAAACAAAAATTTTAAAAGACTGTATTTTGTAATATTCATGTGAGGGATTTACAATGTACACAGAAAATATTAGTGTTTATAAATCAGATAGCTTACTAAGCAGTAAGCAATGACTTAATGCACCCTTAAGAACTTATTAAAGCTTCAGGAAGCTAACTGTTTCAGAGTTTGTAGATAGCTAGTTCATATAAATAACTAAAATTCACAGGAACTCAAATGGCTTCAACTGTGTCAATTGTGGAGGAAGCTTCCACTAACAGAGCATTTGACGGCATGTTGAATCGATATCAGCATGTGCGATTTGCACAGCAAGCCACACCAGGCTTAAAATCCAAGAGTTGCCAAATTCTCATATTATTGGTATTGATCAACAGCCATTTCACCTTCTAGCAGCTGCAAAATCCAAGCCCATGAGTCCGAGTCTTGCTCATTCGGTACAAGGGCTCATGGACTAATGTTTAAATGCACATTCTTTAAGGTCTGAATTCCTCTTGTCCTCCCACAGTTAACAGAATTTCATAAGATCATAAGTGATAGGAGCAGAATTAGGCCATTTGACCCATCATGTCTACTCTGCCATTCAATCATGGCTGATCTTATTTCAGTGACTCGCTGATTGTATTGTGATAGCATTTGCAACATGTTTCAATGCTACAGTTCACATTAGTCATGTTGACGTAACTAATTTTCCTCAACTTTCTGGTAGAAGCAGGAAATATGACAAAAAGGCAATACGGAATGAAACAAACAGTGTAAGGTCATAAGGTCATAGGTGTTAGTAGTAGAATTAGGCCATTCGGCCCATCAAGTCTACTCCGCCATTCAATCATGGCTGATCTATCTCTCTCCTCTCCCTCCTAACCCTATTTCCTGCCTTCTCCCCATAACCTCTGACACCCGTACTAGTCAATAATCTATCTATCTCTGCCTTAAAAATATCCACTGAATTGGCCTCCACAGCCTTCCGTGGCAAAGAATTCCACACTCACCGTCCTCTGACTAAAGAAATTCCTCCTCATCTCCTTTCTAAATTCTGAGGCTATGTCCTCTGGTCCTAGACTCTCCCACTAGTGGAAACACCCTCTCCACATCCACTCTATCCAAGCCTTTCACTATTCTGTACGCTTCAATGAAGTCCCCCAATTTCAAATTCTTCCACAGATTTTCAGAGTTAAGCAAACAAATTAAGATTTACAACAAATACTATCTATACAATAAATAATCTGGTACATTGGAATCCCATTACTCAGTATCCTGAACAGTAATATTTAACAATGGATATGTATGCCCATGATTTTTCAAATAAATCCAGGTATTTATTTTGTGTTTTGGGAAGATAATTCGTTTATAAATTAAATGAAAGTAGCAAATATGAATTTCTATGCCAAATTTGAATAATATTACTAAATAATACCATGAAGTATGTTGATGCAGTTGGGACTGTGGAAATTTCACCAAAACGGTCTCAGTGGGCTGTTTTTTTTGGCGTTTTTTTGCATTATGTACTTAACCGGAAATTGTACTTATACATGGCAATAATTTTGCTGGTCTTAATGCTAAATTTTTATACAATTTTTATATTGTACCTTGGTACATATACTAATAATGGCCTACCAAGTCCGTGCTGACCAATGATCACCCCATACATCAGCACTATCCTACACTAGGGATCATTTCCAATTTTCCCGAAGCCAATTAACCTAACAAAACCTGTACATCTTTGGAATGTGGAAGGAACCCGGAGCACCCAGAGCAAACACGTGGTTTCAGGATGTACAAACTCTGTAAATGCAACACCCGTAGTCAGGAACAAACCTGGCTTTCTGGCACTGTAAGGCAGCAACTCTACCACTGTGCCACCCTAGTGTTGTATAATCTTCAAAAGTATAATGATTGGGAAGAAGCTATTCTCGAGTCTGGTAGTCATTGCTTTCAAAGTCCTATACCTTCTTTCCAATTGTAGAATTGAAATGAGAGGGTCGCTATGGTGATGTAGGTCTTTGAAGATGCTGGCTGCTTTTTTGAGGCAGCAGCTCCTGTACATTCTTTAATCATCTATTTCAACTGGCTTTATTGGAGAAGATATTTGACCAATGCTCAAGCTATGCAATACTCCCTTAACTAGAGAACCGACTTCAACCGAGGTTCTCGAGCCAGTAGGTATTCTATCAGAATAAGGTTTTGACCATTGGGCCAAAAAAAACATTTTTTTCAGAGGACAATGAATATTTGAGACTTAATGTAACTGAATCAACGAAATTATTCAAGGCTGAATCATATTTTTGGTCTATAACGGGAAAAAAAGTGGAGCTGACTCCGAGAATAAATTAACTGTATAACAAAGCAGGTTTGAGTAGTCGTATGATCTATTTTACAACTGTTTCTGATGTTCATGTTTCTAATATTCTAGCTTTAACTCATTTCATCCTGAATGCTTTTCACAAATACAGGAATTAAATGCCACCCCTGTGAGATGATTGTGTATTCAGAACATAAGTATGAAAGCTGAGTGCCTCCCTTACTCCTGTTTGACCTTCATACTTCACATACCTCTCATCTTCAGGAGGTAGGAACTACAGCCAAGAATTTACATCAGTGCAAAAACAATTTAATCTAACTCTAGTGAGATTAAATGAGCATTTGCACATTTCTACACATCTTAAAATGGGTGGGCAGATGCAAACCGGATACAATGGAAATGTCTGCAATATTGTTTTGCAAAAGCTTGCTGTTCAGCTGTACACTATGTTTCACTTAGAAATGTTTCCTTCCTCTAGACAGCTGTGACTTTGACTCCTTTCTCACATATGAAAAGAGAAGTCAGTTATTTCATCATAGAGAACTTCCACTATACTATGCATGAGAAAACGTTGAAATCAGAGAACAACACAACAGACAGTACAAAGTTCAGAGACTGGTCATTAATGCATTCCAGCTGTATTTAAAGTTGCTGCCAGTGCTCAATGCTTTACAAAGAACTAAGAGACTCAAATACCAATTTCAAGAGAGGGTTAGATTTAGCTCTTAGACAATGGACAATAGGTGCAGGAGTATGCCATTCGGCCCTTCGAGCCAGCACCACCATTCAATGTGATCATAGCTGATCTTCCCCAATTAGTACCCCGTTCGTTCCTGCCTTCGCCCCTTATCCCCTGACTCCGCTATTTTTAAGAGCCCTATCTAGCTCTCTCTTGAAAGCATCCAGTGAACCTGCCTCCGCCGCTGTCTGAGGCAGAGAATTCCAGAGACTCACCACTCTCTGTGAGAAAAAGTGTTTTCTCGTCTCCGTTCTAAATGGCTTACTCCTTATTCTTAAACTGTGGCCCCTGATTCTGGACTCGGGAACATGTTTCTTGCCTCTAGCGTGTCCAAGCCCTTAACAATCTTATATGTTTCAATTAAATCACCTCTCATCCTTCTAAACTCCAGAGTGTACAACCCCAGCTGCTCCATTCTCTCAGCATATGACAGTCCCGCCATCCCGGGAATTAACCTTGGAAACCTATGCTGCACTCCCTCAATAGCAAGAATGTCCTTCCTCAAATTAGGGGATCAAACCTGCACACAATACTCCAGGTGTGGTCTCACTAGGGCTCTGTACAACTGCAGAAGGACCTCTTTGCTCCGATATTCGATTCCTCTTGTTATAAAGGCCAACATGCCATTCGATTTCTTCACTGCCTGATGTACCTGCATGCTTACTTTCATAGACTGATGTACACAGACCCTCAGATTCCATTGTACTTCCCATCTTGACGCCATTTAGATAGTAATCTGCCTTCCTGTATTTGCTACCAAAGTGGATAACCTCACATTTATCCACATTAAACTTCATCTGCCATGCATCTGCCCACTCCCCCAACCTGTCCAAGTCACCCTGCATTCTCATAGCGTTCTCCTCACAGTTCAAACTGCTACCCAGCTTTGTGTCATCTGCAAATTTGCTAATGTTACTTTAAATCCCTTCATCCAAATCATTGATGTATATTGTAAATTGCTGCGGTCCCAGCACCGAGCCTTGTGGTACCCCCCACTAGTCACTGCCTGCCATTCTGAAAGGGACCCGTTAATCCCCACTCTCTGTTTCCTGTCTGCCAACCACTTCTCTATCCATGTCAGCACTCTACCCCCAATACCATGTGCCCTAATTTTACCCACTAATCTCCTATGTGGGACCTTATCAAATATAACCATATAACCATATAACAATTACAGCACGGAAACAGGCCATCTCGACCCTTCTAGTCCGTGCCGAACACGTATTCTCCCCTAGTCCCATTGCTTTCTGAAAGTCCAGGTACACTACATCCACTTGCTCTCCCTTGTCCATTTTCATAGTTACATCTTCAAAAATTCCAGAAGATTAGTCAAGCATGATTTCCCCTTCATAAATCCATGCTGACTCGGACCGATGCTGTTATTACTATCCAAATGTTCGGCTATCTCATCTTTTATAATTGACTCCAGCATCTTCCCCACCACCGATGTCAGGCTAACTGGTCTATAATTCCCTGTTTTCTCTCCCCCGCCTTTCTTAAAAAGTGGGATAACATTAGCTACTCTCCAATCCACAGGACCTGATCCTGAGTCTATAGAACATTGGAAAATTATCTCCAATGCATCCACAATTTCTAGAGCCACTTCCTTAAGTACCCTGGGATGCATCAGGCCCTGGGGATTTATCAGCCTTAAGTCACATCAGTCTATCCAACACCATTTCTTGCTTAATGTAGATTTCCTTCAGTTCCTCCTTCACCCCAGATCCTCTGGCCACTACTATATCAGGAACATTGTTTGTCCGTAGTGAAGACAGATCCAAAGTACCTGTTCAACTCATCTGCCATTTCCTTGTTCCCCATAATAAATTCACCTTTTTCGGTCTTCATGGGTCCAACTTCGGTCTTAACTAATTTTTTCCTCTTTATATACCTAAAGAAGCTTTTACTATCCTGCTTTATATTCTTGGCTAGCTTACCTTCATACCTCATCTTTTCTTCCCGTATTGTCTTTTTAGTTATCTTCTGTTGTTCTTTAAACATTACCCAATCCTCTTGATGCCCCCTCATCTTTGCTACGTTGCACTTCTTCGCTTTAATTTTTATACTGCCCCTGACATCCCTTGTCAGCCATGGTTGTCCCTTTCTCCCCTTGGAATCTTTCTTCCTCCCAGGAATGAACTGATCCTGCACCTTCTGTATTATTCCTAGAAATACCTGCCATTGTTGTTCCACTGTCATCCCTGCAAGTGTATCTTTCCAGTCAACTTTGGCCTGCTCCTCCCTCATGGCCCCATAGTCCCCTTTATTCAACTACAACACTGACTCCTCCGATTTACTCTTCTCCCTCTCCAATTGTAGATTAAACCTGACCATGTTATGGTCACTGCCTCCTAATGGCTCATTAACCTCAAGGTCCTTTATCTAATCCGGTCATTACATAACACTAAATCCAGAATTGCCTTCTCCCTAGTAGGCTCCAATACAAGCTGTTCAAAGAATCCATCACAAAGGCACTCTACAAAGTCCCTTTCTTGGGGTCCAGTACTAACCTGATTTTCCCAGTCTACCTGCATGTTGAAATCTCCCATAACAACCACAACATTACTTTTATTACATGCCAATTTTATCTCCTGATTCAACTTGCGCCCTATATCCAGGCGACTGTTTGGGGGCCTGTAGATTAGTCCCATTAGGGTCTTTTTACCCTCACATTTCTTTAGTTCTATCCATACTGACTCCACAACTGCTGTTTCAATGTCACCCCTTGCAAGGGACTGAATTTAATTCCTCACGAACAGGGCAACCCCACCCCCTCTGCCCACCTGTCTGTCTTTTCGATAGGAGGTATAGAAACATAGAAACATAGAAATTAGGTGCAGGAGTAGGCCATTCGGCCCTTCGAGCCTGCACCGCCATTCAATATGATCATGGCTGATTATCCCTTGAATATTCAGTTCCCAGCCCTAGCCCTCTTGCAGCCATGTCTCAGTAATTCCCACATCATACTAGCCAGTTTCTAACTGAGCCTCAAACTCGTCCACATTATTCCTTATACTTCGCGCATTCATATACAACACTTTGTCCTCCGTATTCACTTCCCCCCTCGCACCGCTCGCAATTGGCCCTGACCTTACTCCGTTGTCCATTCTCGAGGTTTTCCGAGGCAGCGCCGAAAAGTACCCGACCCTGCTCCTGCACCTATTTTCTATGTTCCTATGTTTACTCAGGAGTTCAGAAATAACTAGTATGTGGAACATTCCCTTTACAAACTAAATCTGAGTTTTCTCACACATTTTAGATTTCACTCAGAGTGGTTAACAAATGGCATATTCCCACTTACTTGATTTAAATTGTTTATCTCCAAAATATTCCAGTGAGTGGATATAAATATATTACCAACATATATTTTTATTAATACATCAATTCCTTTTTTTTTTACCGGATTTAGTGTTGACGCCACAAGAAAAGCAGCTTTATGATTCATGCATGATACATATTAATTTCTCCTGATAGTAAATGCTTTCAGTGTCAGTAAATCATTAGACACGTCAGTGATTGAGGCATACAATGCCATCCTGGACATAAATGTAGTCATCAAAAAAACAACAATTTACAAATTTTAGAATGAATGTAGAATTTTCAAGTGCATTATGCAAGCTAAAGAAGGGTTTGGATTCAAATTAATGAAAAGTTTCAGAAGATCAGCATTGGATTAGGAAGGTAATCATATAAATAATGTTCCCTTTGAGAATATTCTTATTGGAAGATTTAATTATGAAGAATTGCATTCATTTCGTTCAACGCCTTCATTCATTCAAACTATTTTGCAACCAGTATTCTGAAAAAAAGAATTGAGCAGCTTTATCTGGCATGCATAAGGATTTGTATGACTGGTGAGCTGAAAAGGTCAAATCCTACTTCACCTGGGAAACAGTTAGGCTGTAGGTCAACAGGAATAATCAATCATTTTTTTAGCAAACTCAACTGCAAAAAGAAAAACAGAATTTTTGACCCATTAAGTGAAAAACATTAAAAATTCTGAGGCAGATAGATTGCTCACAGCACTATTAGCACTTAACATAGAAACATAGAAAATAGGTGCAGGAGTAGGCCATTCGGCCCTCCGAGCCTGCACCGCCATTCAATATGATCATGGCTGATCATCCAACTCAGTATCCCGTACCTGCCTTCTCTCCATACCCCCTGATCCCCTTAGCCACAAGGGCCACATCTAATAATAATAATAATACATTTTATTTATGGGCGCCTTTCAAGAGTCTCAAGGACACCTTACAAAAATTTTGCAGGTAGAGGAAAAACATGTAAGGGGAATGAAATAAATAGTAGAGACATGACTACAGATGCTGGTTTAAACTGACGATAGACACAAAAAGCTGGAGTAACTCAGCAGGACAGGCAGAATCTCTGAAGAGAAGGAATGAGTGACGTTTTGGGTCGAGACCCTCTTCAGACGTTCCTTCTCTCCAGAGATACTGCCTGTCCCGCTGAGTCTAAGATTTCAGCCATCTGTCTCATTAACCCTCCATTCTACTGACCGGGGAGAAGGAATGGGTGACGTTTCGGGTCGAGCCCCTTCTTCCCACTGAGTTACTCCAGCATTTCGTGTCTACCTTCGATTTGAACCAGCATTTGCAGTTCTTTCCTACACATACTATTCTGATCTCTATCTTTGCCTCAAACACTGCTCCAAAGAATCCCACCATAAGCTTGAAGAACAGGATTTCCTTGTTTCACAACCCTTGAGACTCAATATCGAATGTCAAATAACCAGCTTTTCTTGTTTGTATTAGAATCTGCCAGTTCTGATGCAAGTGTCATCCACCTTAACCTAGTTTTTCAACCAGTGCCAGATCTCTTTTGTATTTCCAAGTATTCTCATGTTCCAGATTTCCAACAGCTGCGACATTCTTTCTACCACTTTTCCTGCATGTTATTTTGATTTGTATTCTTTCTCCAATTGAGCTCACTCATCTGTTAAAAATATATAGCGCTTAAAATGTTGTGTCACCTAGATAATCTTTGCCTATGATGGATCTTTCCTTTTGTCCTTTCCAGCCCTCCCGTCTCTGCGACTGTGCAGAACAGCATCTTGTAGGAGATGAGTTTATAGATCAGTGATGAGTGCTTTGAATCAAAGACCTTAGAGCTCTAAGATCTTTGCTTTGAATGTAGACAGCTGGCTCTGTAATGACTGCAGTCTGGACAACATTGTCAATGATGAGCTCAAAGCTGAAAGGTTCCCTATTGATTTTCCAGTCACAAAGGCATCATAGCTCAGTAGCCTCTCCCTCTCTTTTTGTGCAAATTAGTCCACTCAAATACACTTTTCGCCTTCTTCTGAAAGAGATGAAAGGATGAGTTGTCTCTCAGGCTCAATAATCACAAAGTGGGCTGATAGTTACTTTTATGATGCAAGAGTTCAGTTGCCAGATTCCCAGCATAATAATCCCATTGTGAAAGAAGGAACTGCAGATGCTAGTTTACACCGAAGATAGACACAAAATACTGGAGTAACTGAGGGTCAGGCAGCATCTCTGGATAAAAGGAATAGGTGATGTTTTGGGTCGAGACCCTTCATCAGACATCAGACATAGCAATCACATTAGCTTGATTCCTCTCTCCATTTGTGTTTGTGGCCTTGCAACTTATTTACTCACATGATGAACATCTCTCATTTAACTCTTTTGCCATTACCTTTACAAAGGGGTAATTGAGAGTGGTCACTTAACCTACCAGAACGTTTCCGATGTGGGAGGAAACAGGAGTTGCTTGGAGACAATAGTGGCGCAGTCGCAGAGTTCGAGTGATGGCGCCATAGAGCGTGGCAGCCTTGCCTGCAGCTGTTTGTTTTTCACACTTTTTTAAATTTTAATGTGTTAAGTTTTGTTTTGGAGGCCTTTTAATCTTTTTATGTGGGGGGATGGGGGCGGGGGAAACCGTTTTACCCCCCTCGCCACCTACCACCTGAATTGGCGCGGTCTTTCCTGCCGGAGACTGCCCAGAGCTTCAAGCTGCAGCTTCAGCGGCAGCACAGCACTGAGGTACCATCGCTGAGCGATGCCTTACCCAGGTCGCCGTGTGGAGCTCCTGAGTGCTGGGACTGTCGGCTTTAACATCGTGGAGCTGTGGTCTGCGGAGGTTCCAGCTGGAGCGGCACTGACTTTAAACACCGCGGAGCCTGGGATCTTTCGCCGAGATCGCCAGTGTTGGAGCTCTGACCAGCGTGGCCTGTGGACTTACCGAAGGGTTATTGATTGGGGACGATCAGCCATGATCACAATGAATTGCGGTGCTGGCTCGAAGGGCCAAATGGCCTCCTCCTGCACCTAGTTTCTATGTTTCTCCCCGTGACCGTGTTGGTTTTCTCCAGGTGCTCAGATTTCCTCCCAAACTCCAAAGACGTACAGGTTTGTAAGTTAATTGGCTTCGGTAAAATTGTAAATTGTCCATGGTGTGTAGGATAGTGTTAGTGTACGGTGATCACTGGTCGGCACGGACCTGATGGACCGAAAGGCCTGTTTCTGTGCTGTATGTCTAAAGTCTATAGAAGGATGATCTTATGAGGGTAATAGATAGGGTGAATCTTTTTCACCAGGGTAAGGGAATCAAGAATCAGGAGACATAGGTTTAAGGTGAGAAGAGAAAGATTTAATAGGCACCTAAGGGGCAGCTTTTTCGACACAGAGAGTGGTGGATACATGGAAGGAGCTGCCAGAGTAAGTAGCTGTGGCAGGTACAATAACATTTAAGAGACTTTGGAAAGGTACTTGGATAGGAAATGTTTAGAGGAATATAGATCATGTGATAGGAGCAGAATTAGGTCATTTGGCCCATAAAATCTACCCCACGAGTCAATCATGGTTGATCTCTCTCCCTCCTAACCCCATAACTGACATAACTGTACTAATCGAGAATCTATTTATCTCTGCCTTAAATGTATCCACTAACTTGGCCTCTACAGCCTTCTGTGGCAAAGAATTCCACAGATTCACCACCCTCTGACTAAAGAAATTTCTCATCTCCTTCCTAAATGAACGTCCTTTAATTCTGGGGTTGTGACCTCTAGTCCTAGACTCTCACACTAGTGGAAACATCCTATCCACATCCACTCTATCCAAGCCTTTCACTATTCCCCAAGTCATTAGAGTATTGTCTATACAAAGACAAATTGATTTGTGAATTGCTGGTCCACTAGTACAGATAATCACACCAGCAGGTTACGTACAAGGTGTCACAGCCCCCAGCAGTTAATATTGAAAGGAGACACTTTGTGTAGGCAGAATGCAGCAGCTGTTCATTTCAAAGAGGTAATATCAGTCAACTTGGCTTCCTGCCCAGCACAGCTAATGTACCTAGTTGAATTTGCAAGTAATGGCAAGTGGGTTGGAGTAAGGATAAGGGGGCTTGGATGGGACCACCAACAGCGCATCTAGAAGCTGATATCACAACCACAGTAGAACAATAGGATTCAGCTGCAGGCTTACGAGCTTGAGATATCAAAGAATGTTTACAGGAATGACAAAGCAAGGGTGCCGGGCTTTTGCATCATTTGAGGGCTTTGCATAGAAGGTGGAGATAACTCACCCCCCTTGTAATCTTGATCCAGCTGCAGACTTCAGACTGAGGAAGGGTCTCGACCCGAATCATTGCCTATCTACATTGTGAGACCCACCATGATGAAAAACATGGGAGAGAAGGAATAGGCAATGATTCGGGTCGAGACCCTTCCTCAGTCTGAAGAAGGGTCTCGACCCAAAATGTCACCTGTTCCTTCTCTCCATAGATGCTGCCTCACCCGCTGAGTTACTCCAGCATTTTTGTCTACCTTCGATTTTTCCAGCATCTGTAGATCTTTCTTAAACATGATAAAATACATATTACTTTACTGCTGTGGAGACGAATTATGGCTGGAACATTTTGTTTAGCTATTATACCAGCTCACATTGTTGCCATGGAATCTTCTCAGGGCCTAGGCGCGCCCAGAGCATCACAGCACTTGTGCTCTCGCTCACTGGCAGAAACATTGTTCAAATAAGGCGCAGTGCCAGTTGCTTTGGCCCAAAGGGATCTGTTACCCATTCAGTTACTCTGCCAGAGCCCTTGAGAGTGTTATCCAACTAACTGGGACAGACTGCAGAAGTCTATGCAGAGATGGTGCAGACTGTAATATAGCCAAATGCTATACATCCAGGGCTGCTTGAGGTTATCCTCAAAGGTCACATTAAATGTCTCCATTGATAGCTCATCAATCTCCCTCTGTGGTGAATGTAACCACAGAAGGAAAACATTTTATCGGATCATCAAATAGTAGCACAGCACAAAACACTGGACACAAACCTCTCCTATTTATTAATGCTGACAGATCAAAAGAAAGTACATTTCAGAAATGTGTTCACCTTTTCATGCTGGCTTACTTTTGCATTGAAATGAGGGCACGCCACAGAGACATGAAGTGAAGAGGATGACAGGCATAAGTAATTAGGCAGAGCGGGTTGATTTTGGCTAGTTTCAGAACCTTTAGACTTGAGACACAGAGCAGAAATGGGCCCTTCGGCCCACCGAGTCCATGCCGACCACCGAACACCTCATACAGTAGCATTATCCTACACACTAGGGGAAATGTTCAATTTTACTGAAGCCACTTAACCTACAATAACCTGTACATCTTTGAAGTGTGGGAAGAAACTCAGAATAATTGTAAATTGTCCCCCAGTGTGTGTAGGATAGGATAATGTGCGGGGATCGCTGGTCTGCACGGACTCGATGGCCCGAAGGGCCCATTTCCGTGCCGTATTTCTAAATCTAAAACTAAAAACAAAGGCACCAGACATTGCTCCTATTCAGCTCACGTGTAAATACTACTTGAATCTCGCATGTGGACAGCCCTTGGTGGGATCCTCATAGCTCCTCTCGAGTATCTTTGTTGCTTATTACCTCCATCTTCCAGGTCAGGAAACAGCATCATATTGCTATCAATTTTCAGAACCAAGCTTCCCCAAAGCAAGCAGTAATGCAAGACCAAAGTTTTTGATGAAAATGAGTTTTGAATGCTGCTGGAGGCATCAATTAGCCACCTGAAAGAAAGCAACAAGCATAACATTGTTCCTTTAAATAACATCAGTAGGAGGGCCTACCTACTCAAGCGAGCCACATTATGCATGGGGGTTCAGCAAAGACCAAATAAAACGAAAACAAAATCTAAAATGTGCAGAATCTGGCATTTAATGTTATTATCAGTGAGTTCTCTTGTTGCTGATAAAAACTACCTTGACTAAAAGGGCAAGCAGTGCATTGCTGGCTCAAACATGTACATATTTCCTTTCTACTTTATCAGGAATTTCAGAAAACCAGTTAATGCCCAGGATACTGCATGGCCAGTAGCTTCAGCTCAGGTACCTCAGACCGAACCTAGTAGGCTCTATGGATTTTGCAGGATTTTCGTGACGCTTGGAATAACCAGGTTATGTCACAGCCATCATTCACCCGTGACATTGTGTACAGTTAATATTGTTAGGGCCTGGTAAGTTAATTCGTGTGTATTTGGCAGAGCCAAGAACATTATGCCTTGATACACATAATTAGTTATACTCAAACTGTACCAAGAACACAATGTCCATTTAGAGAATAAAATATGGTTATTAAATAGATAGATCTCAATTTTTTAACCCCTTCACCAATTAATATAACTTTGGGGCGGTTTAAATTATTTATTTATACGCGTTTATGATTTTGTTTTGGAACCTCGACTAATCTAAAGATAATCAATTGTAGTTAGTTAACTGTAAGATCAATTCAATAATCATATATCTGCATGACCAAATGTCTGTGTGAATATCTCTACATGTCTACATACGTCTTTATGAGTACATCAATGCAAGAATGCTGCATGGCAGATAAGCTTTCTTTATCTGTAGATATTAATCTATTACTGTGTAGTTTAACACGCACAAGACTCCCCATCCTTTGATATGTCCAACTACATAACAGGAAGAAAAAAGCTGAATAAACTATAAAAATAGGGGCATTATTAAATATACTTCATATGCATAAGATCAGGAAACAAAAGCAGGCAAATTGAAATTAGACTCAAGTCTGTATTTGTAGCCGATAGCTCATAAAAACTTAGATTAAATCCACATATTTCCAGTGAATAAAGTCAAAATTAAGAATGACATGAAATAAATTAATGCCAACCCGCACATCAATTAACTTGTAATATGCTGCTAATTAGTTTCAGTCAGTGTTGTTTCTCAGTTTACAGACACATTAATGATTTGGACATGCCACAAAGGAAGTATTACGTCATTATTTGGGGAACAGATCATAAAAACAGTAGCATCTGCACCCAGGATGAGGTGTTCCAAACCAGGGCATCAGAGATGTCCTCATTCTTTAGTGAACTCTTCGACTATAGATGAGGCTCTCACCAGGGTCTCTTCTATATTCCATAGCTCCGCTCTCGCTCTCACTCCCCATCCCCCCCCCCCCCCCCCCCCCCCCTCCACTCGTAACAAGGACAGAGTCCCCCTTCTCCTCCGACCTTTCTGTCCTGGGCCTCCTCCATAGCCAGAGTCCCACCGCAAATTGGAGGAGCAGCACCTCATATTTCACTTGGGTAGTTTACACCCCAGCGGTATGAACATTGCCCTCCAATTTCAGGTAGTCGTTGCTTTCTCCCTCCTTCCTCTCCCCAGCTCCCCCACAGCCTAATGTCTCTGCCTCCTCCTTTCTTCTTCCCCCCCCCCCCCCCCCCCCCACGCACCCCGACATCAGTATGAAGGCCCGACCCGACCCGATCTCGACCCGAAACATCATGTATTCCTTCGCTCCATAGATGCTGCCTCACCCGTTGAGTTTCTCCAGCATTTTTGTCAACCTAAAAGAACAGCAGCAGTATTTTCAAGATTCTATAGTAAATGTAAATATATATTTTTTAAACTGTAGATGTTAAAAATCCAAAAATAAAAATATTGGAAGCATTCGGTACGTCAAGCAGCCTCTGTTGAAAGAGAAAGAGTCCACATTTCAGACCCAGAACCTTTCATCAGAACTAGAATATGGGTTTGTTTTAAGATTAGTTCTAATATAAGTATCAGGATTTGGAGTACACTCTACACTATAATAGGATAGATTTATACCCTGAATACATCTCAGACATCTCGACAATACCGCCAGCGGGCTGGCTATCGAAGCTGAAGGGAGGAATGTGCACACATTCCCGCTGTCCGAGCACGACGTGAGGAGGGCTCTGACACAGATGAACACGAGAAAAGCTGCAGGGCCCGATGGCATCTCGGGGCGAGTACTCAAGTCCTGTGCTACGCAGCTAGCTCCAGTGCTCACTACATTATTCAACCTCTCCCTGGACAAGTCCGTGGTCCCTGCCTGCTTCAAACAATGTTCAAACAATGTTCAAACAACTAACAAATATCAACATATTATTAATGCTTTCTTTCTCTGAAATACATCATGCTAGAATGTATGTGCAGCACAATTTGATCTTCATGAGGTTATACATCCCTCAACAAGGCTGTGGTTAAATAGACAGCACAGCCAGAAAATGCTGTCATTATCTGCTTCCTGCCTGGTTTTAATGGTTATTTATGCATCAGGGGCATGTATGATTGAAGCAACCCCAGTGTCAGTTAACCAACAGTGTGATGCTCGCACTTGGAAACTGGGAAGGGAGGGTAGGGCAATAAAATGGTCATTGATTGATTGCTCTGACAGAAGAGTCCAATTATGAAATTCTGATTGAAACTCCACTGTCAGTAGTAATCAATACAAAGTGGAAACTACCATTAGAGAAGTTCAGCAATGTGTGTTCTAGCATTTAATATTATGGGTGTCATCAAAATATTTTTTTTTATTTTTTTTAAATGAGGTGTGGCTCAGCTGGCACCACTTCCCTATTGATTAGTAGGATGCAGGTGCAAGCAATATGCAAGGCCTGAGCACAGAAAATCCAGGCTAACAATGTGAAATAATGATTGTGTGCAGCACTGTTGGATGAAATAGGATGTTGAAACATATTCTCTGCTCTCCAATGGAACTAAAACAATGTAATGGGCTCCTTTAAACTAGAGTGTGCTTAGGGTTGCCAACTTTCTCACTCCCAAATAACATAGAAATTAGGTGCAGGAGTGGGCCATTCGGCCCTTCGAGCCTGCACCGCCATTTAATATGATCATGGCTGATCATCCAACTCAGTATCCCGTACCTGCCTTCTCTCCATACCCTCTGATCCCCTTAGCCACAAGGGCCACATCTAACTCCCTCTTAAATATAGCCAATGAACTGGCCTCAACTACCCTCTGTGGCAGAGAGTTCCAGAGATTCACCACTCTCTGTGTGAAAAAAGTTCTCCTCATCTCGGTTTTAAAGGATTTCCCCCATCCTTAAGCTGTGACCCCTTGTCCTGGACTTCCCCAACATCGGGAACAATCTTCCTGCACTAGGGACAAAAGGTTAAAATAAGGGACAAATTCCTGACGGCAATTAGTTGACCGACTTGGCCGTTGCTGGGTGATTGAGTTGCCCCCCCCCCCCCCCCCCGTGTTGGACTGCACACAAAGCCCAGCTGGCGGGCCAGCTGAAGAGTTTTGGCCCCCGCGCGATGTCGCATGTAAAGTCCAGCACCCCATCCAACTCATGAACCGATGATCGGCCATGAGGAGGGGTGGTGGTGTCGGTGGTAAGCAACGGTCCGAAGGCCGGGCTGCCGACCGACAGGGCCACAGGCGAGGTGTTGCTGCTGCACTCCATAGACAGTCCCCTCGACCCAAGTAGTAGCAGTCAAATACGGAACATGTGCGTCCCATTTGGAACAAACCAATTTAGCCCAATATATGGGATGTCCTGGCTAATGCAGGACAGTAGGCAACCCTAAGTATGCCACAGCCCAGACCAGAATTTATCCCATAGGTAACCATTTTGTGTGTGTGTGTGTGTGTGTGTGTGTGTGTGTGTGTGTGTGTGTGTGTGTGTGTGTGTGTGTGTGTGTGTGTGTGTGTGTGTGTGTGTGTGTGTGTGTGTGTGTGTGTGTGTGTGTGTGTGTGTGTGTGTGTGAGAGAGAGAGAGAAGTGTGTGAATCAGGGCAGCACGGTGGCACAGCGGTAGACTTGCCGCTTTACAGCGCCAGAGACCCGCGTTCGATCCTAACTACGTGTACTGTCTGTGTGGAATTAACATGTTCTCTCTATGACTGCGCAAGTTTTCTCCGGGTCCCCTGGTTTCCTTCCACACTCCAAAGATGTTCAAGTTTTTAGGTTAATTGGCTTGGAAGAATTGTAAATTGTCCCTAGTGTGTAGAATGGTGTTAGTGTGTGGGGATTGCTATTGGTCGGAAACTCGGTGAGCCAAAGGGCCTGTTCTCTAAATCCCTAAACTAAACTGTAATGTATGAAACATGGCTACCAATGTTTAATATTGGCTGTAAAAGAGTTGGGGACATCCTGAGGGGCAATAGCTCTCCAACCACCCACCCACCCCAAACAAAGTCACTTACACTTGACTGACATTCATAACATTTTCTAACAACACACCTTAAAGGCCTTAAAAAAGCATTGTCAACAAATGCAGTCAATTACACAAAATATAGCATTATTCTTATCATTAAGGATTTGTTGATGAATAATGATTCTCCTCCCCTCTCCCACTTAATTTGCACCTGGGAAAAGACAGCAGTTAATTATTGAATCAATGGAGTTATAATTCGGAATAGATGTGGAACTACTCCCGAGAGCACACTGGAGGGCAGGTTTGAGTGCTGCTACTCAGCCAACAGTTGCTGCTAAGCAGAACTTGGCCTTCTGAGTGCCAATGAAAGTCAAATAAGCCATTATGAGACTGAGAAACGTGGATGAAACTGTTAGAGACATCAGCCAAACCTTAGGCTGACCAAAATCAACCGTAAGAAGAAAGAGAGCACTGGTGAGCTTACTAATTGCAAAGGGACTGGCAGGCCAAGACCTCCACAGCTGATGGAAAGAAATTCTCTCTACAATAAAGAAAAATCCCCAAACACCTGTCCGACAGATCAGAAACCAGGAGTTAGGTGTGGACTAGTCAATGACCACTGTCCGCAGAAGACTTCATGAACAGAAATTCAGAGGCTACATTGCAAGATGCAAACCACCGGTTAGCCACAAAAATAGCATGGCCAGGTTAGTTTGCAAGAAGTACTTAAAGGGGCCCCACGTCCCTCTCCCTTTTCATCTGTGCATTAATTGCCTCATATTGTGTTTTGAATTGAATTCTGGCTTTACTTTGTGTATTAGTCATGTCTCTACTATTTATTTCATTCCCCTTACATGTTTTTCCTCTACCTGCTAAATTTTTGTAAGGTGTCCTTGAGACTCTTGAAAGGCGCCCATAAATAAAATTTATTATTATTATTATTATTATTATTATTATTATTAAGGAGCAACCACAGTTCTGGAAAAAAGGTCTTGTGGACAGATGAGACGAAGATTAACTTATTTCAGAGTGATGGCAAGAGCAAAGTATGGAAGAGAGAAGGAACTGCCCAAGATCCAAAGCATACCACCTCATCTGTGAAACACGGTGGTGGGGGCGTTATGGCATAGGCATGTATGGTTGCCGAAGGTATTGGCTCGCTTATCGTCATTGATGATACAACTGCTGATGGTAATAGCATAATGAATTCTGAAGGGTATAGACACAGCATATCTGCTCAAGTTCAAACAAATGCCTCAAAACTCCTTGGCCGACGGTTCATTCTACAGCAAGTCAATGATCCCAAACATACTGCTAAAGCAACAATGGAGTATTTCAAAGCTAAAAAATTGTAAATTCTTGAGTGGCCACGTCAATCACCTGATGTGAACCCAATTGAGCATGCCTTCTATATGCTGAAGAGAAAACTGAAGGGGACTTGCCCCCAAAACAAGCATAAGCTAAATATGGCTGTGATACAGGCCGGGCAGAGCATCACCAGAGAAATCACCCAGCAACTGGTGATGTACATGAATTGCAGACTTCAAGCAGTCCTTGCATGCAAAGGATATGCAACAAAATACTAAATATAACTACTTTCATTTTCATGACATTGCTGTGTCCCAAACATTGTGGTGCCCTGAAAATGGGGGGGGGGGGGGGGGGGGGGGGGAGACTATGTATAAACACTGCTGTGATTTCGACATGGTGAAATCAGAACGTACAAAAATAGCTTTTAGTAAAATCTGACAATGTGCGCATTAACCACATACGATTTTTTTTCTTTTACAAATCTCAAATTGCAGAGTACAAAGGCAAATATATAAATTATGGATCTTTGTCCCAAACATTATGGAGGGCACCGTAGATACTTCGATCCCCTAAAACAAAAGATGAAGCGTACAAATTAGCCAGAACAAGCAGCCTACCAGAGGACTGGGAGAAATTCAGAGTCCAGCAGAGGATGACAAAAGGCTTAATTAGGAGAGGGAAAATAGATTATGAAAGAAAACTGGCAGGGAACTTAAAAACTGACTGCAAAAGTTTTTGTAGATATGTGAAGAGGAAAATATTAGTTAAAACAAATGTAGGTCCCTTGCAGTCAGAAACAGGCGAATTGATCATGGGGAACACGGACATGGCAGACCAATTGAATAACTACTTTGGTTCTGTCTTCACTAAGGAAGGCATAAACAATCTGCCAGAAATAGCAAGCGATCGGGGGTTAAATGAGATGGAGGAACTGAGTGAAATCCAGGTTAGCCGGGAAGTGGTGTTAGGTAAATTGAATGGATTAAAGGCCGATAAATCCCCAGGGCCAGATAAGTTGCATCCCAGAGTACTTAAGGAAGTAGCCGCAGAAATAGTGGATGCATTAGTGATAATTTTTCAAAACTTTAGATTCTGGAGTAGTTCCTGAGGACTGGAGGGTAGCTAATGTAACCCCACTTTTTAAAAAGGGAGGGAGAGAGAAAACGGGGAATTACAGACCAGTTAGTCTAACATCGGTGGTGGGGAAAATTCTGGAGTCAGTTATTAAAGATGGGATAGCAGCACATTTGGAAAGTGGTAAATTCATTGGACAAAGTCGGCATGGATTTATGAAAGGTAAATCATGTCTGACGAATGTTATAGAATTTTTCGAGGATGTAACTAGTAGAGTGGATAAGGGAGAACCAGTGGATGTGTTATATCTGGGCTTTCAGAAGGCTTTCAACAAGGTCCCACATAAGAGATTAGTATACAAACTTAAAGCACATGGTATTGGGGGTTCAGTATTGATGAGGATAGAGAACTGGCTGCCAGACAGGAAGCAAAGAGTGGGAGTAAACGGGTCCTTTTCAGAATGGCAGGCAGTGACTAGTGGGGTACCACAAGTCTCAGTGCTGGGACCCCAGCTATTTACAATATATATTAATGATCTGGATGAGGGAATTGAACGCAACATCTCCAAGTTTGCGGATGACATGAAGCTGGGGGGCAGTGTTAGCTGTGTGAGGATGGATGTAAGGTGACTTGGATAGGTTGGGTGAGTGGGCAAATGCATGGCAGATGGATAAATGTGAGGTTATCCACTTTGGTGGCAAAAACAGTAAAGTAGACTATTATCTGAATGGTGGCCGATTAGGAAAAGGGGAGTTGCAACGAGACCTGGGTGTCATGGTACACCAGTCATTGAAAGTAGGAATGCAGGTGCAGCAGGCAGTGAAGAAAGCAAATGGTATGTTAGCATTCATAGCAAAAGGATTTGAGTGTAAGAGCAGGGAGGTTCTACTGCAGTTGTACAGGGTCTTGGTGAGACCATACCTGGAGTATTGCGTACAGTTTTGGTCTCCTAATCTGAGGAAGGACATTCTTGCCTAGAGGGATTACAGAGAAGGTTCACCAGACTGATTCCTGGGATGGCAGGACTTTCATATGAAGAAAGACTGGGTAGACTCGGCTTGTACACGCTGGAATTCAGAAGATTGAGGGGGGATCTTATAGAAACTTACAAAATTCTTAAGCGGTTGGACAGGCTAGATGCAGGAAGATTATTCCTGATGTTGGGGAAGTCCAGAACTAGGGGTCACAGTTTAAGGATAAGAGGGAAGTCTTTTAGGACAGAGATGAGAAAATCATTTTTTACAGAGTGGTGAATCTGTGGAATTCTCTGCCACAGAAGGTAGTTGTGGCCAGTTCATTGGCTATATTTAAGAGGGAGTTAGATGTGGCCCTTGTGGCTAAAGGGATCAGGGTATATGGAGAGAAGGCAGAGATGGAATACCGAGTTGGATGATCAGCCATGATCATATCGAATGGCGGTGCAGGCTCGAAGGGACGAATGGCCTACTCCTGCACCTATTTTCTATGTTTCTATCCATTATACAATGAAAAGACTTGATTAAACTGCCTGTGTTGAAAGGAACTACAGATTACGGTCTATACCAAACCTGGACACAAAGTGAAGGAGTAACCCGGCGGGGCAGGCAGCATCTCTGGAGTTAAAAGGGTGATGTTTTGGGTTGGGTCTCTTCGTCAGACTGAAAGTAGAGGGGAGGGAACTGGAGGTAGGAAAGAAAAAACAAACTGCCTATTTATTATTAGAAAGGTAGTTAAAATTCAGGAAGATTCGTTCTTCGAATTTCCAAAAATTTCCAGAAATCTCTCCCTGCCACCTCAAATCTACCTGCTCTTAGTCAGATTTTTCTGAAATTTTATCCAATTGGGCAATCAGACTTCATGAAGGCTTGCTATTTCTGCAAAACACATAATACACTGATCAAAAAAAAAAGCATAGCCTATTTGTGGGCAGAAAGCAAAAAAATTAACTTGGGATTAGGCGTTTTTCCAAATAAATTGGGAAGAAAATCCAAACTAAACTTCCCACTCCCAGCTAGTGTGGGGTTTGATTTTCTTTCAGACTTTAGCTGGAAGCCAGTTAACTGGTTCTGTGATTCCCTCCACAGAAATAATGATGAATACATTGAAAATAGGTGCAGGAGGAGATCATCAATAATACAGGGGAAAATGCAGAAGGAAAGGATAAAGAACTTCAAACAAACAAAGATAACCAGGCGATACAATTATTTTCAATGTAGTTAAATAGTCCAAGTTTTATTTACTGGTTTCATTCACATGAATTATTTTAAACTTTTACAAAATTGGATTATGCAGCCTTTACATACAGTTTACCTCATTCTGACCATGGGCAGAGGAAACACACAGGAATATGACACTTGAAAGAGGACACTTTCCTCTCAAACCATCTCCACACATGGATGTGGCCTTAGGATTTACTAGTTAGGAATGCAAATTCAAAAAAAAGCCCCCCCACCCCCGACCAGAAAGTAGAATGTAGATAGAAGACTGATTAAAGGGCATAAAAGAAATGATGCAACCAATACTTTCCTGTAAAGAAATGTTCAAGGTCATCTTCAATGCTATCATACAAAGTTCTTCCATTCGCACCACTAATTCAATTTAATCTCTGAACAATTGGCAGCCAAAGACTCATTGGGCCATGCATGGGGTTGTTTCCGCGGTACTTTTAGTTTAGTTTAGTTTAGAGATACAGCACAGAAACAGGCCATTCAGCCCATCGAGCCCTCACCAACCAGCATTCCTCGAACATCAACACCACCCTACACACACTCGGGACAATTTTACATTTGTACAAAGCCAATTTACCTACATACCAGTACGTCTTTGGAGTGTGGGAGGAAACCAAAGATCTTGGAGAAAACCCACGCAGTCATGGGGAGAACGTATAAACTCCGTGCAGACTGCACCCGTAGTCAGGATCGAACCCAGTTCTCTGGTGCTGTAAGAGCTGAAAGGCAGCAACTCTACCGCCGCACCATCGTGCTGCCCCACCAATGTCTCTCTATTTATAGTTTTCTTCCTGCTGAAGTGCAGTGTGAACTTCTATTGGCATGTTTAATGCTGTCATTTTTTAATTCTGCCAAACCTTTCAGAGGCCCAATTAAACTTTACTGGTGATATTTAATGCTGCCTCACATGTTTTCACTTGCAGGAATGTTAGAAATTTATAGGATAGCTTAATAATAAAAATGACTTGGTTGAGGGAACCTGTGCAATTGGGAAGCATCTTTCATAATGAATATGTAATCTAACATCAACAGCTCTTCCTCAGATCCCTCTGTGTGACAATCGAACATCAACATATAGGCAAACTATTAGACTATGTGCCATCCTCAAAGTAATCCGACAAAATTCTAGGACATTAAAGGACAATAATCAAGACAAATCACTCAGGTTCGATTCAATTTTCCCCAACCCTTGGAAGTTTGCAGAGATAATCAGAAACAAAATCTAGAACGTGTCCTTGTCTATTGGGGGTCAACTTCCCTTGAATTTAGTTATTTCCAAACGAGGACTGAACCAGTTCTACTTTCACAGACTTCTCATTATTATACATTGTGCACACCAGAAATATATATATTTTTTTTTAAAACAGCCACCTACAGGAAAATCTAATACAATTTTATTTCTAAGAAAAGATGCAAGGTGCAGCATCTGTGGAGAATTTGAATAGGTGACATTTCGGATCACGACATGATCTCCAGAGATGCTGCCTGACCCATTGAGTTACTCCAGCACTGTCTCTTTTTTGTAAGTTGGCATCTACATGTCCTTGGTTCTACAATTTGATTTAATATTAACGATCGCTTAGTCTCAAAATTATCTTCAGCATTCAAGAACATGAGGAGCAGAAGCAGCCCTCTTGGAGCCTGCCCCATCATCATTTGTTCACAATTAATTCCTTCCTTGGCCTCATCTCCACTTTTCCACGATCCCAGTCACCCTTGATTCTTCTATGATCTAAAAATGTCTCAGCCTTGAACTTAGGCAGAGAATTCAAAAATATTTACAGCCCTCTGAGAAGAAATAAAATCTCTTTGTCTCAGTATTAAATTCATTATTTAAATTCATCCTGAAAACAAGTACTGTAATTCCAGACTCCCTGTCTGCAGAACAATCTTGACATCTATGCTTGGGGACTAGTCAAAACATTTAATTTATGGAAATAATTTAAAAAAAATTAACATAAAAAAATTATTGGTTTTGTGTGTTGTCCTGTAGGTTATACAACGAATACAACATAATGGCTTTGTGCTACTAATCTGTGCCCACACATATTCTTTAAATCTTCAGAGCTTCCTGCATTCCCCTTTTAAAATAAGTGACAATATTTCCTTATTACTGAACTGAATACATTTAGTTGGCAATTTACTCTAGTCAAGCAGTACAGATGGTTCCACGTTAGCCACTATTTATACAAGAAAATGAATGCCAAGGTTACCATGGAAATTTCTTGAATCAGATATATTATGGGTTGGGGTTTTTTTAAAACACTCTAATAAAGCAAACAAAGGATCCAAAACTACTCAACTAGCCAACAAATAATGCTGTGTAATTTTTTTGAAAAAAATGAAGTATGCAAACTTCTAACAGGTAAATGTTCATGTAACTGGGGACAGGGGGTTACACAAGAGCTGTATAATAATTTACATCTTTATTTAATTATTGCTGGATTTAACAAGAAGGAAGTGCACCTTAAGTAAATAGATGTCCAAATACAAATGGCAAGAGAACAATGCTCCTCAATGTTTGTGCCTGCATCAATTTGCATGGTTCTTCCCTAAACCATTTACGGTTAGAAAAATATTATTATCAAACTACATATGCCAGTTAAAGAGGCAGAAAATGGAGTTTTTGCCCATATCATTTGTTAAATTGGAACTTCAGCAGAATTTAGATGTTCGCACTATGGAATATTTTATTTTCAATGCTGCAACAATGGCCTGTCTTAAAAGAAAGAAAACCGATATGCATTCAACGCGGTTAAGACCAGTGACATGGAGCTGCAGTTTCTAATCAAATTGATGGGAAATTATGGCAGATGTGTAGAACGTTATCAAGTATAAAACTGTTATTTTGTTTTTAGTACACTTTAAGTTAATTGCTAAAATTGTCATTTAGCACTGCCACAGCTGCAGTCAATGGCTTCAGTAAACTACCAGATGGAATACTTATTACAGCAGTGGCAAATAGATACAAGCTCACCACCACACAAATAAGGAATTTATACTAAAAAGTGGAAGAGCACATTTTTTCAATCTGCAACCTGATAGCTCATACTCTAGTGTTCAAGAAGGAACTGCAGATGCTGGAAGATCTGCAGTTTATGGGTGCAGCAGCATCTATGGAGCGAAGAAAATAGGCAACGTTTCGGGCCGAAACCCTTCTTCAGACTCATACTCTAACCTGCATAAATGTTTATACACAATGCAACATAAGCGACTGAAAGGAACTATTCAGAATGACTAAACTCCATACCTTGGAGGTGATGGCACTACATATTTAAAAACATTTTTTTCAATAGATCAAATTTGGTCTTCAAAAAAGAATTGTCACAAGATCACACAAGCTAGTAATGAATTAGAACCATATCACACCTACATTGTATGAATTATAACAGAAGGACAGAAGCCTGTAAAATGCTGGAAAATATTTCTTCCTTCAGTACCCATTTTAATTCTCAAACATTAAAACAAATTATGTACAAACTGGTGGTCAATTAAAGAACTTACAGAAGGACAAGCCTTCTTGATACAAGGCACCGCCATGTATAAGACAAGACAGGTGTTTACAGATAAATGTGATAAATTAGGCTCTATATGGACACCACCATTACAGAGGCCAATCTTAACCAAAATAACCACAATATTAGGAAATATTAAGACTGCACCAGATAATCAAACACTGACCGCAACAACATCTCAGCGAAAATGCTGACCGTTAATGAGATTTAGCATAGTCATCAGCTCATTCCAGGCATGACAGATCTCCAAAAAGACAATTATAAACATAGTCAAGACAACTCCATCAATCTAGGTGTTCAAGAAGGAACTGCAGATGCTGGAAGATCGAAGGTACACAAAAATGCTGGAGAAACTCAGCGGGTGCAGCAGCATCTATGGAGCGAAGGAAATAGGTGACTTTTCGGGCCGAAACCCTTCTTCAGACTGAAGAAGGGTTTTGGCCCGAAACGTCACCTATTTCCTTCGCTCCATAGATGCTGCTGCTGCACCCGCTGAGTTTCTCCAGCATTTTTGTGTACCTTCCATCAATCTACTATCAATTATGAACATAACCATTGATTGACTGGTCTCTGTCACCTTCAAAGTGCCAGTTACTCTTGGTTAATTTGCTTGACAATACTCAGTTTGGGTCCCACTGGGACAATAATGTTCCAGAACTAATGATTACATTTCTGTCCAAACCAGGAACAAAGCTGAATTCCACAGGCAAAGCGAAAGTCCTTGATTCCATGGCAGCATCTGACAAAATTTGTCAATGATCACTGAAGTTGAAGTCAATTGGAATTAATGAAACAAAAGTAAACACTGAACTGTCTGCAGTCACATCTTATACAACAGGTGGTGGTTATTCCTAGAAGGAAATTAATCATCTTGGCCTCTGGACAATGATATAGGACGGATTATTGGTCCAGTTATCTTTAACTGATATGTCTATGGCCCACACAATGGATTAGAGACAATAGCTGCAGGAGTAGGCCATTCGGCCCTTCGAGCCAGCACCGCCATTCAATATGATCATGGCCGATCATCCACAATCAGTACCCCATTCCTGCCTTCTCCCCATATTCCCTGACTCCACTATCTTTAAGAGCTATCTAACTATCTCTTGAAAGCATACAGAGAATTGGCCTCCACTGCCTTCCGAGGCAGAAAATTCCGCAGATTCACAACTCTCTGGGTGAAAAGGTTTTTCCTCATCTCCGTTCTAAATGGCCTACCCCTTATTCTTAAACTGTGGCCCCTGGTTCTGGATTTCCTCAAAATAGGGAACATGTTTCCTGCCTCTAGCATGTCCAATTCCTTAATAATCTTGTATGTTTCAATAAGAACCACTATCATCCTTCTAAATTCCAGTGTATACATGCTCAGTCGCTCCATTCTATCAACATATGACAGTCCCGCCATTCCGCCTTGAGAACCTACGCTGCATTCCCTCAATAGAATGTCCTTCTTCAAATTTGGAGACCAAAACTGCACACAATACTCCAGGTGTGGTCTCACTAGGGCCCTGTACACCTGCAGAAGGACCTCTTTGCTCCTGTACTCAACTCCTATTGTTATATGAATTAATGAATCTCTTTATTGTCATTGCACATGGTACAACAAAATTTAAAAGTCAATCCCACGGTGCGATTCACAAGAGCAATTTTAAATATATAAGAAGGAAAAAATATATACATAAAAAAAGGCCGACATGTCATTAGCTTTCTTCACTGCCTGCTGTACCTGCATGCTTACTTTCAGTAACTGATGAACAAGGACCCCCAGATCTCGTTGCACTTCCCCTTTTCCCCAACTTGACACCATTCAGATAATAATCTGCCTTCCTGTTTTTGCCACCAATGTGGATAACCTCACATTTATCCACATTAAACTGTGATCAGATATACTACAGCTCATTTTTCAAATGTTTATTAAATCATATTTGCAAAGTGCAGGTAACCAATTAAACAACCGCCCTACTTTCTATGTTTTTATTTCCTATTTCCTATGTTTCTATTTATTGATTGGGGACGATCAGCCATGATCACAATGAAGGGCCAAATGGCCTCCTCCTGCACCTATTTTCTATGTTTCTAGGAAGAGGCTTCATGAATGTACACATCTTCAATGATACCAGACCCCAGCATGCAAGTGCTAAACATAAGGCTTATGTGATATTAAGAAACAAATAGTTGCACCAGATTAATCTAATGCTCCGACGCTAATGACACCTCAGGTTAGAAATGACAAGGTTTCTGATAAATGGCGGTGCCCTTCCATTCATAGATCTCAGATAATAAAGCAATCTCGACCATATACTGCAAAACCTAGCTGAAAGCCAGAATGCAAAATCCATCACTCATTCATTGTGATGACCATCTACTCCAGGAAAAAATAATCAGATTTTCTTGCAAAATCAACAAATCCTACATTATCTAAGAACTGAGGAGCACCATTTGCCAGAAACTTAACAGGACCACCCGTATAAATAATATAGCTGCAATGTCATGCAGGCTATCCCTATACATGGGTTGTATACAAGGCAGAAGTCAGAAGTGTAATGGAATACTCTCCTCATGCCCGATGGAGTACAACTCTGCGTAGTCTGGATGTTTGACAGCAGCCAGAACAAACCAATAGACTTGATTGGCACATCATCCATCATACGAAATATTTATTGCCTCCATTACACTGCAAGATGGCCCAAGAGCAACTACTGAGGCTTCTCCAAAAATACCTTCCCATGTTGTGATTTCTGAGAACGACAGAAGATACATGTGAACAATATAAATTATAAAATCTCCCTTACACACTAACACAAACATAAATGTGCAGTTCCTTCATACTGTTGTGTTAATATCTTATATAAGATAATATCATATTTTGTGTTAAGACCCAACACAACAGCATTGCTGGGGTGCTTGTACCATGAACTTTGTGGTCCAAGAAGGTGGCCACTTAATAAAGAAAAGTATTTTTGTTCATTCTGAAGAATATTTTTGAAGAAACATTTAGTTCATATTACCTTTAGATGAACGATTAATACCATTATTCAAGAGAGTCTGCATGTATGCATTGGCAAATTATATCTGTATGACACCATTCACCCTTTTTCACCAGTTTTTAAATGTTATATCTTAAAAGCAATTTTTCCTTCACACTTCTATTGCCTTGCCCGCTGATGTTTTCAGCAAATGAAATAGCTAATTCATAAAATTGAGTGCCACTACATTTTTGAACCACCATTTATGGTAAACATTTTTTATTCCTTTTAACTAGTTCAATTTTATGGAAGTAAGGCCACAGGAAGAAATCCATCAATGGGTACTTGCTCTGGATGTGTGAAAAGCATTGACTGCCTGTGTAAGTACTACTACACATTCATTGTCACCAACTTTGATGAAAGTACAAATGTGAGGGAAGAATAGTTAACTGCCAATACACACTTTCAATAATTAGAACGGAAACCAAACATAAACCTCTTGCAGGGCCTTCCGCCACCATTTCCAAGTGTAACTTCCAAGTTAACACTTAAGATTCCAGCATAAAATGTTGCATCCAGTAAACTTTCATATTTAATGTGATGAATTACTGGTAACAATACAGATGCTCCCCGGTTTACGATGCTTTGACTTACGATATTTCAACTTTACAATGGTGCAAACACTGGGCAACGGCAGTGAGCCGACGTCGCTTCCGGTCATATGATCGCATTGTATTAAATGCGTTTTCGACTTGCAATATTTTGGATTTACAATGGGTTTATCGGAACGTAACCCCATCGTAGGTGGAGGAGCAGCTGTACTAAAATGGTATTTTAATATGAACATAGAACATATAATTTTATAATACCCTTGAAGATGTCATATTATGTATGCAACAAGTTATTTTAAGCATCTGTAATGCACCAATTAATCTATGCATATCTTTGTCATTTACGCACAGAGCAAGCTATCTTGGGCAACCACGCAATACAATAGTAACAGTTTCAGATATTTTATTACAATTCAATAATTCAGGAATTTATAACCGATCATTTCCACGACACTACACTTTTTTTTGATTGGCGATCATCAGAAATATAAAGACAGAGTCAACTGATAGCAAATATGTTGAGCTTTGTTAAAATAAACTATAAACATTTCTACGTATACCCAATTTTAATTAAAGTAGCATAAAAACATTTTAAAAAACTGGTGGTTATTCATTGTCCAGTGTTAGGTTCTTGACTTAAGCCAGAATGAACAATATATCTGCATTTCACAAATAATTCTCAGCTTAAGTCTTTCTTCAATCATGCCATCCGTTTCATTCAGAATATAATTTAATATTAGTAAAGAGAGAAGTGCAGATTGATCGTTAGATTTTCTAACTCAGTTATAACATTTTTTCAGTTCCTGATGACCACTTGTACAAAACAGAATTGCCCAAGATCTAACTAACTTAGAATGACCTTGGCTGATGGACGGACATAAATTAAAAAAATGATGCAAATTTATTTTAAACCAGTTACTGGCAAACTGGGTTGGCTCAGTAATTGTATATGTTACTGCTAGTGAATTTTGCCCAGCTGTATCTTCTTCCAAGCTTCTGATGCTGTAAAAATGCAGGAGTCTATGATCCCAGCAACTGTGAATGTTCCTCCAATTATCGCACAGATCTAAGGAATAAGAAGTATATAATGAATCACTCTGCAACAGAAACACCACCATTTATATATATAACATTTGCATGTACAATGTTTTGGAAGAAAATTCACCTGAAGGCTAAAAACATAGAGAATAAGTGCAGGAGTAGACCATTAGGCCCTTCGAGCAAGCAGTGCCATTCAATATGAACATGGCTGATCATCCAAAATCAGTGCACCGTTTCTACTTTCTCCCCATATCCCTTGATTCCATTACCCCTAATAGCGATATCTAACTCTCTCTTGAATACATCCAGTGAATTGACCTCCACTGTCTTCCGTGGCAGAGAATTCCACTTCTAAAATAAGACGACAGTAACATTTTTTAATTATTACGTCAAAGGGTGTATTTTACACTCATAGTCCCTGCCAGGTCCCAACAGAGAAATTCCAATAGTCCTATTCCTCCTCTTCCTTCTGTATCAAAACTAATTTTCTGAAATTAAGTGAATTGGCATACTCCTAATCAACAATTTAGTCAATCAAAAAAATAACTAAATGGCCTAATCAACTTAGTGTAGATAGGGGCAAATATTAATCTTGAGGTCTAACACGGAATAAAAGTTCAGTTTCCCACCACATTTCCAAAATATTAAAGTATTGATGTATACGTCCTGCCATTACAAATTCCAGGCTAGCTTTCAGTATAATCTATAGTTCAGAACCATCCATTTCCACTTGTGGTCAGGGATTACGGCTCAATATCTTGTTCCACAACAGCATAACTTGGATTTACAACATTGAAAACTGGATATTATAAAGTCAGATGTGTCGCCTGTTACTTTATTCATCTCCACGAAGGTAGACCAATTATCCACTTAGTGAATTCATCTCCATATAACCATATAACAATTACAGCACGGAAACAGGCCATCTCGGCCCTACAAGTCCGTGCTGAACAACTTTTTTTCCCTTAGTCCCACCTGCCTGCACTCATACCATAACTCTCAAATGAATAATGAACACCAACAATTCTTCCTCAGTCTTTTTCCTTAAAGGCCTTAATGAAATCAGTAGTTGGGAAGGAGAAATGAAAAAGGCAAAAGAAGAACAAGCCAGGCAATTCTAAACCATTTAAGTAAAAACTGTTTAATCGTAGCTTCATTGAGTAATTAAACTAGATAAAATTGGAGCGCTTACAGTGTTGTAAAATTCAAGTACATTTCAGAATCATTAGCACATGAGCAAATAATTCAGCAGTTACATTGCATGCATGTCAAAATGCAATGGACTTGGACATAATTCAATTTTGAAATCTAGGAAGGCAAAAAATATTTACAAGCAGCTTTATATCATTAAGAATATTACAGTACAGTAGCAGAGAGATTCTAATCAAAATAGTTTTAAAAACTTCATAGAGCAAGCATTTATCCCATTTAAATGTGTTCACATTAACAGCTGAATGGAGACACAAGAGATTGCAGAGATTCCAGCATCCGCAGTCTAATCTCTTGCATTTGATGCTCTCAACATGGCCTTCGGTGAGACCAGAGGTAAAGGGACTACTTTGCCAAACATTTGGTGTGTTGTCCGTAAGGGCCATCTGGAGCTCCCGGATACAAGCCACTTCTATTCCTCATCCTATACAGACCCATCTGTCCTCAACCTCAGCCTCCTCCAGTGCCAGAGAGAGGCCACATACAAACTGGAAGAACACCACCTCGCTTTCTGCTTGTGCAGCCTACAACCCAAGAATATGAACATGGATTTCTCCAATTTAATGTACCCCTCACCCCTTCCCCCCCATTCTCATCTACCCAGTACACCACACCCATTTTGTCCTCTCCACTTATCATCTCATCTCCAGCCTTCACTAAGCCAGCCAACCCCACACCTCCCCCCACCCCCTTTCCCAGCTCATCTGGTAATGAAACCTTTCACTTGGATCCACCCATCACCTACAAGCTCTTTCCCCATCCCTTTCCCTCTCCTTTTTCTACCAGATCTGCTTTACGCCATTGATATGAAATAGGGTCCCAACCCAAAACATCATCTGCGCATTTCCCACTACATTCATTGAATTGATAGGTTATTATGGACAGGAAAAAAATTGGCATTGAAACAATTTCTACCCACTTGGGGAAGGAAAAAGGTGCCTGAGGTTTTTAAACATCCTGCTTTGCAAAATAAAATCAGACAGGAGAATAACTGATGTATTAAACGTGTCAATTACCATGATGCATTCTAAGATGTACACTCCGAATGCATTCAATACAGTTTATAGCGGTCTACCACCAGTTATTCACCTGTCTGATTTTCTTTTGAAAAGCAGTATGGCTAATGGATGCATTACTCTCAACTATTTGCCCCTTAAAAAAGTGATATATGACTAACAAGTTCTAACTTCAAATAGACGACTGAATCTCAAAACTATTTTCAAATTAAAAAAATAAATTAGGGTCAGTCACAAAAGCTTCTTAAGAGCTACATTAATAAAAGTGGATAAAGTACACTATATTTCAGGATATAAATAGTTTAAAATAATACTATCTGTGGGGATCCGATTGGTTTTCATACCACTATTAATCTTTATTGCATGTTAATAGAAGTTCGGTTCAGTAAGTTCATCAGATTTAGTCTAACATACTTAATTTTTACAAATGCTTTATAGATAATTACAAACTCACAATTTGTTAACTCTATTAAATTGAAATTATGACCACACCACTTTGTAGGTGTGAAACATGCATCTTTATCCCAAATGTTTGCTCCATAGACAATGTACCATCTGCCATCGACCAGATAATCTCCCTGGAAACAATCCTGGGTACTTTCAGTGAACCAGGATGATTCACTTAATTCCATAGCAACAATGATGCACAATCCTCAGGATTAACACCATCAATCTCCAAAGTTGACCTGTAAGAATTATGTCTTTGATTGCAGGTTTAGTCCAAAGTATCACACTTTAAATTTTCAATCAATGAAAGATTATCATTCTATTTCATAAGCCTCGAATTCGGACTAAAAGATAAATTAAAAATAGACATTTTGTATTTGATAAAGTGTACGAGTACGACTGCTTCCTTAGATTCAATACATTTTAATGGGTCAAATTTTGGAACCGTAACGACAGTGAAATTTCAAGGTTTGCAGTCGTTGCCCTGAAACAGACAGCAACTTCTGCAGTATTTATATTTGCAGTTAAATGCAGAAATTAGCAGATGTAGTGGTTAGTGATTCGATGGTTCAAAATAGGGAGCAGATTTTCACGGTATTAGAAGTGATTTATTTCATGGTTTATTAAACCATATTTATTGCATAATATTTACTTCACCCAGAAAATGGTGCAACACCTTATTCTCTCAGATAATTTTTTTTTTTTTTTGTCATTTATTTAAGATATTTCAGTTTTCCTTTATATGTTTAAAGTGGAGATTGATAGGTTCTTGATTAGCAAGGCTGCCCAAAGATGATGGGGAGAAGGCAGGAGAATGGGGTTGGGAGGGAAACATATCAGCCGTGATTGAATGGTGGAGCAGACCTGATGGGCCGAACGGCCCAATTCTGCTCCTATGTCTTATGATCTTAACTTTTACTCTATAAAAAGTTTGGTTTCTTAAATAGTTTAGTTCAATATGACCCATGGCGCAGGTTGCTCAATGTGACCCATGGCGGTGGTTGCTCAATGATATCGCTGTTGTTGGGTGGTAAAGGCCTGACAGCAACTGGCACATTAACATGAAATTAGTACCACAGAGACTACTACAGCACGGTCGGCAGCTTTCTGAGGAGGTCAGCAGCAAGCCGGAGAGTTCATTGGTCAATTAAACACTATGAATCTCAATCTCTTAATACCCCCCAATACACAGTTATCAGTTTCAACATTCATTCATGCTAATCTTTTTCTCATTCATAAAATTGTGGCATGCTGGATTGGAAAAGTGAACAGCAGAAGCAAGACTGTCAGTTTCAAAAACATGAACCATAAACTCATCTTGACTTGAACAGCAAGGAAACAAATAAGACACATTATGGAAGCTTCGCCAGACATTTGCTTAGCTAAATGATTAGCGTGAAAAGATTCGCAATTTACTGGTACTAAAATTGTAGAGAGCTGATTGAAATGTAGATTTTCAACTGGCACTCAAGCTCCAAGTAGTGCTCCAAAGGCAATGGTTTCATTAAATAGTGGAGGGAGGTAAAGGAGACTGCACTGGAAACTAGTTAAGCCTAGTTTTGAAAAATAATATAAAAATTCAAAAAACAAACAAAAGATCAATTGTTGGAATTTCTGTGCCTCTGATCAAAGAAGAAGAATTTTCACCTTTCTAAATCACAATGGTCAATATTGATCATCCAGGATATTGAAAAGGAATGGTTTACACAATGTTCACAAAATGGTAATTTATTACATTAGTGGCCAAATCACAAGGGGGAATGTGACACAGAAAACAGCATAATTGAAGGAGCATGCTCACACAGAGGTATCTGTTCAAAGATGATTAAACTAGGAGACCTGAAATCACACTCTTGAAGCACAGTCCATTAGAGAGGCTGAGGAGTGAGAGAGAACGGGTTCATGTCATAAGAGCAGAATTAGGCCATTCAGCCCATCTAGTCATCTACGCCATTTATTCATGGCTGATCTATCATTCCCTCTTAATCGCCTACTTCCCATAACCTTTGCACCCATACTGATCAAGAATCTGTCAATAGACATAAAATGCTGGAGTAACTCAACAGGACAGGCAGCATCTCTGGATAGAAGAAATGGGTGACGTTTCGGGTCGAGACTCTTCTTCAGACTGAGAGAATCAGTCAATCTCTGCTTTAAAAATACCTAATGACTTTGCCTCCACAGTTGTCTGTGGCAATGAATTCCACAGATTCACCACACTCTGACTAAATAAATTCCTCGTCTCTTTTCTAAAGATACATCATTTTATTTTGAGGCTGTGCTCTCTGGTCCTGGACTCTCCACTAGTGGAACATTCCTCTCCACATCCACTCTATTCAGGCATTTCACTATTTGGTAAGCTTCAATGAAGTTCTCATCCTTATATACTCCACTGCAGGTGGCACCACCCACAGAGGCGGCCTCACCAACAGTCCTTTCTTTTTTTTTTGCTATTTTTAGTATGTGATAAAAATATGTTTCAGTGTTCCTTGTTTTTTTTTTATGTGGGGGTGGGGGGTTTGAGGGAATTTTTTTTTCAATCTTTTACCTCGACGGAGAAGTGATTTTTTTTTCGTATTGTATCTCCTCAGACATGGGGCCCAACACTACTCACAATCCTCGAAAAGCAGACTGGCCAATGCCTTAAAGCCTCAGCATTACATCCCAGTCTTTATATTCAAGTCTTATCAAAAGAAATGCTAACGTTGCATTTGCCTTCTTTACTAGCAACATTCAAGCAAAAACTCTGAACCATGGCTTAATAATGGGGCTTAATAAGAGTTGTACCATCAATTGGTGTGGGGGGGGGGAGAAATGGAATATTTATTTTCATTCATTTTCGGGATCTAGGCAACAGTGGCAAGGCCAACATTTACTGCCCACCTCTAATCACCTTTATGGCAAGTCAACTTAAATTGCTGCAGTCCTCTGAAGAAAGACATCTCTGCAGTAGCCAGGTGGTAGAGGTCACAGGTTTGGAGGTGCTGTCAGCAAAACTTGCACATGAAACTGCAGTACATTTTGTAGATTCTATACTCAACTTCTATACTCAATACCTTGTGATGATTATTCAGAGTGACGGACTAGGTGCCAATTAAGGGAATTGGTTTCCTCGGGATGGTGACAGCTCCATCACTTTGCTGATGATAGTGTGTGTGCTGAGTAGCAGCAATGAGAGGATTAGATCTGCCCTGCTTTTTGCGAGCACGGCATACAGGGCAATTTTCTACACTATCAGGTACATGTCAGTATTGAAACTAAGCTGCAACAGTTTCGCCGACAGCATAGCTGGTTCTGGAGCCCAGTTCTTGGTCTCACTGTCTTTGATGTATCCAGCATTCTATGCCATTTCCTGTCATCATGTGGTGTTGAATCAAACTGGCCAGTGACGAGCTTCAGTGGTAGTGGGATCTCAGAGGGAAGTGAACATAGAACAGTATAGTGCAAGAACAGGCCCTTCAGCCCAAAATGTCCATGCCGAACACGATGGCAAGTTAAATTAATCTTCTCTGCCTGCATATGATCTTTATCCCTTAATTCCCTGCATATCCATGTGCCTATCTAAAAGCCTCTTAAATGTCCACCATCATATCTGCTTCCACCATCACTCCAGACTCCAGTAAAAAAAATTACTTCACACATCTCCATTAAATTTTGTCCTTCTCACCTTAAAACCTATGCCTTCCAGCCTTTGCCATTTCCACCCTGGGAAAATGATTCAGTCAGTCTACCCTAACTATGCATCTCATAATTTAGCATTTTGGGTCCATCTTCGGAGTAAACCAGCATCTGCAGGTCCTTCCTACTCATAATTTTACATACTGGTATCAGGTCTTCCCTCAGTCTTTAATGCTTCAGAGAAAACAATCCAAGATTGTCCAACCTCTCCATATGATGAATTCAGGCAGCATTCTGGGAAACCTTCTCTGCACCCTCTCCAAACCTTCTTGGAATGGGCTGACCTAATGGATCCACAACTCAGCACGTTTGACTGAATGTGGTTGTGAATGTTTATTTTCTTTAACAATCACACTCCGGACCCAGTCAATGTTGAAAGTGACAATTTCCAAGGAACCTCCTCCTCCTGTTAACCATTTAATGTTCACAATTGTACTGAAATTGCATAGCTCGTGGGATCACTCAGCTCTATTCAAGCCATTTGCGATATTTAGCATGTGAGTAATGCTGCTTTACAGCTTCAAGAAGCTATCACATTGTCAGCATCATCGGATATGTCTAATGCTACTGTTGGCATGGCCTTTTGCATTCCTCAGTGAACCAGGGCTACTCCCCAGGCTTGTTAGTAATGGCAGAGTGAGGGATGTGCTCAGCTCAGGAATGTGCTCAGCCACGTGAGGGTAACTCAGTGGGACAGGCAGCATCTCTGGAATGAAGGAATCGGTGACGTTTCGGGTCAAGACCCTTTTTCAGGCGGATGTCAAGGGAGAGGGAATTACATAGATAAGGAAATTAAGTGTGAAAACAGGGCAAATGGAATGGACATCAAGGAAAATGAAAAATAGATCATTGTTAGATGGGAGAAGGTAACAACAAAGCAAACAGAGATAAAATGTAGTCGGAGGCAATAAGACTGGTTGTAGAACTGGGAAGGGAAGGGATGGAGAGAGAGGGAAGCAAGGGTTACTTGAAGTTAGAGAAGTCAATGTTCTTACCACTGGGGTGTAAGCTGCCCTAGCAAAATATGAGGTGCTGTTCCTCCAATTTGTGCTGGGCCTCACTCTGACAATGGAGGAGGCCCAGGACAGAAAGATCAGTGCGGGAATGGGAGAGGGAGTTAAAGTGTTTAGCATAGTTGTTAAGTTGTTTTATATATTTTATCTGTTTACTTTGTTGTTAACTTCTCCCAGCTAACAATGATCTATTCTACATTTTCCTTGATCTCCATTCCCTTTGTCCTGTTTTCACACTCCATTTCCTTATCTTTATCTCCCTCTCCCCTGACATCCGTCTGAAGAAGGGTCTCAACCCGAAACGTCATCCATTCCTTTTCTTCAGAGATGCTGCCTGTCCCACTGAGTTACTCCAGCAACTTGTGCCTATCTTTGGTCAAAACCAGCATCTGCTGTTCCTTCGTACAAACTTGATGGAAGTCTAACTTTCTGCTGCTGATGGTCTAGAACGTCTCATGGATGCGCAGGTTGAGATGCCAGACCTTTTCCGAGTCAATCACTGCAGGACATCCTTGGTGCTTACCTAGGTTTGGAAGTGATTATACTCAAGGTGAAAAAAGCTGACGCTATGGAATGGGACATGCACTTTAGGTAGCTGTCAACATCATTATTTAATGCAAAGTCTGTTGTAGCTTCGTTAGATGCAAAGTAAAGCTTTCACTCTTTGGTTCCACCTTTTTCCACTACTAGTTCCACTACCTTTAATTTACTACCACACGTACCCAGGAATCATTAAGCCAAATTTACATCCAAAACTAAGAGACAACTTTATGTTCACATCTCTAGTCCAAATTCATTGTATATCATACATGCTTAATCGAGATAAAGGCCTTTTTTGTCCCATTAATCATTCTGGCTTTAATTTAAAAGCACAGCCCAGGAGAAAAGTTGATGAAGATCCACTACTCCAGGGCTTCAACCTTCATTAAATAAAGTCAACATTCTCAATTATTAACTGTTTCCACTGTTTCACGGTGCTTTTTTAAAATTGTAATTCAGTCTATTTTCATTTTTGAGGGAATCTCTCAGGCAACCCACAGTCAGACCATGAACACTGAGTCAGAGGAAATCCCTGTTTTCAAAGTCCCTGAATGCTGTCTTCAAAAACCACCAAGGGTTATTAATAACTATATCATACAACAGCTGCTTAGAACTTGTTATTAGGCAAAGCAATTGGAATTTTTTTTTCTTTTTTTTTTAAGATGGAAATTTGAAATTAATTTGATTATCCCTGATTGGCAAGTATATCGGAAAACTGTATAACTGTGCCGGATAAGCACAACAGCATAAAATGATATCACCATGATTAAACAAATGTTTACTCACTGTTGTAATAAACCTGTATAGAGGTTGTTTCCGTTCAACATATTTTACAGTGATTGGGCTGAGGTCATATCGGAACCAGATGGCAGGGATAATTCGCCCTGTGTGGCTGTATGCAACATATTCCTGAAATACAAACAATATTCCATTCAACAGTAACTGAATTTTAAAAAAGGTAATTAAAATTGAGTTCAACAGTACTTGCTGTTCTCCCACTTATTTCTATACCCGCTGTGCAGAAACAAGGTGAAACGTGCAATCATACAACTGCTTTTCACTTCTCTCCAAGATCTCAAAAGCTTCATGTACAGTCAATGGCTTTAAATTAGTTTCCCACTTTGAGGCTAATCCAATTAGCATGGAAGTTCCTCTATGTTTGGTAGTCTTTGCTGAAGAGGGCATGCCAGTCCAAAGAATTCACTACTGCAGCAGAATCTTTAATATTAACACAAAACTGCAAGCTAAGCTCTAATTTCCTCAAATTAATGTCCGAAACAATGTCACATTTGGCAATAATGTATCCCACTATTTTGTCCACTGGAATACAAATCTTATTAATTGCCTGCCAATCTCAAAACAGGCCAAATCAATACACAAATTATTAAATTTCCCTTTGTATTATGCATTACTAGCTATGTGGATAAAACATAACTAGGAATACACAACTTAGCAGCAAGACAGTTTATTATTTGTCCTTTTATTATAAGCAGTATTTATTCTGCTTTCATAGATAAAAGTGATACAGCATGGAAATAGGCCCTTCAACCCAACTTGCCCACACCAAGGCCATTCTGAGTAATATTGAATGGAAGCACAATCTGCCAGTGAATCAAATAAAAAAATCCACCACTTTACCTTTTGTGCCACTGTGTACTGATAGGAATAACGCTGCTTTTCCTTTAAATCTTCATAGACAGTGGGGACTATCTTCAAAACATAGTCATGCGAGGCAAGAGCTGCTTGAGATCAGAAATATTATAGAATTAAGTTTCAACTGGAATTTTATTACTACTACAGTATCTATCATAGCCGCTGCTTCAAAAAGGCAGCCAAACTCATCAAGGACCCACACAGTCCTGGCCACACACTCATCTCACCATTGCCATCAGTAGAAGTTACAGGAGCCTGAAAACTGTAACATCCAGGTTCAGGAACAGCTTCTTCCCTGCAGCCATCAGGCTATTAAACACAACAACGAATAAGCTCCGAGCTCTGAATTGCAAAAGACTACATTATTATTGCACTATGTTTGTTATTTATTGAACTTTTTTTTCCCCCTCTTTCCTGTTACGTACTATGTTTACATATTCCAATATTCTGTTGTGCTGCAGCAAGTAAGAATTTCATTGTCCCATCCGGGACATATGACAATAAAACACTCTTGACTCTTCTCTGCCTGCATTTTCTCTAGGCTTAGTAGAATGCAAAATGATCAACTAACTCAACAGCTGCTTCTTGGCACGATTAAATTGTGGACAATTTCAAATGATGTATGAGTAATATCCTAATCAGTCATGCTGCGACAACAATATAATTCACCTACTAATTGTAGAAATATTAGTAATAAACATGTTATCAGAATCACCACTAACATGATCAGGACATAATTCAACAGCATGGCAAATTTAATTAAAACAACATTTAGACCAGCTTCCAACAGCCAGGAAACACGATACTATTCAAAAGCCCCAAATAACACATTGACTTGGGACAGTGCATTACTGCAAGCACAATTAATGATGTTTGAGCGCAAATGGACTATATTCGTTGCAACATATCGACCAAACAGTGGGAAGAATAATTCATGTTTGTAGAGCAACTTCTTGGATAGTTAAACATTCCAAGTTAATTTACAGGTGCATGATGAAACAAAACATGACAATGATTCACATGAGATAGTATTGGGTCTGTGAAGTACAGTTGAAAGACAGCCTCACAGGATAAAGAGAGATCAGACTCAAAGGTAGATAATAAAATTCCAGAGCACCGAACATTGGCTAATGAGGGCATGACCACCAATAATGGACACCTGAATTATAAAAATATAATTAACACAATATGGGATTAAATGTGATTACACGATAGGGAGTGGTGAAAAGAGGTAACTTGTAAACAAGCTTGGGAATGTTAAAAATGACTCACTGTTCAACAGAGCAAGTTAAGTTGACAAGAGTATACAACTGATGCATCGGCCAGGTTCTGACTCCATAAACAATGCGGCAGGGCTTTGGGTGGTTTCTTGTTAATGGAGGATAGAAAATGGAAGGTTTCATTTAAGAATGCATCCAAAGAGTTAGTTCCAGAAATAACAAAAGGATGGTCAAGGTTTTATGCAGCTGCGCTGGGCAGGGATGGCGTTTTACAATACAACGTAACTGAGGTGGAATGTTCAACTCCATGTTAACACCAGATCAGCCTCAGCGTTGCCACGGAGACAGTTAGTGAGCCAGGAGCTGAGTACCTAGCAGGGACCAAAACCAAGAGTTTCAATATTTCCAACATTTAGTTGCAAATAAATTCAAAAATTTTATTTCTAATCATTGAATGTGAACGCAAACGCAGTCTTAGAACGTGGAAGGGGTTAAGGGAGGTGGTGGTGAGAAATGGTGATTGGTGTCAGCATACAAACAAAAACGACCAGTGGTGAGAGGCAACTTCTAAATGAGAATATTTACAATGATGCAATCCTGTAGAAACAAAACAAGCTTTAGATTGAAGAGGAGAGGGGTGGTGGTGGGGCAATTGAGTGCACAAGACAGGAAGGTATATGACAGAGTGGAGACCAGGCTGTAGGCAGCTAGGAAAGGCAGCGGATAGAAAAGATACAAGGTGATAAGTATAAATATGTGAAGACAAGCGAAAAAGTGAAATTGGAAGAGGAAAACAGCAAAAACACGAAATACAAAGCAGGAACAGTGGCTTCTTTTAAATTGTTGGATTCAATGTTATTAAATCAGAAAATCTGATTTATACAAACCTATTGCTGGGTTAAAGTACTCAGAGTTTAGATGGGACAGTGCTACCTTCAGGAAGTCAACCAGTTCACATCAGGAAGAAATCGGGTATTCTGATTCATCCTGTTGTCACCTTATGCCTGCCGTGCTGTTCAGATCAAACATGAGTCTGTGGCTCATGCACAATTCTTTCATGCAGTGGGTGGTGGGTACATGCAAGTCATAGGGTCTTGGGACCGGGAGAAAGAGAGGGAAGAAATTGTGATAGGAAAAAATAAAATATCCTGTTGTATTCTAATGATTGCTTAGACATTAATCTTCATTGAGGCTCAAGGACCACTGAGAACAAGACTTTTTACAAGAAAAAAAACCTAATTGGTTCATGGTTAGCTTTATTGATACTAGTTTTTTTTAAATCTGTGATTTATTTTTTAATTATTGGATAGTTATTAACAGAGCCTTACAATAGGCATTAAAATTAATCTTGAAACTAGATAACAGCCCAATTATAATAATAATAATAAATGTTATTTATGGGAGCCTTTCAAGAGTCTCAAGGACACCTTACAAAAATTTTGCAGGTAGAGGAAAAACATGTAAGGGGAATGAAATAAATAGTAGAGACAAGACTAGTACACAAAGTAAATACAGAATTCAATACAAAACACAGTATGAGGCAATTAATGCACAGATGAAAAGGGACGGCAGAGGTGAAGAGATGGGTCTTGAGGCGGGACTGGAAGATGGTGAGGGACACGGAATTGCGGATCAGTTGGGGGGAGGGAGTTCCAGAGCCTGGGAGCTGCCCTGGAGAAGGCTCTGTCCCCAAAACTGCGGAGGTTGGACTTGTGGATGGAGAGGAGACCAGCTGATGTGGATCTGAGGGACCGTGAGGGTTGGTAGGGGGAGAGGAGGTCATTGAGATATGGGGGGGCCAGATGGTGGAGGGCTTTGTAGGTGAGGATCAGGATTTTGTAGGTGATCTGGTGGGAGATGGGAAGCCAGTGAAGTTGTTTGAGGACTGGAGTGATGTGATGCCAGGATTTGGTATGGGTGATGAGTCGGGCGCCTGCGTTCTGGACCAGTTGGAGTCGGTTGATGTAGGTGGAGCTGATGCCAAGGAGAAGTGAGTTGCAATAGTCCAGTCGGGAGGAGATGAAGGCATGGATGAGTATTTCAGCAGCGGGCGGTGTGAGAGAGGGTCTGAGTTTGGCGATATTGCGGAGATGAAAGAAGGAGGTTTTAATGACATAGCGGATGAGAGGCTCAAGGGAGAGGGTGGAATCAAAGATCACACCAAGGTTGCGGGCCTGGGGAGGTGGGGAGACAGTGGTGCCGTCGATGGTGAGAGTGTGGTTTTTGATTTTGCTGAGTGTGGATTTGGAGCCTATGAGGAGGAATTCTGTCTTATCGCTATTGAGTTTGAGGAAATTATGTTGCATCCAGGTTTTTATAGCTGACAAACAGGAGTTGATATGGGGGGGGGGGGGGGGGGGGGTTGTGGGGGGATTTGGTGCCAAGGTAGATCTGGGTGTCATCAGCGCAACAGTGAAAGTCCAGATTGAAGTGGCGGAGTATCTGGCCAAGGGGGAGGATGTAGATGATGAAGAGGAGGGGGCCGAGTACGGAGCCTTGGGGAACGCCTTGAGTGACTGTGGCTGTAGCAGAGGTGTGGTTGTGGAGAGAGATGAAGTGGGATCTGTTGGAAAGGTAGGAACGGAGCCAGCTGAGTGCAGAGCCTTCAATGCCTTCAATTACCTCCTTTAACCACGTTTGTGTGCTGCCGTAAATGCAATTTAAAGCAAATGCAAAAAACTCAAGCAGGCTTAATACAGGCTACTTACGGTTTGAAGCAAGTTTACTTGCTCCGCCTACAGCATTGAAAGCACCTTGAACATTTTTAACCTAAAGAAATGAAATAAAACAAGGGCATGGTAAATTAAGACAGGAAATAGTGTACACACTCAGGTTAACCATCCATGGACTCAAACATGTTAAAATGCCTAACTTTACAATATTTCTGTGAAATTTCAAAATTTAATTGTAACTAGGCATGGTCATTTGGCTCATCCTTACAAAGAAACCTATCAGCCCATCAACACAATATACTATTACCTCTTTAGTGGCACTGGTTCTTTGTGTTATGTGCGTTGAATGATTATTCCAAGTATCAATCCCTTTTGGAATGACTGACTACTTTCCAGTTTCATTCCTTTGTATATATCAACGATAACAACAAAGTGCCCGAGGAACTCAGGTCAGGCAACATCTGTGGAGGGAATGAATAGGTGATGTTTCAGGTTGGACCCTTCTTCAGACTGATGGAGAGGAGGGTGAAAACTTAAAAAGAGTAGGGTTGGCACTGGTAAATGATAGATGGATGCAGGTGGTGGGGAGGGAAGAGGGGTTGTGATTAGCAGATGAGTGTTTGAGTTTGAGTTTAGTTTAGCTTAGCTTACAGTCACATGTATTGAGGTATAGTGAAAACCTTTTGTTGCGTGTTAACCAATCAGTGAATAGACAATGTATGATTACAATCGAAGTGTACAGATTAATGATAAAGGGAATAAAGTGGTGTAAGTGACAAAGGCTAGAGGTGAGAAGGAGACTAAAGGTTATTAGAAAAGGAAAGAGGAGAAGTGAAATGCAAAGCTGGAAGGAGGAATATGGGTGAAAGGGAAGACGGAGATAAAAAGGGAAATGTGAGACAGGGATGGGAGATGATGCACACAGAGGAGGGGAAGTGAGCAGGTTGACCAGGGTGGAGGGAGATGTGGTGCAAGAAATGTGTGCCCACCAGGCTCCTCTCCCATCCCAACCTGAAACGCCATATGTCCATTCCCTTCAAAGAAATGCAGACCGTCCCCACTAAGTTCTTCCAGCACCTTGTTTCTTGGTTCAAGATTCCAGCATCTGCAGCTTCTGGGGTCTCCATGTTATCTGGAACTCTGGTACTGCAGGTGTCGGTTTTATTTTCAAATCGTGCTCCAAATTATCATTTTTTGTTCCCATTGATTTTGCCAGAATTTTCCTTCCCTTCACTTGTAACAAGTCAGGTGTCCAAGTATTTTTATAATCCTTCCCTCATAACTAAGGTCTCTAAGAGACCCATTGCCTTGTCACTTTTCTGCAGATCACAAAAGCTTTGATGTGTCTCTTCCGACTTCGTACCAGAAATATCGCATTTAAGAATTGTCTGCATAAAGTGCAGCATAATAGCTTCAGACTACTATTTTGCTGACTTAGCACTCGTTGCGGCGTCGTTGCCAGTAAATTGGACTATGATTTTACGCAATCACCAGTTCTCTCCATTTCTTTCTTATCTGGTTCAACACTAATAAATTATAACACATCTGTCCAATGTATTTAAACTTCTGCTCATCTGCATTGAATGCCACTCATCACTTTTACCGTCCAATAAATACTCCTGGCAGCTTCATCGCTTCTTAAATTTGCTTTCTTTCCCCATTACCTCCACTCTTTTCCCACTGTATTTAACAACCACAAATAGCATCGTGAAAAGTTATATTAAGAAATAACAATAATCAAAGTATAAATTATCTTCCTGTTTTACATATAACCTGCGAGTAAGATGCATTTAATCGACTGGTTCCAGATATTTTGCGCCAAAGGTATTAAAAATGAGTATAAAGCAGTTACTCTGAGAGGTGCCGGGTCAAAGAATTTTAAGGCAATCAGCCAGCAAATTAAACTTGTTTTAATATTAAATTTCCAGAAATCATCATCCATGCTATTTTTTTCAAATTCAATTTTGCCTCAGTTGTTTGCCAACGTTGAATTTTATAAAAATCATCTGGCGAAATTCTTGCCCAACTACTATCAGAGGAGGAATTCAATTGGCTTGCAGTAATTCTATGATTAATGATAATAAAGTGACTTTTAGAAAATAAATATAACCATGAGATTTGTACTCTGGGGGATTTCTGAGTCATTGATGTGTATCGATGAAATTAACGGGTAAATTCTAAAGAGTGGGCACGAAAAAATATTGCCAAGTAAATTGAAGAAAATCTAAAGAGGTTTTACAAATGCTTAAAGAACAGGAGGATAATTAAGAGTAGGACCTTTGGGGAATTAAAAAGATGGTTCACACAGAGAGCTAAAACCCGAGGATAAAGTTAATTTATTTTTGCTTGTATTTTTTATTTTAAAAAAGAGGAAAATACAGATGGTATAGATAAGATGCTAAATATTAAATGCAATAATGTAAGAGAGCAAATATTAATGGGGTTGGAGTCTTTGAAAGTGGATAAATCACCAGGACCAAATGAATCTCTCCCTGTCTCTATGGGCTTTGAAAAGGAGGAAAGGACGAAAGGATGAAATTGTGAGGGGTCCGATCATTGTTTTGCAGTCATCTCTAGATGTTGCAGAGAAGTGGGGGACTATCAATGTTTTCATAATGGAAAGAATAAATCAAGTGGATACAGGCCAGTTAGTTCAACTTCCCTGGAAACAATTCTGATGAGCAAACAAAACCTTCCAATTAACAATAATTACAGCACGGAAACAGGCCATCTCGGCCCTACAAGTCCGTGCCGAACAGCTTTTTTTCCCTTAGTCCCACCTGCCTGCACTCATACCATAACCCTCCATTCCCTTCTCATCCATATGCCTATCCAATTTATTTTTAAATGATACCAATGAACCTGCCGACACCACTTCCACTGGAAGCTCATTCCACACCGCTACCACTCTCTGAGTAAAGAAGTTCCCCCTCATGTTACCCCTAAACTTCTGTCCCTTAATTCTGAAGTCATGTCCTCTTGTTTGAATCTTCCCTATTCTCAAAGGGAAAAGCTTGTCCACATCAACTCTGTCTATCCCTCTCATCATTTTAAAGACCTCTATCAAGTCCCCCCTTAACCTTCTGCGCTCCAGAGAATAAAGACCTAACTTATTCAACCTATCTCTGTAACTTAGTTGTTGAAACCCAGGCAACATTCTAGTAAATCTCCTCTGTACTCTCTCTATTTTGTTGACATCCTTCCTATAATTGGGCGACCAAAATTGTACACCATACTCCAGATTTGGTCTCACCAATGCCTTGTACAATTTTAACATTACATCCCAGCTTCTATACTCAATGCTCTGATTTATAAAGGCTAGCATACCAAAAGCTTTCTTTACCACCCTATCTATATGAGATTCCACCTTCAAGGAACTATGCACGGTTATTCCCAGATCCCTCTGTTCAACTGTATTCTTCAATTCCCTACCATTTACCATGTACGTCTTATTTTGATTTGTCCTGCCAAGGTGTAGCACCTCACATTTATCAGCATTAAACTCCATCTGCCATCTTTCAGCCCATTTTCCAAATGGCCTAAATCACTCTGTAGACTTTGGAAATCCTCTTCATTATCCACAACACCCCCTATCTTGGTATCATCAGCATACTTACTAATCCAATTTACCACCCCTTCATCCAGATCATTGATGTACATGACAAACAACAAAGGACCCAACACAGATCCCCGAGGCACCCCACTAGTCACCTGCCTCCAACCCGACAAACAGCCATCCACCATTACCCTCTGGCTTCAATTAATTAAAGGCAGTCAATATAAATGTGTTAATGGAATATTGTGTCCTATTAACTGGATTCAAATGTGGTGAACAAGGATGAAGATCATGCAGGTATTGTAATGAAGATAATGCAGGATTTCAACTATGCCTTTGAGAAGGTCTTTCATGCATTTTGGTCCAAAAAAAAGTAAAAGACATGGAATCATGGCAAAATTGGACTCCATATCTGCGCACTGGTAAGAAGCAAAAGGGAATTGGTTATTGTTATGAATTTAAACATAAACCTTACCATAACAATAAACCTTGGAACCATAGCCCGCAAGCAATAATGAACAGAAAAACGTACAAAACTGCTCTGTTCAGTAAGTAAAAATAAATCACAGATCTATAACCAAAATAGCTTTACTATATTCAGTTGACAGATGAATATGATGAAAGTGTGACTAATTTACTACACTATTTTAAGGTCAGTCATGTTATATAAAATAGGCACTTACCTCTATCATTTCTCCGAATGTCAGTTTGTTAATTACATGAGTCATATCTGGATTATCTGGTTGTGCAGTTGCACTGTGCGTAGATATGTGGAAATTGCCTGGTACCTAGTGAAAATGTTTGTACCGATGTAAGCAAATAATTCCAGAACTCCACATAATTTACAATGCTATATATTTTTTGAGAAATATGGAATTCTTAACATAAGAAACAATGCCACACTAAATTACAAATAAAGTTGTTAACTCGAACTTCACAGTCATGGCAAAGGAATAGCTGACCATCGCCCACAAAGTTTCAGGGCTTTAATGCAATGACTTACTCCAATCTGGCATCCGAAACACCATAACAGGGCAGCTGTGGTGTTTAGTCTCCAGACTGGAGCAAATATTCAAACATCAGGACCTCCATAATCTGACAGCTAAATGTTATTCTTTATTTCAATGCATTTATCTGAAGACAGACACAGAATGCTGGAATAACTCAACGGGTCAGTCATCATCTCTGGAGAAAAGAAATAGGTGAAGTTTCTGGTCGGACCCCTTCATACTGAAAGATAGAGGGGAGTGGGGGGTTTGAAACTGCAGGCCCATTGTTGGCTGGGGAAGACATCCTAACGAGAAGGATACAAGGATACGGACAGTGGAACGACTAGGGTGGGTCAGGAGGGAATGTAGAAGTTACTTGAAATTAGAGAAATCAACTTTCATACTGCTGGCCCGTAAGCTGCACAAGCAAAATAAGAGGTGCGTGTCCTCCAATTTGCATTTGATGCACTTTGACAGTGGAGGAGGCCCAGGACAGAAAGATCAGGGTGGGAATGGGAAGAGGAGTTTGGCAACCGGGACATCGATTAGGCCAAGGCGGGCCGAGAGCGTCTGAATTAATCAGGCTGACCCATTTGTGTTATCGTTTACAGCCCAGTCCAGATTCTAATTTTAATCATTTTTCTCTCCCGAAGTCATTTGCCCATTGACATCATGGCTGATACAACAATGATTACGATACTATCTACATTCTGTAATAGGGAGCATTGCAGGATCCTCCACCCACCCAATGACATCAACCCCTGTTCACCCTGTAAACCTCAATGAACACTGATGGCAGATTACTGATGAAACACAGCAGATGATTCTCAGCCGTAACCACAAGTTGACATCATAATTAAAAGCCGTACAACGTTTTCAATAATTTGTACAATGTTTTTTTGTTTAATCAGACTATTACCCTTCATAGAAATGAATGTCTATTAATGTTCAAATTATCGCATTTAATTAAATATCAATATCATTTTCCACAATTGTCATCTGTTTATTTCCCTCCACAAATGCTGTCTGACCGGCTGAGTTTTCCCACCAGGTTTATTTTTAAACTCTTATTTTTTTGCAATTATGTTTGTCTTAACCGCAACTTAGCTGCACCTTTTTGTTGTCAAGTTCACCCACAACTTAGATCAAGCATTGATAATGGTTTGACCACAGCATTGTATTTCTGCGTCATCTTTTAATCCAATTCTAGATCTGTATTTATTGGCTAACATTGTCTATTCAACCATGTTGCAAAACAGTGATGGTCAGAAGTTACCGCTCCCAAACATTAAGAAATTCTAGAATCTACTCAAATGTTATTTGAAATTTGAAGACCTTTACGTGATGTGTTGACTTAGACAACAGAAACGATTCTCAGCCATGTGATTCCATTTCCTTTACAAAATGAAACAGAGAAACATATAAAATAGGTGCAGGAGTTGGCCATACAGCCCTTCATGGCGGGACCGCCATTCAATCTGATCATGGCTGATCATCCAAAATCAGTACCCCGTTCATGCTCTCTCCCCATATCAAAGTGATGGAATACAAATAAGGACATGGTGGAGCACTAGCCCAGTTGGAATGTTATTTGTCAATGAGACATTTTAAAATAAAGAACAAGAATCCGAATATTAATAAGAGCTATATCTCACTCTCTCTTGAATACATGTCTTGAGCTAGGGAGACTTTGGGATTGATCAGAATATGATACTCCAAATACATTTTAAGTGCCTCACAAAAAAAGACACCAATGAAAATCATCACTTTGGCAATTTTGAATGAAAAATACAATTGTGTTTTTTATTCAAAAAAACGTATTCCTTGATATGTGCGATAAAATGGAAATTTTATTAATATTACTGAAAACAAACATTTTTAAATAAGTGTGCCATGTGGGTAATAATTACAGTGATGTTTCACTCGTTAGCTCCTTACTACATTGAAAATTTAAAGAAATCTTTTGAAACTACATCCTATAAGCAGGTTAATGGACCACTGTAAATTGCCCCTGTAACTTAATGTAGAATCCTGGTGAATTAATGCGAACGTGTGGAAGATAAAAGTGGGATTAATGTACGATTAGTCGAAACGAGTGCCAGATGATTGGCAACGGTGCAGTTGGCTATAGGGCCTGTTTCCATACTGTATCCCTATATAACTCTTTGACACGCCAGTAAGTCCAACAAAGAGTGTGATTTATATAAACGTATTGAACTAACATAACTGCATAGACTTGATATTAGGGCACGGCCACTTTTGCAGGCAGAACCAGATTCTAGAAGAGGGCGGCACGGTGGCGCAACGTTAGAGTTGCCGCCTTACAGCGCCAGAGTTCCGGGTTTGATCCAGAGTACGAGTGCTATCTGCAAGGAGTTTGTACAGTCTCCCTGTGACCGTGTGGGTTTTCCCGGGTGCTCCGGTTTCCTCCAACACTCCAAAGACACACAGGTATGTAGGCTGTTTCAGCAAAGTATGTTAATTGTCCCTCGTGTGCAAGATATGCTAGTGTATGAGAATAGCTGGTCAGCGTGGACTCGGTGGGCTGAAGGACCTGTTTCCATGCTGCATCGCTAAACTAAACTGAACTAAATCCTGAATCAGTACAAAAAGATCACTTATGGATTAAAGCTCTGATACCTTTCATGTGGGAGTGACCCATTGTGCTTGAATCTGGGTGCAAAAGTGATTTTACGATCAATGGCTGAACTGACATGCTCTACTTTCTTGTCTCTTTTCCCTTAATCGAGAATTCCCCTATGGATCAAAAATCTGTTGCCCCTAGCTTTACACATAATCAACAAGTCAGCCTCCACCACAGCTCTCTAGGATAGATAATTCCCATTCCCCCACATCCGCATTTTTAACTAGACTATCCCGTATTCTGATGTCCCCTAGTTTCAGATGTTCCCAATAAGGTGAAACAACCGCTCAACATTTACCCTGTCAAGCTCACTCAGAATACTATCCTTCAATAAGGATGCATTTCGTTCTTCTAAAATGGAGCAAAGCTGCACAAACATTCAAAATAATATTAAATCTTCATCTCAGGAGTCTTCATTCACTGAACCAAGGAAGTACTTTTTCTTAAAGGAAGGTTACCAAAACTGTATACATACTCCAGGTGTGGTCTCATTAGCAGTTATTAGCCAGATTTCCCTGATTTTATACTCTATACCTGTTGTACTAAAAGTCGACATATTATCCATCTTCCTAATTACTTGTTCTATCTGCATGCTACAATGTTGCAGCTTTCAGATTTGAATTAAATTTTGCAAAAATATTTTGTACTACCAGGTTCTTTAAACTTACCTTATTTATGCTAAATTGTCCTTCAAACGTGCAGCCCTGGCCATTATTTAGAGGTGATTTCATGGAGTTTTCAATATGGCCAACTTCATGTCTTCCCATTTCATCTTGGATGTCTAATCCAACAACTGAGAAAGACATGAAATTAATAAACTGCTCCAAGATTCATAAAAACATTGCAATGTTTCCAAAGCAGCTATAATTTCCAGTAGACAATACAGTAAAGTCAGCTTCTGACATAAAAACAATTATTCAATGCAAACTATTTGTGGTAAATGGCTCCCTAAAGCCAAACATAATATTCTTCATGGCAAAATATAATTACTATTAGTCAAAGAAATAGCCAGGAATAAACTGTTAATTCCCTACCCATTTGTACAACCCAAGTGTTTCAGCTGTGAATTATTGGCCATAAGGTATCCTAGAAACCACCAGTGATGCATTCTTCAGATCAAGTTATATACTAGGGACAGCAGGCGTCAAGGGAGACCACCAGCTTTCACCCCATAATAAACACATCTTGCACTTGATCCACCAGGATTCTAATGATGAAGCCAAGAGGTGTGGGCCGAGGAATCCACCTCCGCAATCGTTTGCCAGCCAGACCTGCGTGGAAAAAGCTCAGTGGATTCTTGGCTTGAAGATTTGGAGGAAGGCAGCATTTTATTTATTTGTATCTGAAATATTTACTAGTATCTGTAAATTTATATCTGAAGAAGGGCGTTTATCCAAAACATCACCCATCCTTTTTCTCCAGGGATGCTATCTGACCCATTCCTCCACTTTGTGTCAATCTTTTATTTATTTTACTTTTACCAAAAATGCTTTTAATTATTTTTGTTTTAAATTGACTAAAGAAAAATCAGAGATTTGTAAATTCCCCCTAAGCCTGTCCAGGACAATGGCTGGAGTTGCAGCATGATACCCATTCGTCACACTGAGCCAGATCAGGCATGATCCAGCCTGCCCCACACACACATACCCCAAGCACAGTTCCTACAGTTACAGTGCCCTCCATAATGTTTGGGACAAAGACTCATCATTTATTTATTTGCCTCTGTACACCACAATTGGATATTTGTAATAGAGAAGGAAAAAAAATCGCATGTGGTTAAAGTGCACATTGTCAGATTTTATTAATGGCCATTTTTATACATTTTGGCTTCACCATGTAGAAATTACAGCTGTGTTTAAACGCAGCCAAACTTTAGGGTTACCAAAATCAACTGTTTGAAACATCATTAAGAAGAACAGGAGCACTGGTTAGCTTACTAATTGCAAAGGGACGGGCAGGCCAAGGAAGACCTCCACAGCTGATGACAGAAGAATTCTCCCTATAATAAAGAAAAAAACCCAAACACCTGTCCGACAGAACAGAAACACTCTTCAGGTGTGGTTTCGTCAATGACTACTGTCCGCAGAAGACTTCATGAACAGAAATACAGAGGCTACACTGCAAGATGCAAACCACTGGTTAGCTGCAAAAATAGGATGGCCGGGTTACAGTTTGACAAGTACTTAAAAGAGCAACCACATTTCTGAGAAAAAGGTCTTGTGGGCAGATTAGACGAAGATTAACATATCAGAGTGAAGGCAAGAGCAAAGTATGGAAGAGAGAAAGAACTGCCTAGGTTCCAAAGCATACCACCTCATCTGTGAAACACGGTGGTGGGACTGTTATGGCCTGGGCATGTATGGCTGCTGAAGGTACTGGCTCACTTATCTTCATTGACGATACAACTGCTGATGGCGGTAGTATAATGAATTCTGAAGTGTATAGACACATCCCATCTGCTCAAGTTCAAACAAATGCCTCAAATCTCATTGACCGGCAGTTCATTCTACAGGAAGACAATGATCCGAAACATGCTGTTAAACCAACAAAAGAGCTAAAAAATGGTCAATTCTTGAGTGTCCAAGTCAATCACCCGAACTGAACCCAATTGAGGATGTATTTTATATGCTGAAGAGAAAACTGAAGGGGACTAGCTCCCAAAACAAGCACAAGTTAAAGATGGCTGTAATACGCGCGTGGTAGTGCATCACCAGAGAAGCCACCCAGTAACTGTTGATGTCCATGAATCGCAGACTTCAAACATTACGGTGCCCTGAAATGGGGGGGGATTGCTGTAATTTCAACGTGGTGAAACTGAAAATGTATAAAAATTCCCTTTATTAAAATCTGACAATGTGCACTTTAACAACATGATTTTTTTCTATTACAAATCTCAAATTGTGGATTATAGAGGTAAATAAATAAATGATGGGTCCTTGTTCCAAACATTATGGAAGGCACTGTACATCATTCACTTGTGTCACAGCGGCTCCACTCAAGAGTCTTTACAAACAATTCAAAGTCCTTTTAACAGCACCAAGCTAGCATCAGGGCCAAGGATGGGCCACAAAATCAGTGCCCTGGATCTCGGTATCACCACTTGCGGCCCACTATGGTCTCAAACGGCAGGCTCAAGGTCAATTGGAGACCTTGGTGCCCTGGAAAACTGAGTGGCTGGATCAACGACCATCTGGCCCACAGCACCGTGCAGACTGCCACTGACAGCTATGCTGTTCTACAAAGGCCTAGGCTGGATACAAACAGCCAACTCTCCCCTCCCAGGAGATGGACTGTGCGCTTTCACTGTGAACTGGCCAGAAAACATATCGCCATGGTGCGCCCGACAGGAAACAATGTTGGGACAGAGCCTTGCCCCCATCAAAGCTGGGAGGATATTTAAATACTTCTTATATTCCCCAATAAAGTATTTCAAATAAAAAAAAAACGTAATTAAAAGCACATTAAACATCAACACGCCTTCATCCTCCTAATACACAAGTCATAAAAGCCCAGCTCTGGCACTGACCAGTGAAGTGGTAGTCGAGTTCATGCTCAGCTCAACCTGCACTTACACGAGGACCGTGCAGGACGTACATAATGTGGATGGGCCATAGGCTGGCAGCTCCCTTCAGAACCAGCGGCGAAAGCCAATGCAATAAACATGGACAACATAATGCATGGAACGAGGCATGTGACATGGTGATATAGCCAATACAGCTCTGGGAGTAGTTTAATTCTAACTTCCAGTGACCAGTGGTGTCTGTGTTGAGTTTTCACACTATTCTGCAAACACCCCCCTCCCCCAAACTCCCCTCCCCTGCAGCGATGCTCCAAGTCCCCACGAATACGTGGATTGCAAAGTTAACTGGCCAGTGTAAATTGACCCTGGCATTAGGCTGACTTGTAGAATCTGGCACAAGCCGATTGAAATTAGGGCAAGATACAATGGGATTAAACTTGGAAAATTCAGACACAGAATCGTCAGTGCAGATTTGTTGGATTAAATGGCCTCTCTCCATGTTGTATGACTCCATGATTTGTTATCTTGGGTAAATTTAAAAAAAACATTTGCATTTTGATCAATAACCAAGAAACAATGACAATAGTCAATGTTTGTTGATTAACTTCAAAGCTCGGAAATTTCAAACACTGAATACTAGTCTCCAAAGATATCACTAGTTTGAGTGGCAGCAGGTTAAATTGTTTTATGTGTCAATTCACTTAGATATGAAAATCTAAATCGATATCCAAAATTTTTTCTGATGACCTATAAAAAGGAATTAGTCATACAAGGTAATGACAACCTAAATTTAGAATTACACAATTCTTCCTTCCACGGACTGCAATGAAATACAGAGAGGGATTTTTTTTTTTTTGGTGGTGGGGGGGGGGGGGGGGGAAACTGGTTTAAAAAAATTCTTACGGTCACATGGCACTGATGATTACTTCCTCATGTTGTATGCAGGTATATTGGATTTAATCTGATCTCAAAATTTGAATTATTTTGTACTTTAGTGGACTGCCTTTGCGACTTTACCAAATAGTGTCTTGAAATGGCCAGAGACTTTAAACAATGAAGAACATTAGAGGCAATTGATATTTGCTTTATGCCCTGTGGGAAAGAGAACTTCTAAGCTAACAATTATGACGAATATACAGGTTTCACTACTGTATTTACAGTAATTGAACCATATTGACAGTGACTAATCCCTGAACCCATCTCCCCGAAGACTGAAATAAAAAGTTAAATAATACGATTGCTTCTGAAGCCAAGATCCTCTCACACTTGCAAATGAGGTGGCAATACAGGATAATCTTAAAAGGCAAGAAATTCAGGAGCAACTTATTTTTTTTTTCTATATGTTCACACAAGACGAGGCCATCAGTGGATAAACTAGCAACTGCCATCCCTACATCTACTAGAGCCAAACGCTGCTAAACAGGGGTAGGCCGAGGGGCAGTGGGTGAAATCTGTGAACAAAATTTTAAATGTTTAAGCTATGGAAAGAAAATTAAAGGGCTTGATGTAAAAATCTGGCTAATTAGCTTCCTAAATCAAAAATCTATTAGTGAAATCTTTGGCAAGAAGATTAAGTAAATATGTTAATAAATTAACACACTCGGATCAAACAGGGTTTATACCCAAGAAACATTTGTTTAATTATTTGAGGCCTTTTTAACATAATGTACTCACACCGAACTAAAGAAGACTTATCAATTATTTAATTAGATGCAGAAAAAGCATTTGACCAAGTAGAATGGAAATATCTTTCCACAGTACTGCAAAAATTTCAGATGGGAGAAAATTTTATTTCATGGATAAAACTGTTATATGGTGCCAACTGCCAGGATACTGACACCATATACTCTCTCCTAAATTCCAGTTATCCAGGGGCAATAGACAGGGATGTGCATTATCACCCCTGTTATTTGCCCTGGCGATTGAACCCCTAGCGGAAAGTGTAAGAGTACATCCGAGCATTCACGACTATAATTCTAAATACTCCAATAATAAAATATAATTATATGCAGATGATGTATTATTATTATATATCACCACCTCTCAAGTTAGTATTCCAAATATATTAAATCTTATAGAGAAATTCGGTTCCTTTTCAGGATATAGAATAAACTGGAACAAAAGTGAAATTATGGCAATAAAACCTGAAGAGTCGACACACCTTCTAAAATTCCCTTTCAGAATTCCTACGGAAAAATTCAAATACCTGGGTGTTCAGGTAACCAGAAAATATACCCCTCTATTCAATGCAAACTTCCCACCTTTAGTTACTAAATTAAACGCTCTTATTCAATTTTGGAAAACACTTCCGTTGTCTCTAATAAGCAGAATAAATGCTATAAAGATGATCTTCGTCCCACAAATTCTGTATTTATTTCCATCAATTTTAAGTAATATACCTTCCTTAAAAAAATGTTCAAGAATCTTGATTCTCTGATTACAACCTTATTCTGGGATTATAAAACATAGAATTCATAAATGACATCCATGTAAACCCAAAGAAATGGGAAGATTGGCTCTCCCCAACTTCTTATACTATTATTGGGCAACAAACATTAAAAATGTAATTTACTGGCTGGATAACTCATGCCAACAGGTAGACTGGTTAATAATGGAGAGAGGGGATTGCACGCCTTTTAACATAAGCGCGATTCTTCTCTCCCCAACAAATATGAAGAACACACTATATGATAAAAATCCGATTATTCACAGCACTCTACGAATCTGGAGACAAGTAAAATCAACTTTTAAACTAAGAAATGTATCTCTTCTCTCACCATTAGCCAATAACCCTTTGTTCAAGCCATCTATTATTGATAAAACGTTTACTCATTGGGAAAGACTAGGAATCAAAAAACCTGGAGATCTCTACGAGACGGGACCTCCTCTCATTTCAGGAATTAGTCGAAATACCACCCAAAAGGTAATCAATATTTCAGATATCTTCAAATTCGAGACTATCCAAAAACATATACCCATGACTACCAAACTCTGCTGCTAGATATACTAGAAGAATGTATGAATAGAACTTCAAACAACTTAACATCATATTTGTATGACACCCGTCTAAATATAGAAATCCCATTGTCAGAAGCAATTAGAAGAGACTGGGAAGAGGAACTAGGCCTAAAAATTCCAAAAGACAGATGTGAAGAAAACCTTTTACATATACACAATTGTTCGATTAACGTTAGACATACTTTAATTCAATATAAAATACTGCACAGACTCTACTATTCAAAGACTAAACTGAATAAGATCTTTCCAAATGTATCTCCTATATGTGACAAATATCTCCTTCAAGAAGCAACTCCTTCACCTCTTGCATAAAATTACATAACTTTTGGAGAGGAATTTTTGAAATTTTCTCAAAAACATTAAAAACAAATCTGGTCCCCGACACGGATGATTATTCTAGGAACGTCAGAAGCCTGCTCTGAGCTATCAATATTTCAAAGACGTTTCCTCAATTATGGTCTGATAACGGCGAAAAAATTAATACTCAAATTTTGGAAACATACATCTGACCCTTCTCTCAAAATGTGGATTACAAACATGTCTGAGATGCTACATCTTAAAAATATGAGACTGGTCTTGGCAGAAAAATCAGAGCATTTTTCGAAGACATTGACACCATTCATTGATTCATTACAAGGATAGTATGGTGCAACACAATTTTGGAATTAAATCTAATTACGGGTTGGGTGATGGTTGGGGAGGGATACAAAGCAGGTATATCATCACTTTTTGTTTTTCTTTCTGTTTTTGTCTTTTTATTTCTCTACGTCTTTCTTATTTCTTTTACTTACTCACTCTTTGGCTACACCAATTTGGTCGTCTAGGGGTTCTATTCTTGCACATCCACTTTCTCTCTCTTGCTTTTTCTCACTTCTTCTCTCTCATCTTTAGCTAAAAATTAAAATTGAAGCTGTACAATAACTGTATTATGTCATATGCCGCTGCTTATATTTTTATATACACTGCTTCTAATAAATGATAAATAAATAAATAAATAAACAAATAGATAGATAGATAGATAAATAAATAAGAGAACAAATCTACATTCAGCTGTTTAGGAAACTAAACCAAGATAAGACACAAAATGCTGGAGTAACTCAGCGGGACAGGCAGCATCTCTGGAGAGAAGGAATGGGTGACCTTCAAGGTGACCTCAGGGTCTGAAGAAGGGTCTCGACCCTAAAAATCACCCATTCCTTCTCTCCAGAGATGCTGCCTGTCCCACTGAGTTACTCCAGCATTTTTTGCCTATCTTCGGTTTAAACCAGCATCTGTAGTCCCTTCCTACACTAACTAAACCGAGACATAACTTTTAAAAGTGGAATGATCTCAGTATTGGAATATCGTAAGAAATTGATATTCCACTATCCTGGTGTTTAGAAATCTGAATGGATAGCACCGCACTCACTGGATTGTGTTTTCTATTCTCTATTTAAACTTATGGAGCCCCATTTCTCACCTTTCCTCTAAACTCACTGAAGCACCAATTTCTGTACACTCACCGGGTTGCCATCTCACACACTCCTTATAAACTCACTGGGCCTTGCATTGCATGCTGCCTATAAACTTAGCGGAACCCCATTTCTTACATCCCCCCCCTAAAAATTCACTAGGGCCTCCTTTCCCATATTTCTATTAAACTCACCATAACCCTCTTCCAAAGCTCCCTCGAAACTCACTGTGGTCCCAACTCCCTCACTTGCTTTAAACTCACCAAGATCACCTCAGCCCAGTTGTGGAGCTTCATTTAAATTCATCACAGCCTAAATTCCCATGTTCTCGTTATAATCAATGGGTTTACTGGAAAGGTTATTATGGTACCACTGTGCAACGGCTAAACAGAAATTATGTCAATATGAGTGAGATCCAATAGTCCAAAAAATCGGCTATTCACGTAGCATTAAATTCCCGAGTGTGTGGATTAATTATAGTTTTGCTGTAATTTATTAAAAGAACAGCCATAAAGATAGTTTCAATTTAAACACTCAAGAAAATACAAGGACTAGTTTCCTCATCCACAAAGCAGCAATAATGCAGATATGAAACCAAATGCAAGAGAGACAAATCTAATCTGAAGGGCTTTAAAATACAAGGATGAGTCGGACAGGTGAAATTACTTTTTTTATTAAATAATCCCTTGCCACTATTTGTTTTGAATGGTTACATTAACTCACCATCACATGAAAGGTTAGGTAAGGTGATATTTAGATTTACTTCAATTTTTCCTCCACTATCTTTGTCAGGATCATCCACGTATAATTCATTCACTCTGCAACAAAATAGTAACCACTCATTCCAAGAACATTTAGCGATGTGACAAAGTTAAGTGTTCTAGTAGAAATTGCCAAATATAGAAACACGGTTTTTCCTCAGCTAATCCTAGTACGTCACTCATCAGGTTGCCATCTCATTGCGTAGTAGTAGATTAACACAAATCCATTTCAGTTCCCACTCTCTTTCAGGTTCTGCGAAAGTCTGATTATCAGGTTATTCCAACACAACCAGGTCAATCCAGACTTCACACTGATACTTTGGGATGACGCTACTTTCCTGCTCATTAATTAAAAAGTATTGTCAATAGCTACTGACGTCTTGGGGTCAAAATTTTAAATTAGATTCTGTAATAAGAGAACTGCTTTGCCTTGGTATCCAATATAGGATTTAAAAAGTATATATGATACTTCAAGTAAAGAAAATTAATTCTCATTGTTGATCAAACATATATTTATATTGTGCAGTAAGATGTATGGCAAGAAATGCACACCAAACTTGGTTGTAGGCCTGTTTATTTTCTGCAATTTTCTTCTTCAGATTACTTAACGAGAATGGACACCTTTGCCTTTACTCCACAATTGCTTATTTAAAGGACAATTTTGGTCTCCAATTGCACTTTATCAAAATAATCTTTCTTAACCAGCCTTTGATTTTTAAACCAACAGCACGGTTTGGGGTTGAAATCAGGAGGAGGTGTCGTATTTTAAATACTACAGGAACCTGCTTTACTGCTGCAGCTCCATCAGCTGTTTGTCTGCCTTAATGCTCCCACGTTGATGTTTTAATCACCAGGTTGTTTGTTCTTGGAGACATTTGATATTATAAAATTGCAGGAAAAGTTGTCATGCTTTGTTGACAGAGAAAGAGACTGCTGCTGAGCAAAAGCATTACAAGTTCCCAGAATGCTAAATAGCACAGCAAGTGCATTTGCCTGTTTATAACAAGGTTTAGTTGAGTGCAGAGGTGTTAAGATTGATACAGGCTTGGGGTTTGGCGCTTTGACTACACAATGACCATTAAAATTGCCATGTGGGTGGGATATATTTTAAAACAACCCATCTTTCTGAAAAATATTTCTACAAATGAGTCTGTCATTTCTTATATTCTATGCAGTGACAGAAATTACGCAAGGGTGCGAAAAGATTAAAAAAATCTTTAAGTTGCAGTCAAGTCATTTAAAGGTGGTGTTAGAAAGAACATCACACCGTGCAATGGAAATTTAGATTGCTGGGTTATAATTTCTCCACCCCCCAATTTCAAGATCTGAGCATCACTGGCAAAACCAGTGTTTTATTGCCCACCCCCAATTGCCATTGTGAAGATGGTGGTGAGTCAAATGGAAAAAAAAAGATAGATTTTTGTAAAAGGTACTAAGGGTTTATGGATTAAACAAATCAAATGAAAATAAGATGCAAATAGCTACAATTTAAATAAAACCAAACTAGGCTCAAGGGACTAAAAAGGGACACTCCCCATTCCTCTTCCTGCCCATCGCCCACTCAAAATATATCCATTCTTTGCAACAGTAAACATGATGCCCAGAGCACTCTAAATAGTCTGAAAGCAGAAACTGGGAAGATAAATTTTATTAACAGGGGACACTGGGAGCATGCAGCACCTGCTGGGAGCTTCAGGACTAAGAAAAATCAGCTGTTGTCATTTTAACACAACCTATTCCATTAACTTTCATCTTTATTTACACACAGCTCCAATAAGATCAGTGGTCAAGAGGCATGCTGTTTACTTACATTTCAGTGGCAATGAACCCAGTCAGTTCTGACAAGAAAAGGAACAGCATGAACATGCAGCAGCAAATGGAAACTGTAAGACAAATGAAAGCATTTAAAAACAAGCTCCAGTGCTTTTTTCCTTCCAAACTGCAGGATATATAGTCACTGTAAAGATGGAGAAATGGCTACAAAATTAGTCTAGTCTATGGTCAAAGTTAATTTTGTATATAACTGCAGTTGAGTCAGTGGTTTGGTGCCTGACAGAGCCCAATGGCTTGGAATTAACACAGGTGTCAGGCAATAAAACAAACCATTTTAAAAATAGAATACCAGAATATCAATCGATGCATAAACCGTAAAAGACAATTTAAAAAAAACAGCAATGCATAACTTTGCAAGTTTACATAGGAGAATTAAAGACTTTCATTAACAAATAACAGCATTGCAGTTTTGAAAGGGGTGACAAAGATCCGTGTCATTACACTTGTGATTGTGTAATTATTCATTAGGTTAATGAACCATTTTGTTGAGCTAATGCAAGACATGATTTGTTATGGCATATTTTAAAGCTGTAAAACTCATAAAACAAATACAGTAAATTAAAATTAATTGGGATCTATATCTGACAAACTAATGCCAAGGAGGGCGGTACATGGTGGCGGGGGAGAGAATCTTGGGTTGCTTTTCCAAGTTGTCAGGGCTTCTGAATAACTCATGCTTCCATCACCATCACCTCCATCTCTCCTCTTTACCCTTCTTAAAATAATCACAACGCTTCAAAGACCATGATTGTGGTCTGCAATAGAATTGTTCTGGGCAGATAAGAGTACGTCATTGGTGAGTAAGTGCCACTTGACAGCACCGATGACTATGGTTTCTTCACATTGCTGACGACCAGAGTTGACGTATTGGATGGAAATTCGCAAAAATGGATCTGCTCTCCTGCACATGGTATATAACTGGATGTTTTATCACATCGTTCGATGTTAAGAGTGTTGTAAAGGCACTGGAAAGTCCTGGTTGGAGGTACAGCTCATCCTGCAACACAGACTTCAGTACCATTGCAGGGCTGTCGTATGGTCTCATCACTCAGGGTGGTGGGACTAACGACATGGAGCCTCAGACGAATCAGTAAGATAATCTGTGGCATAGTGGTGTGATTGCAGAGTTTCTACATTCTCGCGCCAGAGAGCTGTGTTCCATGCTGACCATGGGTGCTGCCTGTACAGAGTTGGTACATTCTCACTGTGACCGCGTGGGTTATCTATGGATGCTCCGGTTTCCTCCCACATAGAAAAGATGTGCACGTTTGTAGGATTGGCTTCTGTAAATTGTTCATAGTGTGCCGGATAGAAGTAGTGCACAGATGATCGCTAGTCTGTGCGGACTCAGTGGGCCGAAGGGCCTGTTTCCACGCTGTATCTCTAAATTAAAATTAAACTAAAGAATGCATTACACCTGCATTAGCTCTTCTGAAAAATGTTATACCATTACACCCACATCTTCGTCCTTTACCCTACATTTATCCAGTTCCATTTTGAAAATCTGTTCACAATACCCTTCCATATCATTATTTTCCAGTTTATAACTTATTCCAAAAAAAATCCCCCGTCGTTTACTTTTGTCTCTGTCTACCAGCTTATTGTCATTAGGTTTGCTTACTCTTTCAAGATATTTTATGATCTTGAACCTCCCCACTCAATTTCTTCTTGATCCTCTGTGCCCAAAACAAGGGCTCCAGCCTCTCCATAAAAGTATGTAACTATCATAAATCAGTCTCCAGTTAGAAATCAAGGGCTATAAATTCCAAAAGTATGTAATTATCTAAAAATAGGGTTCACACATGAATGTGATTTTTTTTGTATACAAAAAAACCCAACTTTATAACCTATGATTCAACGGATAAATTGACTGGAACTGGAACCAAGCAGTGCTTTATTCAATCATCGAGTCCCAAGTGATATTAAAGGAAATATCTGGACACTTGGTAACATTTCTGTCGCCTCCATTCAGATGCTTATTACTTGCAGTTACAGCAGATCACTGCCCGGGAACTCCCCCTGATGTGGCTTCCTGAAAGTCCCCCTCAGTGACTAGAACCAGAATAGTGAACCGTGGGCAGCAACCTTTATCTGTGAGATCACCAGATTGGAATTTCAAGAGCAGAACAGGAAGTGTGTTCGCACACAAAAAAAAAATCAGTTCCCACCGCTCCTTACAACTTCCAGTCTCAATGTGGTTTTAAAAAATAAACTGTGCTAGCATAAATATGTTGGCGCCACTATGTTTGTGTTTTAGAAGCTAGCGTGACAATGAAGTGGAAGGCCCAATTTAATGGAAAATACATAGTAAAATAGGAAATGAACTGATCACTAGAATATAAACAGTTTCTATCAAATTACACAGAAATCATTGGAATTGGCACCCCATCCAACCGCTTCTGAAGAAGGGTCTCGACCCGAAACGTTGCCTATTCCTTCTCTCCATAGACGCTGCCTCACCCACTGAGTTTCTCCAGCATTTTTGTCTACGCTTGATGGACAATGTTCATTTTGGACACAAATGATCTTAGTTTCATGTGCCCACTCAATTAACGTCATTTTATTAACCATTCCAATAACCATCTGCCTGATATATTCTTAAATATCTGCTTTCGTCGATTTCACACAATAGACAATAATGCAGGAGTAGGCCATTCGGCCCTCCGAGTCAGCACTGCCATTCACTGTAATCATGGCTGATCATCCACAATCAGTACCCTGTTCCTGCCTTCTCCCCATATTCCTTGACTCAGCTATCTTTAAGACCCCAATCTAACTCTTTCATGAAAGCATCCAGAGAATTGGGCCTCCACTGCCTTCTGAGGCAAGGAATTCCACAGATTCACAACTCTCTGGGTGAAAACTTTTGTTGCTGTCCAAAATGTTTTGATTTTACATCCAATTCCCCACATTCAACCACTTCAAACAGTACTGTTGCTATTTATCCTGTCTAGTACCTTTGGCACTTGTAACATTGACAAACTCGCTGAAGCAAAAATAGCCCAACTCTGCCCCAAGTTCCTTCAAATCTGCCTCAATGCCAAAAATCATATAAAAGGGAAGAGAAAAGTTAAAGGTTAAAGAGTCAACCCATAACACATGCAAATTGCAAAATGTTAACACATTTGTGAAATAGGAGAAACAAATTATGTTTCTTTCTTGGCCATGACGATTCAAGAAACTGGACACAAGCGTATTTCAACATTAAACACAACAAAAAAAACTAAAGATAGTTTTATTTTTTAATTTATTGAATTTCGAATGTAATTATTTTAATGTTATCAATATGTAGTCTCTTATTAAAAGGAATTTGATTTTTTTTTAAATCAGGACTTAGCTCCAACAGTAACTATGTCATGATCACTCCTATTGATGCCATGTAACAGGCAAGACAAGATCAAGTAGTTACACCACATGCCATAAATGTAGTACTGGTCCAGAATTCAATCAACCCAGTTTGTTCTTCAAAAGAATCTTGATGGGGGGAGGGGAGGGGAGGGGGGTGTTGTAGATGACAATGTCCTGACATAACATCATAAGCTACTCAACACAAAGAAGTTGTGACTCATCACCTAAGCAATCAGGTGTTAGGTGTTCAGGAGAAATTTGAAACCTTCATTCAATTTCCCTCGAGAGATAAAGAAAATGTGGTAGAGAAACGGGGAGCAGGAGGGGTTACAGAAAGAGAGGGTGTGAGGACCAGAGGTTTGAGGGAGGGTCATTATGGGAATCAAAATCACCCTATTAGCTATCAAATTGCTTCACTAAATTTGCAATATGCATTAAAGAGCCATGCTCTACAAATCTGCTTCCTGAGAAAAGCCTAGATCAGGTAGCTTTTCAATCAATGTGTTTGTAATTCTGTTCTCTTCTCCAACACTACACCTTCATTTAGACTCCATTCTGCAAAGAATGCTTCCCTTTTCTTTACATGAAAGTGCTCAGATAAAACAAAATGTTTCTGTACATATCTACCTTGATTATATTTTTTTAAAGGAAAGATCATCCAGTAATATTACTGCCTATTGCAATTCTACTTTAGATAATTCATTTTCAGGCTATAAATCCACCCATATTTTTGAGGGGAAATTAGCGATTTTAGAAACATTTTCCTTCACTATATTACCTATTCAGGATATTATAACGCAATAAAGTGGTCACCGCATTGCAAGATAGAAGACGGGTATGACACTCAGAAGAAGGAAACGTGTTAAGAGACCTGAAGACGTGCAATTCACAGCAACTAACCAGTCAGTGCAAGTCAACAATTCTGACTCAACAGTACTGAACTGCAAAAGTGAGTAATCCTGATGCATTACAGGTCTTGTGACTTTTTTAAAGTATTAATCATGGAAACGTACTTACGCCATTAAACTGCAATAGGTAAACATTACCTTTGTGCAACAATATCATGGAATGACCACATGTTTAAGACAAATTCAAATCCAAAAGCACAAAATAATAAAATTACTGTTATTAAACAATAAAAGTAAAATCAACCGCATTTTATAAATGAGGGCAAAGAACTGGGAAGTGGTAGTGATACAAATACACAAAACAATGATTAGACTGTGGTTCGAGGACTGTGTCAAAGGCACATGGACCACATTAGAGAATTAACGTTAAAGCTATAGAAAGAGTGAACGGTGTACATTCAACATCGTAACTAGAGACAGCACTGAAGACGATGATCGAGAATGGGAAAGGCAATTTCTGTGCCTATTCCTACAAGAGCAAAAGGAAGAGTGTTGAATTCTATGGATGAACACTAAAATATTGACTTTGCCAGTAATGCTCGCATCCTACTAAAATAAAATATAGCACTTTGCTCAGGACTTCAACTCAGGCAAGGGGACCTTTTGTATCTTCTTGAGGGAGAAAATATAATCATCAGGAGAGTTCACGATATCCAGTGTACACAGCAAGATAATTCTCCAAATATAGAGTATCAAGTATCAAGTATACTTTATTGTCATTCAGACTTTTCAGTCTGAACGACATTTTGTGCCTTGCAGTCATAACATAGAATAAAATAATAAAACACACAATAAGATTTAACGTCCACCACAGTGAGTCCACCAGGCCCTCCTCACTGTGATGGAAGGCAAAAGTCTTAAAGTCCTTGTTACTCCCCTCCTTGTTCTCCCTCTGCATTGAGGCGATCCAGGCTTCTGATGTTGTGACCCCGCCGGGTGATGGTAAGCAAGTCCCGCGGATGAATCCAAGCTCCGTGAACGAGCCGGTTCAAACTCCGCGGCCCGGGGCGGTCGAAGCTGCCACCCTCCAGTCCAGCGGACGAAGCTGTTGTTGCGGGAGCTCTGGAGAACCGGTCACCAGCCCGGGACCTGCGAGCTCCCGACGATGTCGTCCACCGGGCCCACGGCCGAAGCCTCCGAAGTCGGGTCGCCGCCGCCGCAACGCCACCACAGCCCCGAAGTCGGCCAGCCTCGCGATGGTAAGTCCTGGCTGGCTCTGCCTCCGGAGTCTTGAGGTCAGCCCCAGTTGGAGGCCGCCAACTCTGCCATTAGGCCTCAGCGCAGACAGAGACGGAGACGGGGCATACGCAAGAAAAGGTCGCATCCCACCGAAGGAAGAGACTAAAACAAGTTTCTCCCACCCCTCCACACATACACAACTAAAATAAACCAAAATAAACTGTAACAACGGGACAAAAAGAAAACAAAAACAAAAGAGACAAACGGACTGCAGGCGAGCTGCAGATGCTAGGGCAGCGCCGCCATGTTGGAGTTATAGTCATGATGTTATACTGCGTGGAAAGAGGCCCATTGGCCCAACTTGCCCACACCAACCAACATGTCCCATCCACATTAGTAAGAATCACTGATAGTCACCGACTATCACCAACAAGCTCGCTAAGGACAGAAGACAGTAGAAGAAATAGGTAGCTCTACGTGGAACAAGATGCAGGAGACTCAAATACGATCAGGATGCCAAACAAAATAATTGATGACCCACAGGTCACAGAGCATCTATGGAGGGAGAAAATGGCATCTGGTTCATACCCTTTTATCGAAATGATGAGATGTTATTTTGGGAATAGATTGAAGTGCAGAGACTGGGAAATGGTGGCTAGGGGAACAGCACAGAACAAGGAAAATAAATTTTAAAAGTTGAGCCCCAGATCCCAGGGGAAACTAAATGATTAAAAAAAAAAAATGACAGTAAGCAACAACTGGTAATTAAGAGTTTAGTATAAACAAACAAAACTGGCCAGAGGTGATACAACCAACTAACTAACAAACTAGCATGCTAACATTAAGAATTGTTATACTTTGGCAGAAAAAGTTTGAGAGTATGTTTTAGTATGATATTGATAAATACATTTGGATTCCATGTTGCAACAATGACTGGAAGTAAATGTAAGTATTAGTTTATGGTTCAGTGATGCAAGGATGTGCCCACACAGTGGATAGCTCGCACAGCTTCTGATCTGCAGGGCTACAATAAAAAGGATCATCACTGGTCCTGTGGTTCATACATTTTGCAAAACACGACTGAACATTTTGGATCACGGGAGATCCAAAAGCACTGCCTACAGAGCAGTCATATTGCTGTGGACACAGAGCCGAGGGGAAACCCTGATTGTCAGTTATGAATGCAGGTTGGAGAGGCATACATAGCGTATCATAATATTGTTGAAACAGCAGTTGCGATTTCATTTTTCATTATGTTGTCTGCATAAGATTGTGAAATTATGGATGTTGCCCTAACAGAATTTAGTAACTATAACTTCCTAATTCTTCATGCCAGGGGTCAAATAAGAGTAGGAGATATATCTTGGTGTCAGCAGAACAGTTGCATCCAGTGCCTTGGACCCTCCCTGCTATTGATGGACTTTTCCTTGGTCTTTTTTTTTTTTAAACATGAATAGTCTGTAAAATTGGCATGTGATTATCATAAGACCAAGCAGGATGTAACACAATACTTACTGACAGCTCCTGTGTATGTGGGCTGAGTAAGGTCTTTTGGAACTTTCCTGTAGATATCAAGTCTAGAGAAAAACAAAATGGTTAAAATAGATTTAATGCAACCTTTGCTCCATCATAATTTTAACACAATTATTCAATTTACCAGTACCAACTTCATAGATTGAGAAATTCCTTTGGAGAAAAAAAAACACATTTAGTTCTTCTCTTTGCCACTTAATATAAAATAATGCTGACCACGAACATTGTCAAACAGCAAGATGCTTTAATGTTGAAATAATTTTGCAGAATAGACGAAATACGTAAAAGGGATCTGTCAAGTAAATCCATTTCAAGAAATCCTTTTTTAAATTAGGGCGTCACGGTGGCACAGTGGTAGAATACTGGCTCACAGTGCCGGAGACACAGGGTGTCCGTGACCGCATAGGTTTTCTCCGGGTGCTCCAGTTTCCTCCCACACTCCAAAGTCATACAGGTTTGTAGGTTAATTGGCTAAGTGTAATTGTAAATTGTCCCTTGTGTGTGGGGAATAGTGTTAGTATGCGGCAATCTCTGGTCGGTGCGGACTCAGTGGGCCAAATGGGCTCGTTTTCACACTGTATCTCTAAACTCAACTAAAGTTGGGGAAACTCTCCGTCATCGACGGGGCTCCATCGCCTACAGCCCTTGGAGGGATGAACATCAGAAGTTCGGGAACTGAAGATTGTGGCATAAAGTTGGACAGTTAACATTTGATTTCAAGATTAAAAGAACTCGCATACAAAACAGGAAATAATATCAAAACAAAAAAGGAAAGGGACATCTGGGACTTGGTGTGCCATAAGGGCCTGTCACACTTGGGTGTCATATGCACGTCACGCTGAGGGCACGCAAAGATTTTATACATCCCAAAATCCTGGGGCGCCGCGCGCGACCACACGTCACTGCCTATGTCACCTCGCACCATACGCGCGTAATGCGCACCATGCACGTGTAATGATGTCGCGTAAATTACGTGCGCATGACGCCCAAGTGGGACAGGCCCTTTCGAGGTTTGTTTATCTTGAATTTTAAGAAGTTAAAAGAAAACAGCATGAGTGTGAATGGAGAAACCAATGCAGCGGGTTACATAAGCAAGGTCAAAGTCTTTCAGCAGGGAGAGGGCAGCTATAAGCAAGTTTATATTGAGTCGATTGGCTTTCGTGAAGGATTGAATTTTGTGGCATTCAGCTCAGAGTTGAACAAAAGTCAACCTTACCAGGCCCAGGGCAGCAAATTCAGTGATGGAGCCAAGCTTACAACAGGGGACAAATGTTATGCTTCTAATCTTGCACATAGTAAAATCCTGATAATTTTCTATTTAACTATTCAGAAATATCAATGGTTCAGCATCTGGTGTCATTCACCATGCTCCCTTTCCATCTGACTGGGGCCACAGATCCCGTCTCACCAGAGCCTCAGTTGCCACTTGCCCAGTCAATTTACCCAACACACTAGGAAATTCATTATTGTACCACGTAACATCTAGAGAATTGAGTAAAAAGTGTCTAGGCATAGGGAGGTTGCAAGGCAGTCGGGTCACGACCCATGACCCGTACTGTTGCTACGCTACGCCAAGTGGAGTACACGCGATGAACTGCAGGTAAGCACTGACCATTGTTTCCAGCGTAGCGGGCCCGTTAAAACCCGCAGAATGGTCAAAAAGTTTCAGGTGATAAATCTGGCTGTAAAATTTTTAAATCGACCATGGTTCTCAAGTGGGTTTTTACATACAAAATGAAAACACCTCTGAAGCAAAATTTACAGACAGATTTATCACTGAGAATTTTTAGATACCAAAGGAATCAAGAAAAAACACAAATAATGCCTTACTGTTGATGAAATGCAGTGAGCAAACCCGCTAATTCCCAATATTTTCAATTTCGATATCTGCACGGCCAATGTTCGCCAAGCACTTTAGCTGTTGTTGGCCATTCAGCTCTCGCTTCTCTTTACCTTCATTTCGCTTCACTTTGGGAATTCTGAAGTTGGGTGCATGTCTCTAACGCTTACCCCGATTTCCACAATTTTTTACAGCGCAAAAATTCAACATTTTGGCGTTTTTTAACAGGTAGGAAAGTACGCGTTTCATTTATTAACAGCATATACCGGAAGCTGCGATGTCCTCCAGATGGATTGAGCGGCTCCGTGCGTCAAGCCCTATGACCCAGTGACCTTACGTGCACACCCCCCCCCCATATAAATAGAAAGAGTCAACAGTCCTGAAAATCAGCCGTTCCGGCACCACTAAAGTCCTGAGAGTACTAGATTATTAGTTTTACTGTATTCCTTTAAAAATGTTCATCCATTTATAAAAGCACCAGATAGTCATTACATTGATTGCAACAAGCAAAAAAAGAATAACACAGGGCTTTGTGTATCTGGTTCCAGAGGCAAAGAAATACAGGATAGGAGAATGAGGTGGGTCACATAAGGAAACAAAACTATGACTTATCCTCATTGTCCAATGTAATCATACATTTAAGGGGTTGGGTAATCGTGGTGAGGTTTTGCATGATTCAACATAAACAACCCAGAGTTCATGAAGAATGACATGGCCAAGCACGTTATATGATCAAGAGTTTTGGAATCCTTGGGCCGAAAGGAGCAGGGGCAACAAAAATAAAATCAGGATTGTACTGGACGCCACAGTACAAAGAAGAGTTTGAGGAATTTGGTAAATTCTAGAAGATCAAATCAAAGATTAAATTGTCGGCTTAAACAAACTAGTTGATAAAAATTATCCTAGTCTCCTAATCTGAGAAAAGACATTCTTGCCATAGAGCGAGTACAGAGAAGGTTCACCAGATTGATTCCTGGGAGGTCAGGACTTTCATATGAAGAAAGACGGGATAGACTTGGCTTGTACTCGCTAGAATTTAGAAGATTGAGGGGGGATCTTATAGAAACTGACAAATTCTTAATGGGTTGGACAGGCTAGATGCAGGAAGATTGTTCCCGATATTGGGGAAGTCCAGAACAAGGGGTCACAGTTTAAGGATAAGGGGGAAATCTTTTAGGACCGACATGAGAAAAAAAAATTCATACAGAGAGTGGTGAATCTCCGGAATTCTCTGCAACAGAAGGTAGTTAGATGTGGCCCTTGTGGCTAAAGGGATCAGGGGGTATGGAGAAAAGGCAGGTACAGGATACAGAGTTGGATGATCAGCCGTGTTCATATTGAATGGTGGTGCAGGCTCGAGGGGCCGAATGGCCTACTCCTGCACCTATTTTCTATGTTTCTATTAAGCTGGGGAAGGAACCAACTATTACAACCAACAATCGACATTCCACATATCACGGAAGTGTGATGCAAAGAACGACAGGCCATCAAACTTTTTGCAGCTATTCTGCCTTCAGAAACAAGAAGTGGAGCCAGTGATATACTCGGGGGATATTCACAGGAAGCAGAAGGAATTTACAAAACATCGTCATGCCAAGAAAGGAAATAAGTTCCCCCCATTTTGAAAGAATAATGCAAGAGAACGCACAGCCTTTCTCAGTTACTTTATCAATCAATCAATCAATATTTATTACATGTCATTTGACCCTCAGTGAGGCTCAAACGAAACTCAGTTTCCACAGCCATACATACAAAGACAATTTCCTGCAGACATACACACAATTCAATTTACAAAAACATCCATCACAGTGAACCCACTGTGATGGAAGGCAAAGTCTTTTCTCTCCCCTGTTTTCCATTTCTCTCCCGATGTCCAAGCCCCAGGCGGGCGATGATAAGTCTCATGGCACGGGCTGGAGAAGTTTCGTTGCGGGAGCTCCGGAAAGCGGTCTCTCCACCCGGACCTGCGAGCTCCAGATGTCCCAGTCCACCGGACTTGCAGCTGCAGCTGGAGCCTCCGAGCTACGTGGTCGGGCCGCAGCAGCTAGTCACCACCGCTCCTCACGCTCCGATGCCGGCCAGCCCCACGATGGTAAGTCCGCAGCTCCGCAGGCTCCGTGACTGGAGCCCCCAGGTCGTTCAGGCTGGAGGCCGCTCCATGGTGCTAGGCCCCAACGAGGCCCAGGGAGCCGTTGGCGAGAGGGGAGGAGTACCTGCGCTGTAAGTATAAAATACACCACGGGGCTTGTTTTCACAGAGGCCCAGGGAGCCGTTGGTGAGAGGGGAGGAGTACCTGCGCTGTAACCAAAATCGCCAACGTTCCAGAGAAGGAGTCTGGGGGAAGCCTCTGATTGGTTTACATTTTTACATTTCTGCCTTTAGGTTAAGGATTCTGGGAGTTAAAGGTACAGTATTTATTAGTAAAGTTTACAGGATAATGTTTTGTGTTTTTTAATATTTAATATAGTTAAATTGGGAGTAAGATATGTCAGTGGAGATTGGCCCCGTGGTTTGCTCAGCCTGCAACATGTGGGAGATCAGGGATATGGTCAGTGTCCCTGGTGACTACGTTTGCAGGAAGTGTGTACAGCTGCAGCTCCTGGCAGACCGCATTGAACGATTGGAACTGCGGCTGGATTCATACTGGAGCATCCACGATGCTGAGAAAGTCGTGGATAACACGTACAGCGAGTTGGTCACACCGCAGGTAAAAGGTAAGAGGACAGAAAGGGAACGGGTGGCCAATAGCCAGCAAAGCAGTAGGCAGGTAGTGCAGGAGTCTCCTGCGGTCATCTCCCTCCTAAACAGGTATACCATTTTGGATACTGTTGAGGGAGATTGCTCATCAGGGGAATGCAGCAGCAGCCAAGTTCATGGCACCATGGGTGGCTCTGCGGCACATGGGGGGGGGGAAAGAGTGGAAGGGCAATAGTAATAGGGGATTCAATTGTCAGGGGAATAGATAGGCGTTTCTGCGGCCGCAAACGAGACTCCAGGATGGTATGTTGCCTCCCTGGTGCAAGGGTCAGGGATGTCACTGAACGGCTGCAGAACATTCTGGAGGGGGAGGGTGAACAGCCAGTTGTCGTGGTGCATATTGGCACCAACGATATAGGTAAAAAAAGGGATGAGGTCCTACAGGATGAATTTAGGGAGCTAGGAGATAAACTTCAAAGTAGGACCTCAAAGGTAATAATCTCTGGATTACTACCAGTACCACGGGCCAGTCAGAGCAGAAATAGGAGGATATTGCAGATGAATACGTGGCTTGAAAAATGGTGCAAGAGGGAGGGATTCAAATTTTTAGGGCATTGGAACCAGTTCTGGGGGAGGTGGGACCAGTACAAACAGGATGGTCTGCACCTGGGCTGGAATGGAACCAATGTCCTTGGGGGAGTGTTTGCTAGTGCTGTCGGGGAGGATTTAAACTAATGTGGCAGGGGGATGGGTACAAGAGCAGAGAGGCAATGGGGGTGTAAAATGAGGGTAGAAGAAAGAGGTGGCAAGGTGAAAAGTAAAAGTGACAGGCAGACAAAACCAGGGCAAAAATCAAAAAGGGCCACTTCTCAACATAATTGTATAAGGGGTAAGAGAGTTGTAAAAACAAGCCTGAAGGCTTTGTGTCTCAATGCAAGGAGTATTCGCAATAAGGTGGATGAGTTGAATGTGCAGATAGCCATTAATGATTATGATATAGTTGGGATCACGCAGACATGGGTCCAGGGTGACCAAGGCTGGGAGCTGAACAAGGAGGTGGGGTAGCGTTGCTGGTTAGAGAGGAGATTAACGCAATGGAAAGGAAGGACATTAGTTTGGAGGATGTGGAATTGGTATGGGTAGAGCTGCAAAACACTAAGGGGCAGAAAACGCTGGTGGGTGTTGTGTACAGGCCACCTAACAGTAGTAGTGAAGTTGGAGATGGTATCAAACAGGAAATTAGAAATGCGTGCGACAAAGGCAAAGCAGTTATAATGGGCGACTTCAATCTATATATAGGTTAGGTGAATCAAATTGGCAGGGGTGCTGAGGAAGAGGATTTCTTGGAATGTATGCGGGATAGTTATCTAAATCAACATGTAGAGGAACCAACGAGAGAGCAGACTATTCTAGACTGGGTATTGAGTAATAAGGAAGGACTAGTTAGCAATCTTGTTGTGCGTGGCCCCTTGGGCAAGAGTGACCATAATATGGTTGAGTTCTTCATTAGGATGGAGAGTGACATTGTTAATTCAGAAACAATGGTTCTGAACTTAAAGAAAGGTAACTTTGAGGGTATGAGACGTGAATTGGCCAAGATTGACTGGCAATTAAATCTAAAAGGGTTGACGGTGGATATGCAATGGAAGTCATTTAAAGAGTGCATGGATGAACTACAAAAATTGTTCATCCCAGTTTGGCAAAAGAATAAATCAGGGAAGGTAGTGCATCCGTGGATAACATGCGAAATCAGGGATAGTATCAAAGCGAAGGATGATGCATACAAATTAGCCAGAAAAAGCAGCATACCAGAGGACTGGGAGAAATTAAGAGAACAGCAGAGGACAAAGGGCTTAATTAGGAAAGGAAAAATGGATTATGAAAGAAAACTGGCAGGGAACATAAAAACTGACTGCAAAAGTTTTTATAGATATGTGAAAAGAAACAGATTAGTTAAAACAAATGTAGGTCCCTTGCAGTCAGAAACAGGTGAGTTGATCATGGGGAACAAGGATATGGCGGACCAATTGAATAACTACTTTGGTTCCGTCTTCACAAAGGAAGACACAAATAATCTGCCGGAAATAGCAGGGGACCGCGGGTCAAAGGAGTTGGAGGAATTGAGTGAAATCCAGGTTAGTCGGGAAGTGGTGTTGGGTAAATTGAATGGATTAAAGGCCGATAAATCCTTTTGCTATGAATACATGGTACACCAGTCATTGAAGGTAGGCATGCAGGTGCAGCAGGCAGTAAAGAAAGCGAATGGTATGTTGGCTTTCATAGCAAAAGGATTTGAGTATAGGAGCAGGGAGGTTCTACTGCAGTTGTACAGGGTCTTGGTGAGACCACACCTGGAGTATTGCGTACAGTTTTGGTCTCCTAATCTGAGGAAGGACATTATTGCCATAGAGGGAGTGCAGAGAAGGTTCACCAGACTGATTCCTGGGATGTCAGGACTGTCTTATGAAGAAAGACTGGATAGACTTGGTTTATATTCTCTAGAATTTAGGAGATTGAGAGGGGATCTTATAGAAACTTTCAAAATTCTTAAGGGGTTGGACAGGCTAGATGCAGGAAGATTTCTCCCGATGTTGGGGAAGTCCAGGACAAGGGGTCACAGCTTAAGGATAAGGGGGAAATCCTTTAAAACCGAGATGAGAAGAACATCTTTCACACAGAGAGTGGTGAATCTCTGGAACTCTCTGCCACAGAGGGTAGTTGAGGCCAGTTAATTGGCTATATTTAAGAGGGAGTTAGATGTGGCCCTTGTGGCTAAGGGGATCAGAGGGTATGGAGAGAAGGCAGGTACGGGATACTGAGTTAGATGATCAGCCATGATCATATTGAATGGCGGTGCAGGCTCGAAGGGCCGAATGGCCTACTACTGCACCTAATTTCTATGTTTCTATGACAACGGAGACCGACTGGAAAAAGTCGGGTCTCCCGTACAGGGAAGAGATTTTAAAAAGTTTCCCCCTTCCCCCCCCCCCCCCCCCCCCGCCCCCCACATATACACAGTTAAAAACACTATTAAAAAAGTGGGGAGATGGTGTTTGTTATTGCCGATTGTCCACTTTCACCGAGTAAGGAGTTGAATCAAGAACTGCAGATGGTGGTTACTACACGAAAGGATACAAAGTGCTGGAGTAACTCAGCAGGTCACTCAGCATCTCTGGAGAACATGGCAAGGTGATGTCGGAACCTTCTTAAGACTGATTCAGAATGATTCAGTCTGCTGAGTTACACCTGCACATTGTGTAGTTTCACCTTAAAATTATGCGTTGATGCTGCTGGTTTGTCCCAGCGATCTCTCTTCACCAACCGCACGGTCTGTTGACGCAGCTGTTGTTGCGGCTCACGTTGTAGTGCAATTTCTCAGGCAGCCGCCAACTTCTGGCTCCCTCCCCTTCCACCAGCTGCTGCTTCCTTGTGTCGCCCATTGTTTCGGCTCTTTATTAAGATTCATTCAAATAATTCTCCTTGCCATTTGTAGCTGGTGAGAGGGGAGGGAGCCCCACGGTGACCAAAAACTCGAACCGTCGGTGGCGGTAATCTGAATAAAGCGACTTCTCCAGCTTCAACGTCAGCTGCCTACAACAGGCCTATCAACCGGACCATGAGGTGGGTGAAGAAGGGTTCACTGGAGGTTGGAAACTATCGTCCGAAGTCGGGGCTGGGGAGGGCAGTGCGAGCCAGAGGTCACAGGTCTAACACGAGGGAATCCGGAATGAGAAACAACTAGCAAGAGAAATCAACTGTGAAAAAAAGTAATAAAAATAGAATTGAATCTACTACCAGACTGATGTTCAGGGCAAGGGCCATGAAGAAAACATTTAAAATCGGCTTAATAAGTACTGAAGGGACATCAGGATAAGGAGGTGCAGGAACACATTGAAAGCAGTTTGATTCCAGTGTGCACAACGTGAACTATTCCTCAATATACAAATTCTTGCTCCAATGCCATTAATTCTTTGTAAATCAGATACATAACCCAAAGTTGTTTTTCACGGTGATAAATACAACGCCACGCACAGGTTCACATTTTCAAATTTCACTTTACATTTACAGAACTTCACTTTCCAGGAGAACAACCATTGTGTAAATCAAGGGACGTCCGTATGTGTTAATGTTCTGAATGAGGGGATTGACTGCATTGCAACCTGATTTGCTAATCATACAAAAGTACAGAATGCACAGAATCTTCAAAGCGATAGGGAATTATTTAAAACAGTATTGAACATATTCATAGAACATTCCTCCTTTTCCTGCATTGTCATGTGCCTATCATTTCTGCCACCACCGCCACCACCACCACCACCCCTGTCAGCACATTCCAGGCACCTGCCACTCTGCGTGAAAATCTTGGCCCAAGCATCTCCTTTAAACTTTCCCTCTCTGACCTTGAAGCTTCACCCTCCAGTATTTGATATTGCCACCATGAGAAAATGGTTTGGAGTATGCAGCGAGGAAATAGGATATCATCCATTTGCTGGAAGAAATGGAAAAGCACAATGTTGCTTTAATTGGAAGAATGGGGAATAGATGTTGTGAATGCACAGAGCCGTTTACCCAAGGTAGGGGAATCAAAAACCAGAGGACGAGTTGAAGATGAAAGGGGCAAGATTTGATAGGAACCCGAGGAGCAACTTTTTCTCTCAGAGAGGGTGGTTGGTATATGGATTAAGCTGCCAAAGGAGGAATTGGGACAGGTACTGTCAGAACATTTAAAAGACACTTGGACACATACATGGATATGTGTAAGAAGGAAGTGCAGATGCTGGTTTAAATAGAAGATAGACACAAAAAGCTGGAGTAACTCAGTGAGATAGGCAGCATCTCTGGAGAGAAGGAATGAAGAAGCATCTTGACCCGAAGCGCCATCCATTCCTTCTCTCCAAAATGCTGCCCTTCTCGCTGAGTTACTCCAGCTTTTTGTGTCTATCTTAATTACATGGATATGAAAGGTTGAGAGGGATATAGGCCAAATGGGACTGGTTTGGATAGGGCATGAACGGGTTGGGTCAAAGGGGCTGTTTCCGTGCTGTATAACTCTTTGACCACGGGGCACAACTGAACAGTCTGGGTATTCTCACACATGAACCACAAAGTTAACATTTGAGTAATCCAGAAAGCAAGTGGTATGTTGGCCTAAATGGGCATAATGTGCTGGTGTAACTCAGTAGGTCAAGCAGCATCTCTGGAGATAGCAGATAGGTGATGTTTCAGGTCGGGACGCTCCTCATGGAATGTTGGCCTTTATTGAAATTTGAATCATATATAAAAGCAAGGAAGTCTTAATATTACAACACAGGACATTGTACACATTAATGTGAGGTATGGCCTCATAATTTTTCCTATCCTTATTTAAAAGAGGTATTCGTGCACTAGGTTCCTTTTTGGCCAGCATTTTTGAAATTTGCATGTCTAACTTCCTAGCCTCAAACAAATCAAGCTTAAATAAGGAAGGGCCATGACATGTCCTTGGCAAGCAGGATTAAGGGGAGATCCAAAGCATATTATATGTATATTAAGGACAAGCGAGTAGCTGGGAAAGGTTCGGGCCACTCAAGGACAAAGGAGGAAATCTCAGCCTGGAGTCAGAGGAGGTGGGCGAGGTTCTTAACAAGTACTTCACATTAGCATTCATCATGGATGACATTGAGATCAGGTAGAGCTGTTTTAACATTCTAAAACACGTCAATGTTAAGGAGATAGAGTTGTGGTGTACATTGAGAAACAGTAAAGGTGGATAAAACCACAGGGCTTGATGTAATCTATCCCCGGATACTGAGATAGCAAGGGAGGAGTTTGCTGGGGTTTAGATTGAGATCTATACATCCTCTTTAGTTACTGGCTAGGTTCCAGAACACTGGAGAATCGGCAATAGCATCATTTTGCTTAAGAAAGGCAACAGGGACAAACAAGGAAATTATAGACCAGTGAACCCTATGCCAGTGATAGGGAAAGTATTGTGGAAAAGATTACTAGAGAACAATTTTATTTGCATTTGAAAAGCACACTTATTAGCAAAACTCAATGTGGCTTTGTGTGGGGGAGGTCATGTCACAAATTTGATGTGTGTTTGTGCAGAGGAGGAGATGAAGATGAAAGGGCACTCTTTGTTATCTACATGGACATTAGTAAAGCACTTGCCAATGTCCCTCACAATTGACTGGCCCAGGAGATTGTCACAAGAGAGGCACAATGAATGATAAATTGGATACAAAATTGGCTTGGTGATAGAGGACACGGGGTGGGTTCTCTGACTGGAGGTCAGTGACCTGTAGTGTTCTGCAGGGACGAGTGTTGGTACCTCTGCTGTTTAAGATACATAATAGATCTGAATGAAAATGTAAATGGTCTGACAGTTTGCAGATGACACTAAAACTGGTGGAATTGTGGAAAGTGAGAAAGATTATCAAATTATATGGCAATATATGGATAAATTAGAAGTATGGGCAGAGAAATGGCATATCAAGTTTAATCCAGACAAATACCAGGTGTTACATTTTAAGTCAAATGCATGAGGAAATTACACAAGTAGCAGGGTCCTTCGGATCATTGATGTACAGATAGATCTTGGAGTGCAAGTCTAATGCCCCTGTCCCACGGTACGAGTTCATTCCATGGAGCTCTGCCGAGTTAAAAAAAAATCAAACTCGTGGTAAGCACGGAGAATGAACATAACGGGTATGTCGGAGCTCGGGGACGTCTCTAGCGCTAATGGCAGGTACTCGGGTAGACTCACTAACGGCAGGTAAGCACGGGAAGACTCGTGAAGATTTTTGCAACATGATGAAAAATGTCCACGAGAGCCCCGAGTACCGCCGAGTGGCCATTACCGTAAATCCCCGCGTTCGAGTCAGGGCAAACTCGGGAGAACTCTTGAAATAAACTCGTACTGTGGGACAGGGCTTTGAAACTCCCTGAAAGTGGCAACACAAATGGACATGCTGGCATTCATCATTTGGGGCATCAAGTATAAAAGTCAGGAAGTCACAATGCAGCTGTATAAAACTTTAGAAAGGCACCAGTCTGAAGAAGGGTGTCGACCCAAAACCCGGCAGAGTATTCCAGATGTTGCCTATCTAAAGTAGACAAAAAATGCTGGAGAAACTCAGAGGGTGAGGCAGCATCTATAGAGAGAAGGAATAGGTGACATAGAAACAAAGAAATTAGGTGCAGGAGTAGGCCATTCGGCCCTTCGAGCCTGCACCGCCATTCAATATGATCATGGCTGATCATCCAACTCAGTATCCCGTACCTGCCTTCTCTCCATATCCTCTGATCCCCTTAGCCACAAGGGCCACATCTAACTCCCCCTTAAATATAGCCAATTAACTGGCCTCAACTACCCTCTGTGGCAGAGAGTTCCAGAGATTCACCACTTTTTCACACAGAGAGTGATGATCAGCCATGATCATATTGAATGGCGGTGCAGGCACGAAGGGCCGAATGGCCTACTCCTGCACCTAATTTCTATGTTTCTATGTCACCTATTCCTTCTCTCCATAGATGCTGCCTCACCCTCTGAGTTTCTCCAGCATTTTGTGTCTACTTTAGATAGGAATACTCTGCCGTGCTGTTCGCCACACTATCGGAAGGATGTGAAGACTTTGGAAAGCGTGCAGAAGAGTTTTACCAGGAAATTGCCTCGACTGAAGTGTGTTAGCTACAAGGAGAAGTTGGACAAACTTTGATTGTTTTCAAAGGCTGACAGAACTTTATAAACATATGAGAGTAATTAGGGTAGATAATCAGAGTCTCCCCCCAGTGTGGAAAGGTCAAAGGAAATATGCAAGGTATGTTGAGTTTTTCTTTGCACAGACAGTGGTACGTCCTGGACTGTGTGCCGGGGGAAGTGGTAGTGATGTTTAAGAGGTATTTAGACAGACACATGCAGGAGTATCATTAGACAGACACATGCAAGGAGTATCATTTCAAAATAAATTGGATAGTTATATGGACGGGAAATGAATGAAGGGTTATGGTCTGAGCGCAGGTATATGGGACTAGGGGAGAATACATGTTCGGCACGGACTAGAAGGGTCGAGATGGCCTGTTTCCGTGCTGTAATTGTTATATGGTTATATGGAGAAGAGATCTTGGTCAGCATGGACATGGTGAGCTGAAGGACCTGTTCTAGCATGGTACTGTTCAACATACCTATTGCATTACATTTCATTAATACAAAAAAAAAAAAAAAATGAAATGAAATGATTCAATTAATTGTCATTGTCAGTGTACAGTACAGAGACAACGAAATGCATTTTAGCATCTCCCTTGAAAGGGAGACACAGGGCGTCGCGGTGTGCCCGCGCCTGCCGCCGTAATTACATTCCATTACACACAGGCAAAGGTGGGTGAAGTGTCTTGCCCAAGGACACAACGACAGTATGCACTCCAAGCGGGATTTGAACCGGCTACCTTCCGGTCGCCAGCCGAACTCTTAGCCCATTGTGCTATCTGCCGCCCCATAATAATACAATTATTGTGCTATCTGTCGCCCCTTGGAATAATACAATTCCAACATCAATTTGTTTTTTTTTAAATTTCACTTGGACACATGGTCTCATTAAAATCATCTAATTTATGCCAAGATCTCCAATGTTAATGAACTGCATAAAATTATAAGAGGCATGATACTTAGAACTTAGAAGTAGACACTCAGAACCATTTTCCCAGGATGGAAGTATCAAGTGCGAGAGGGCATAGTTTTAAGGCAATAGGGACAAATGGCATTTAAGACTTAACTTTTCGATAGGAACATGGATATATAGGGTGTGTAGGAAAGAACTGCAGATGCTGGTTTACTCTGAAGATGGACACAAAATGCTGGAGTAACTTAGCGAGTCAGGCAGCATCTCTGGAAAAAAGGAATAGGTGACGTTCCAGGTCAAGACCTTTCATCGGATAGATAAGAGCTAATCTTCGCATCATATTCAGAAGAAACATTGTGGGCCAAAGGGCCTGTTCCTGTGCTGTACAATTCTATTGTACCCTGAACAGCAGCTGAAATTCATCTTGCCCAATATCTTCCCATTCCTTTTATTCCAGTATTCATTGAGAAATGTTGTTGATGAAAGTGTCTAGCAGCCCATGCACATATTTTCCATCATAAATAACAAATGTGGATTAGTGCACTCAAACAGCCAATGTTTTAAAATACCATACTATAAGTAAAATTTTGTGAAAAAGTTAAAGTGTGTTTAGAACTACGTTTGTAAAAAGCGAAATCATCAACTGAACATTAAATGCCAACTCCTCCAATTTAACAATTTCACAATTGACAAATATTGACGTAATATAAAAAGACATTTTGACAAAATTCTAATACTAAAGAGATAACAGAAGGATGTTAAAAGCTTGGCTGTGGGAGAGGCTGTGGCCAATATTGCAAAATGACCCGGGTTATATTAATGATTAAGCTTAGTTCTTAAACAATGTTACAGCATCTTACCAAATGACCGGTTGCTTGCTAAAATATACAATGCAACACCCTGTATAAAGTGAGCTAAGGAACACAGTGTGTATGTAAATGTATTATAACTTATGGCAGACTTCCAGTACTCTCCCATTGTGATTAAATGTCCTCGCGTCGGAATACGATGACGTGGGCCTTTAGCAGGTCATTTGGATTTACATTTTAAATCTCACAAAGGATAATCTTTCCATGTAATATACTTAAGATACGCACTGCACAAGGTGTAAATGACTTTGTGAGCCACCAACACAAAGTCCCACACCCTGTCAGTTTGGAAATCTGATCGACTTTTAGCAACATTATGTGCAGCACAGCACTTGCAATAACAGAATTATTTTACATTTATGAATCTTCAAAATTACTTCAAGGATGTATAAAAATGAAAGCTTATGAAAGAAAAATAAACCACTAAAGTACAAGGAACATGGGACTACTGAAGCTCCCAGCCAGTTTTAGCAACATGGCACAATTTCTTCTTGCTGATCTGATCATTACTTCACCCTTTTCCCCCCTATTTCATCCCATATCTCAGCCCATCCCTGTAACAGCAGATAATTAACATAGATCTAAGATAGAGGAACAAAGAAAATTTTGGAAACTGATCATAACTCCAAAGGTTTTAAGATAGTTATGAATGAGGTTAACTCCAGGCCTTAGGGGAATGTACTAAATTGGGGCAAGGCATTACAGCATTGTTAAACATGAACTAGGACAAGTAAATTTGGAGCAGTTGTTATTGGGCAAGTCCACATCTGATATGTGGGAGGTAGACACAAAATCAGTCTCAACCCGAAACGTTGCCCATTCCTTCTCTCCAGAGATTTTGCTTGTCTCGCTGAGTTACTCCAGCATTTTGTGTCTACCTTCAATTTAAATCAGCACCTGCAGTTCTTTCCTACACATTCTGATATGTTGGGAGTTGTTTTAAAGGCCAACTGATCAGAGTGTAGGACTGCCATGTTGCAGTAAGGAAACCTTGGATAATCAAAGAGGTTATAAATTTGAGCAAAAAGAAAAGGAGCAAATGCAAGGTTTAGAAACATGAAATCAGACAGAGCCTTGCAAAGCAAGTAAAAAAGAACTCAAGTGTGCGATTAGGATGGCCAAAAGGTGCCATATAAAGTTTTTAGTGAACGGAAGTAAAGAAATCCAAAGGCTTTTTATCTGTACATTAAAAACAAGAGGGCGACCAAGAAGGTAGGATCGCTCAAAGATAAAGGAGGGAATTTATGCTTGGAGTCAGAGGATGTAGATGAGGATCTAAATGAATACTTTGCTTCTGTATTGACCAAGGAGAAGGACATGGAAGACAGTGTGGAGAATACTAACATACAAGGGGAGGCTGAGATTAAGATGGATGAGTTGTTGGGGCTCCTGAAGAGTATCAAGGTGGATAAATCCCCAGGGCCTGACAAGATCTATCCCAGGTTATTAAGAGAGGCAAGAGAGGAGATTGCAGGAGCCTTGACAAAGATCTTTGCATCTTCTTTCACCACAGGCGAAGTCCAGGAAGAGAGTGGTGGGTGCCTGGAACGCAATGTCAGAGGTGGTGGAGGCAAATACAATAGTGTCATTTTAGAGACTTTTAGATAGACCCATGAATATGTAGGGAATGGAGGGATATGGATCACGTGCTGGCAGAGGAGATTAGGTTAAGTTGGTGGGAGACAAAAATACTTGAGAAAATCAGCGGGTGCGGCAGCATCTATGGACTGAAGGAAATAGGCAACCTTTCGGGCCGAAACCCTTCTTCAGACTGATGTGTTCTTCAGACTGATGAGGTTAAGTTGGTATCAGGTTCAGCAGTGGAAAAAAAGGGCTGTCCTGCGCTGGACATTTCTATGATCTACATTCATTAAATAGTTCCACGATTAAGTATTAGCTTCCATCTTCAGGCTTAATATTTCTGTATAAGAGAAGCCAATCTTTCAACTGCATTAATTCTGGTTTTGCATCTGAAAATGGACTATTCCCTAAAAACATTTTTTATTTAAATTGAGCTTCAAAGCCTTTACCGGGAACATTTCCTTTTAATTACCATAAATCTCCAACATTTATTTGGATGTAAATGTCAATAATCATCTGACTCCATGGCCAATGATGAAAGCCTTCCATTTTGATGGTGAATTAGATTACTAAAGAGACAATTCGTGCACAGAGTCACCAGAGAATTATGAGCTGCATTAGATTTGCTGTGATATTTAGGGGCAATATAAATTAACTGACATAAAATATAAATGAATAGAATTTTATAGACTGAAACACAACTACTGGAAATGTAAATACCCTATAAAGGGTCATTATAATTATGTCTGCTGGAATGAGACTCCTATGATCCCAACATCACTACTAAATGCGATGCAATCCTGGCCTTTATCCGTTTAAAATAAAATCAGCCAATGTGGAAAGACTAATTTTAATCGCTCAGCAGACAGCTGCCTGGGAAAGCCATGGCGTCTTCTGTTATTTCACCAGCTGCTGAAGTTTTCACCTGTTGCATGGTGATGCACAAACACACGAAAAACACTCCCAAATAGCAGCAGTGGTTGCATTACAAAACAAAAACAGCAGCACTTAAAAATAAATAAATAAATAAATAAAACCACACGTCAGAACCACAAAAAAAACCAGCACATCAATACAGTCCATCTTGTTGCACATCAGATGTCACTTCAGGCACTGTATGAAGACGTGCTGAAGAAAGTCACCAAGAACATTAATAACCGCCATCATTAACTCTTTCGTGTTGGGCAGTTAGGGTTGTACAAGGCTCTGATAAGGCCACGTTTGGAATATTGGGAGCAATTTTGGACACCATATCTGAGGAAGGATGTGCTGGCTCTGGTAAGGGTCCAGAGGATGTATACAAGAATGATCCCATGAATGAATAGGTTAACATATATTGACTGATTGTCGGCACTGGGACTATACTCACTTGGTGGTTAGAAGAATGAGGGAGGACCTCATTGAAACATACAGAATAGTGAAAGGCTTGGAAAGAGTGGATGTGGAGAGGACGTTTCCATTAGTGGATGAGTCCAAGACGAGAGGTAATAACCTCAGAATTAAAGGATGTTCTTTAGGAAGGAGATGAGGAGAAATGTCTTCAGTCAGTGGATGGTGGTGGGTTTATGGATATTTTTAAGACATAGATGGATAGATGGATAGATGGATAGATAGGATTCTTGATTAGTGCAGGTGTCAAGAGGTTATGGGGAGAAGGCAGGAGTATGGAGTTGGGAGGGAGAGATAGATCAGCCATGATTGAATGGCGGAGTATACTATATGGGGGCTGAATGGCCTAATTCTACTCCTCTTATGATCTTATGACAGTCCCTCAGGACTTGATTAGTACAGGTATCAGAGGTTATGGGGAGAAGGCAGGAGAATGGGGTTAATGAGATCAGCCATGATTGAATGGCAGAGTTGACTTGATTGGCTGAATGGCCCAATTCTACTCCTATTCCTTATGACCTAATGACTACAAATGTCGGGTGCCATTTATTTGGAGTGCAGCTGCTACAGGTTAAATAGTTATCCATTATTTCTAAGATTATATCAAACCTTGCAGGAAGTTTGAGATGAGGAGCAGCGCTGTGGTGAGAGATATTGATAAAATGTCAGGGCTGTGACGGTCTTTTTCTCGTATCGCTCTTTGTTGAGATTGGTTAGAATCATGGCTTACATCATTAACTATTGAAAATACGCAGACATGTCTTGATATCAATTTCTCCCTCCTTCCTTTTTATAATCCTTTAACCAACAGCAGTGACCAGAAAACTAGACAGGGCTGAGCACAACATATTTTAAATGCTCTTAAGTGTTAAAATCTCATGTGCGCTGAGCTCTATCCCAAGCCCAAGATCCTCAGTTCTCAGACTAAAACATTGTTACATATTTTCTTCTCTCACTATGGTCAATTGATTCTACTATATGTCTCATCTCATTCCACTTTAAAACATCTATCTGTGCTTTTGTTATAATGTTCTGAAGCAATCATTTTTTTTAATTCTATTTTCCAACAGATCTAAACCTGCATATCAAAGTTGCGATGAGGATGGAATTAAAGTTTAGACTGAGTTCGTAATGTTTCAAAAATCCACAAGATCTGGTGCTGTTTAACACATAACAAAATCCAAATAATAAGCATGACATTTTAAACTGGGGTTTTAAATAGCTTGAAGTTAAACCCGACAGGAAGAATTAGCAGCAACATGCATGTTTGCAATATGGCATACAGCAAGTGAGAGCAATGTAGAAAAATGGATCACATTGAACACAAGAAGAGGAGTGGGTCCCACACGCCTGCTCATCCATGCGAGCCTTCCTTGCTCTATTTCCGTGCCAGTTCCCCATAACCTTTAATTCCTCATTCTTTCAAACATCAATCTATCACCACCTTAAATATATCAAATGATCAGGCTTGCACCACCCTCGGAGAGAAGGAATCCCAGGGGGTGATTGCCATCAATGAGAAGACATTTTTATGCACCTTAAATGATTGGCCCCTTATTCTGTAGCTATGTCCCCTTGTTTGAGTCTCCCACTAGTGGAAACAACTCAACGTACTGCATCAAGCACAGCTTGATTTTCTGGATGCTTGAATAATGTCACTCTTCATTTTGCTAAACTCCAAGGAATACACACTCACACTGTCTAGTATCCCATCCCAGCAATTAGCGAGGCAAATCTTCTTTGGACAGCTTCCAATGCTGTTACATCCTCTTGCTTCAGGTTAAACTCACTAACAACTTCCTTGTTTACACCATCAATTGATTTTTTCCCCCAGCTGTGGCTGGCAGTTATCAACAGACTCCCGTGAAAACACAAGTGCTGGGCTAATGCAAAACTGCTGCAAGAGGAGCAGTATTTATTAGGCAGCAACATATGCTGCCACATCTGTCACTGGTCTCCATTGATGGACTTCAAATATTTCCCAGTAAGGGAATGCAATTTTGGTGGGAGCTTTTTTTTTGCTGGGGAAAACTATTTCTCCAATCAGACCTGGCTACCATCAGAGATCTCAAATATTTCAAAAGGCAAATCTCATCTCACATAATATGGTGTGTTTTTTTTCAGTTTGGCAATTTGTGTTCATTAAACTGAGAGTAATTTACAACAAATCTTAAAAATGAAATTAATTTAGTGCAAGAATGTTTATGTTTCTCAATTTTAGAGTTGTAAATGGTGCTAAAATCCATGACGTGTTTCTGTCAACTGTTGTCAAGGCATTTTGAGGACAGGCACTCAAGCTCTTCACTAGCTGAACCAAACATCTCACCCGACTGCAGGACATAGAAGCCAACATGATCAGCCCCTACGTCTGATCTCAGTGAGTGTGAGCGTGCAGTAGGCTGGGCCCAGGAAGATATGAACATATGCACTCGACATTGTAGGCTGCACAGTGGTGCAGCAGCAGAGTTGCTGCCTTAGAGCACAGTAAACTGGGTTCAATCCTGACCTCGGGTGCTGCCTCTACACCAAGTTTCTACATTCTCCCTGTGACCGTATGCATTTTCTCCAGGTGCTCCAGTATCCTCCCACATCCCAAAGACATGTGGTGGCACAGTGGTGCAACAATAAAGTTGCTGCCTCACAGCACTTGCAGCGCGAGTGTTCTCCGGGCTGGCGAGTGTTTGCCGGCTGGCGAGTGGGTACCGGGCTGGCGAGTGGGTACCGGGCTGGCGAGTGGGTACCGGGCTGGCGAGTGGGTACCGGGCTGGCGAGTGGGTACCGGGCTGGCGAGTGGGTACCGGGCTGGCGAGTGGGTACCGGGCTGGCGAGTGGGTACCGGGCTGGCGAGTGGGTACCGGGCTGGCGAGTGGGTACCGGGCTGGCGAGTGGGTACCAGGCTGGCGAGGCTGGCGAGTGGGTATCGGGCTGGCGAGTCCATTGCTGCAGCTCCGGCCATGCAGCAACCTCAGTGCAAGCCTCAGGGCCGTCGGGAGGCTTGCACTCTGGCCATGGAGCAGCCTCATTTCAAGAATCCTGGGCCATCGGAGGCGTCGCGCCGCTGCCGTGAGAGACTCTTGCCGAATTCGCCCAGGTGACTGGCATGGATCAGGCTGCAGCTCAGTGCATCCTGGAGGATAACTAGAAGTATGTACCAAGCACTGGGTAGAAGCGGTGGAAGATAGTGGTCAAATGGGGGTGGTTGGAGAAAGCATCCTGCTTGCCTGCTAGATTTTCACAATGTAACTGCAAGAAAAAATTTTCCCGATGTTGGGGGAGTTCAGAACCAGGTGTCACAGTTTAAAAATAAAGGGTAGGCCAGTTAGGACTGAGATGAGGACAAACTTTCTTCATGCAGAAAGTTGTGCATCTGTGGAATTCTCTGCTACAGAAGGCAGTGGAGGCCAATTCACTGGATGGTTTCAACAGAGAGTTACATTTAGCTCTTGCGGCTAGCGAAATCAAAGGAAAAACAGGGAAGAGGTACTGATTTTAGATGAACAGCCATGATCATATTGAATGGCAGTGCTGACTCGAAGGGCTGAATGGCCTATTCCTGCACCTATTTTCTATGCTTGAGTATATGGCAATAAAATTTGACCACTTGATTTTGAAGCATTCATGCATGGTGGAGGTATAATGTAGTCATAGAGTGATAGTGTGAAAACAGGCCCTTCGGCACTACCTGCTTTTGGTCCATATCCCTCCAAACCTGTCCTATCCATGTATCAGTTGAACTGTTTCTTAAATGTTGGGATAGTCCCTGCCTCAACTACCTCCTCTGGCAGCTTGTTCCATACACCCACCACCCTTTGTGTGGAAAATGTTACCCCTTAAAAACTTACCTCTTAAAAATACTTCAAACATTGAAATCATATTTCTACAATGCACTAAAACATGATTTTAACACATCAAATTTCAAAAAGTCCCTACTGTGGGAGGGGGATGTCCGTTGCCCATGTTGACCACACCCTCCCCCCACTTAGTTGCTCCACTCCCTCGCTGGGGACCCCCCCCAAGGACAGTGATCAGTGATTACTCAGCCTCCCCACTTTCAAAAACGCTCTGTGGCCCCTGGTTCAGACAGAGACCACTGCCAGATGTGAGGGGGGAACTTCAGTGTAAAGGTACTAGGGAATGGGGAGGATTGGAACAAAAATTTGCCCTCAGTACATATTAACTGTAATATAATAATGTATGCATGTTGGTAGGTGCAATCAAAACGAAGATATTTTTATCATTGTCGTGTTATGACTACCACAGAAAATATTATGTACTCTCAAGATCACATTTAATAGAATATTACTTAAAATATATAGTTATTGGACTTTGCATTTCGGAAAAGTCCCAGCTGAGAGGAAGACAGCAAAATACTGAAAATATTCGGGGTGAAAATGACTTCAGGACAGTTTGTTAAGAAAATGAAAGAAATGGTTACAGAATACTTATAGAGCTGAATATAATTTTATGGATGAGAAATTGTGTTCAACCAATTGATGACTTTTTTGACAAAGTAACTAGCATGTTAGATAACAAGGAAGCAAATGGATGTGGCAAATTTTGTTATACAAAATTTGGTCTGTAAAGTGCCCCATAAAAGATTACCGCATTAGATAAGCACCTGTGGACTTGAAAGTATTAGGTTAGGTCCAGGGGGTCAGATATGGGGTTTTATGTGTGGGCCAGATATATTGTCAGTGCAGAGAGGCTAGGAGCAAGGCCAAGTGTGCATCCAGAGTCAAGGTCTTGAATAGTACTAGGTGTTCAGTCAAAGCTGGGACAATGGGAGTGTTCAGTGCTGGGAACCTAATCAGGTAAGCACCTATGCTCAGGGTATTATAGGTGGGCAGGTGTAAGGTTGGACTCAGGATCAGGAATGAGGGAAGGTATGCAACTGAAGTCAGGGTCAGGAGTAGTACCAGGTGTGCAGTGAGACCCAGGTTGGTCAACATGGGCAAAGTGTTTGATTATAATCTGATTTCCATACATGAATATGTTATCATTCATGTGCTGCGCCTGTTGATCAGAGCCTGGCTCTACTGTGGAATGTAATTAGGAATGTAATTTAGCCTAACCTTATTCATAGCTAATCCAATTTAAAGCATAAATATTACATTCAAGTGCAAGTTAAAAGACACTACAGTATGCACCAGATTGCACAATTTCAAGCTGAAAAATGCAAAAGCTCCATACGAATGGGTGAGGACACACCCCAAACCCCAGTCGCTATGCTCACTCAGGCTTGGTCTCTCACAATTTCTCACTCCCAACTCTCACGCAATGTTGGCAGCCATGCAGATGTAACTTGCAATTTAAGCACACTCCAGCTCCTATTAACTTATCAGGTAGATAGAATAAAGTGACAGAATGTCCTGATGTTGAAGTAGATGTAATAACAAGTCTGCTATCATTAAAAGTGGAACCCACAAGTCTTTTAATCTACTAGTGCATTTGCCCAAAATTAAAACTACATGATAAGCAAAGCTGAAGCCACATTTCTTTACCTCTTGTTAGTCAACAGATTTTTTTTTAATGGCCATTCAATCCAAAAGGACTCCAGCTTCATTATTCGACCTCTCGTCTTTGCTACACTCTCCTTCAGGAGCCATTTCAACTTTAAGGCCACTTGTCCTGATATTCCTCTTCTGACCTACCATCTCCTTTATTAATTTACTGTCTCTGCAGCATTGTGAAATATATTTTCCTGCATTACATGCACCATTAACATGAACAATATTTTCCAAGAAGCTTACATGACTCCTTTAACTTCAGGCAACAAAGAACAATATTATTTTACCAAATAAAAGGCACAGTGGTACCGAGGCTGCCTCATAGCTCCAGAGTGCTATCTGTGTGGCGGTTGCACGTTCTTCCTGTGACCACATGGTTTACTCTTGTTTTCTCCCATATCCCAAAGAAGTGAGAGTTTGGAGGCTAATTGGCCTCTGTAAATTGCCCTTAAATGTGCAAGGAATGGATGAGAGTGGGAAAACATAGAACTAGTGTTAACAGGAGATCGATGGTTGGCATGGACTCAGTGGGTCGAAAGATCCGTTTCCATGCTGTTTCTCTAAACCTAACTGGCAAACTTTGGCAGCCACTGTTAACTACTAGGGCCCCAAGATCTGGAACTCTTTTTGCATTTGTACCTCTTTCTGACAGTCCTTACTAATCTCATTTTTTATGCATATGGATCAAACAAGCTGATTTTCAGATGCGAGAGTGGCTTCTATTCACATCAAGGTAGTTTTGACTGCACATGGTATCAAATAACCCTGGTAAAATTGGTCAATGGGCCTCGAGTTTTGTTTATGCTCTCACATGCACAGAGATAAAGTGAAAAGCTATCCAGTTATATCATACTATACACAAATATTCCAATGGTTAGCATCCTACCCTGCACAAAGAGGAGTGTAGTTGTTGGTGGTCCAGCAAGCGGGCACCAGGACTGCATTGTGGGAGATCCTCAAAACAGTGTCCTCAGCACAACCATCTTCAATTATGATTATTGATGATTGCCCAACATTCAATTGTTTCCACAACTCCTCAGCAAATGTACTCTGGCCGTAGAGGCATATGGGAACACTAGCACCTGTAGATGCCCCAACTTGCATACCACCTAGACATGGAAATGTATTGCCGATCCTTCATCATCACCGAGTCTTAATCCTGGAACACCCTCGCTAACAGTTGCGTATGGGAATCTTAACCAGAAGGACTCGAACAGTATAAGGCAGCAGTTCACCACCACTTTCTCATGGACAATAAATGCTGGCTTTGCCACTGACGCAGAGATCCCAAGAAATGGAAGAAAACAATTAGGCCGTTTCAGACCAAAAGGAGATTGTTAGCAGATTAAAGCTTGGCTTCTCTGATGTGGATTTAAGCACTTCTACTTGGAAAGAATGGTTAGTTGTTAATTTTATACCCATGACTGATTGTTTAAGCCTGTAAGGGATTTGTGCCAATAGTAAAGGTCAATGAAGTTAGATTAAAGTTGGAACAGTCTGAAGGAGCTAAGTGGCCTCTTACTGTTCCTGTGATATCATGGACTTGCGTCCGCATCAGAAAAGTCAGGCTTTATTCTTCGGAGGCATGGCATATGTCAAATTAATATATTTTGGTTATAGGACAATGGATAAATCAAAATAATAATGTGACCTTAATAATTAAGCTTGGAAATCTTTAGCAATCAAATGATACATAAATGGCTACATAGGTTCCCCATGTTAAGAGAATATTTGTTTTAATTAAATGTTTTTAAGGTTGTGTCTTCTCAGTAAAATGCACTGTGTTGACCACCACTCTCAGATCAACTCCAGAATCAAGAGAATGTTAAATTGTCATAGGTACTGAAAACTGAGCAATACAATGTTACTTACAGCATCATAACCGGCCTGTAAACACAGTACACATTGATAATATGATAAACAAACAAATCAATAAATTAAAAACCCGAAGTCCTTTGTGCGACTTCATAGTTCATATTTTAGGTAGTGTTTTGCAGTGTTCAAAAGCTGATGGCTTTTGGGAAGAAGCTATTCTTGAACCTGGTGGTCAGACAAGTCAAGTCAAGTTTATTTGTCACATACACATACGAGATGTGCAGTGAAATGAAAGTGGCAATGCTCGCGGAACAACAAAACAACCAAACAAATTATAAACACAATCATAACACACATATTATTTTACATAATAAATAATAGAAGGAAAAACGTTCTGTACAGTTAGTCCCTGGTGAGAAAGGCGTTTACAGACCGAATTGCCTCTGGGAAGAAACTCCTTCTCAACCTCTCCGTTCTCACTGCATGGCAACGGAGGCGTTTGCCTGACCGTAGCGGCTGGAACAGTCCGTTGCAGGGGTGGAAGAGGTCTCTCATGATTTTGTTTGCTCTGGAGTTGCACCTCCTGTTGTATAGTTCCTGCAGGGGGGTGAGTGAAGTTCCCATAGTGCGTTCGGCCGAACGCACTACTCTCTGCAGAGCCTTCTTGTCCTTGGCAGAGCAATTCCCGAACCAGATGGTAATGTTCCCGGACAAGATGCTTTCCACCGCCGCTGCGTAGAAGCACTGGAGGATCCTCGGAGACACTCTGAATTTCCTCAATTGCCTGAGGTGGTAAAGGCGCTGCCTTGCCTTACTCACCAGTGCTGAGGCGTGTGATGACCATGTCAAATCCTCAGAGATGTGGACTCCCAGATATTTAAAACAGTTCACCCTATCCACAGGATCCCCATTTATACTCAATGGAGTGTACGTCCTCGGATGATGTGCCCTCCTAAAGTCCATGATCAGCTCCTTCGTTTTTTTGATGTTCAAGAGGACCTTCATGATGGCAGGAGTTAAATGAGAGTTTTAGCCAGGGTGGTGTTAAACACTTATTATAATGTCAACTGCTTTCCCCCATAAATGTTGCATATGCTGTATATCACCAGTATCATGTGTTACTTTTCCAGTTTGGCAAGGTTGCGTCAAGAAAAAAGCTAGACAAAGGTATAATGCATACAGGGCTCTCGCTTAACTTTTTTTCCCTGTTGCCAGCCGGGCAACCTTGGCAGCTTTTTAGGTTGCCAAATGCCAGTTTAGGTGGTCATTTAAGATGGCTTGCATGACGCGTGCAGTAATGTGCTCGGACGAAGTGCATAGTTACCAATCGGAATTATGCTCAATTAAGCATTCACATATTATTTCTGCTTCAAATAAAGTCACAAACTAAACATATTCACCAATCAAGACATGATATATACCACAATGACATGCAGCAAAATTATAATACAGTATCTCAACTCTTTTTACACATTGCAATTAATGCAATTTTTATTATTTCTTTCCACTTCCAAACAAAAATGTGGTAGGATTATTCAGCGTATGATCAACTTGTGTCAATAAATCCTGGACCATGATAACATATATGCTTAACCATGCACACTACAGATTGATGCAAGCATGTTTTCTGTGAAGGACCGAAAATTATCATGACATGGCCATAGCATGGGTCGTTATTGCTATTGGTACAGAAACACTCTCGCTTCCCATATAATTTATCCACAACAAAATATACAGGTTGCAAGGAATTTTCTAAATGCATTTTATGATAACAGCTGTTAAAACTGACTATACCCATCTGACATTACACTAGCTAACAAGAGATGGCCAAAGGACATAAATGCAGCAAATGTTCTTTTGGTAATATATTTAAAGGTGTCAAGACGCCACATTATCAGACATTCAGATTAGATGTATGTGTTGTGAACAGCAATGACGATACCCAGTTTGTAAGCAACAAATAAAAAAAATTTGGAGGACAGGCAGAGTTGAGCTGGGTTTAGCACTGCTTCTCTGCGCTGGCTGTGGGCCGGGGGGCACCGCTCCCATCTGACATCTCTGGCCACCCCCGGGTGCGGGGGGAGGGGGCTTTCTGGTGGGGACTTCTCAAAACAGGGGGGGACGAGTGTCCCCTGCCGCCCCCCCCCTCCCCCCCCGGGATTTCCGCCTCTGCCTGTCCATTGCCAAGTGCCGCCGCTAAAGGGGGAGGCAGTTGGGATCTCCTCGCCATCGCCTCCCCTCCTTAGCCAACCAACAGGAAGGTGCGGGGCCGAGCGGTGCAGACGCTTCAGACGGCAGAAGGGGGCCACCCCCTCCCTCTCTCCCTCCTCCCGGCCTCAGCGTGTGGGAGGGTTTGTTTTGAAAGCGCCGTTGGCAGAGTGGCAGGCAACGGCCGCTAACAGGGCAGGCGGGAGGGGGGAGGAGGAGGAGATGGAGCCGCCGCCGACGTCGCCGCTGCTGTTCGGGGCCCGTCATTCGCTCCGACCCTCCGTCACACCACACTTAGTATCTTTCCCACGCATTGCAGCCGTCGCCGACACAAAACGTCACGTTCCTTTTCTCCAGAGATGCTGCCTGACCCGCTGAGTTACTCCAGTTTTTTGTGTCTATCTTCGGTATCAACCAGTATCTGCGTGCCAAGCCGGGCAAAATGACTCGGTGTTCAGGTTGCCCGGCGGCACTTTGGGTGGTCAGTGGCACCCGGGCAACCGCTAATTTCGAGCCTTGGCATAGCACAAGCATACATCAAGGGACAGAATAAGTGATAGCAGAGGAAAGAATCTATAAACAATGGAGTGAAGAAAAAGTGGGGAGATGGGAGTTGAGCAATTCAGACCTCATACATAAAGAATAACTATTTGATCATGGTAGTATCGGAAGAATGGCTGTTGTGAAAACATTGCTGCAAGATGTTTTAGCAATACAGAAGGTCTACTATTTTGGACATGTGACACTGACATAGAAACCAGTTTCCTTTAATGTTATTGTGGAAGGCAACAAGATAGTGGAGGCACAACGGCGGCTGATAAAATGCAGTTTTTTCCAAAATTACATTTCCTATAATCTGTTCCTAATAATCACAGAAAACAACTGGCTTTTGGAAGCAATTAATTTATATCAAGCAAACAAAAATCAGCCCCTCTAGTCTCAGCCTGAAGAAGGGTTCGGTGCTGAATCGTTACCCACCTTTTTTCTCCACGAATGCTGCCTGACCCGCTGAGTTACTGCGGCACTTTGTATCTATCTTTAGTATAAACCAGCATCAGCAGTTCCTTCCTACACAGTCATCTTTGTGTTTGATTCAATTTATGAGTACTTATTTATTTTTATTTTTTTAAAGTCACTCCCTCTGGCAAAGAGAACAAAGAACCCAATTTTAACAGCAGGCAGCCAAAGTCCAACACCCCATTTAATGACATTGTGCCCTGCTGTGCACAAGAGCTAGCAAACTACAAATTCTCCTTGATCTGCTTTTCACTCCGCTGGGTGATTAGGTGCCAATGGTGGAGATCTAGCATAACCTTAGATATTTTCTTTATAATTAAATTATACTTCTAGTAAGCAGATGTGTTGCATATTTAGCAGCATCCAGAACAGGAATTCAATTTAAATTCTTCTTGAGCATTAAAACATTTGAATTAACTGTCTTTTGTTGCAAACTTCTACTGACGGCGGTGTAATTTTTTCTGGTTCACATTAGTGACAATTTTGTCATGTTTAAGGTAGACAGTGTGATTCATCATTGCCAGCTGATACAGAATTAAACATTCCTCAAGGATCTCTAGTACACACCAGAGTCCTCCATAATGTTTGGGGCAAAAACCCATAATTTATTTATTTGCCTCTGTACCCTACAATTTGAGATTTGTAAAAGAAAAAGAAAATCACATGTGGTTAAAGTGCACATTGTCATATCTTAATAAAGGCCATTTTTATACATTTTGGTTTCACCATGTAGAAATAACAGCAGTGTTTATTCATAGTCCCCCCATTTTCAGGCACCATAATGTTTGAGACACAGCAATGTCATGTAAATGAAAGTAGTCATGTTTAATATTTTGTTGCATATCCTTTGCATGCAATGACTGCTTGGAGTCTGCGATTCATGGACATCACCAGTTGCTGGGTGTTTTCTCTGGTGATGCTCTGCCAGGCCTGTATTGCAGTCATCTTTAGCTTATGCTTGTTTTCGGGGCTAGTCCCCTTCAGTTTTCTCTTCAGCATATAAAAGGCATGCTCAATTGGGTTCAGATCGGGTGATTGACTTGGCCACTCAAGAATTTAACATGTTTTAGCTTTGAAAAACTCCTTTGTTACTTTGGCAGTATGTTTGGGATCATTGTCTTGGGGCAGCGGCTGAGGCCGTAGGCGAACTGGCACTTGTCGCCATAGTGGCCTATCGGGGACCGTCCTCTGGAGTTGGAGCGGGGTTGGGCTGGAGTTGGTGCTGGCTGTGGGTGTGTGGCCGCTGATGTTGTCAGTCCAGGGTGTCGGTTGCCCGGCGGGAGAGGCGGAGGTGAGCTGGGGTTGGCGATTCTCCGTGCTGGGCCTGGGGGCCAGTGTCCCGTCGGTCCAGATGACTCGAGTGGGGGGGGTGGAGGGAGAGAACCGGGGACCGAGGATGGTCCAGTGGCGGTTCGGCAGCGCCTGCGGTCTTCCCCCTCCCTCCGGTCTCCTGATCTGACAATGTGCACTTTAACCACATTATTTTTTTCTATTACAAATCTCAAATTGTGGAGTACAGAAGCAAATAAATAAATGATGGGTCTTTGTCCCAAGCATTATGCAGGGCACTGTGGCAAGGGTGTCCAGAGTTGTACACACCACCATAGCCCTCCAACCCAAAAACAAATTCCCATCATGACAATGTTGCTGTTGGGATACAACATTATGAGAGGTAAAGATATTAGTGGTATTATGGCTATAGTCGTTATTTAACAAGTGTAGCTGATGCAGAAAGAGTATTACCTAAGTAATAGAATTTTGTAATGCTCACAGTTGAATTTTGTACAAAAATGGCAATGGTGACCTTTAACTTTGAACTTTTGTTTTACAAAAAGGCACTGTGGCAAACTTGACATCTTTAAAATACGTTTGGGCATTATGTTTAAAAAGTCCTTTCGCTTCCTAGTTAAACCACATAAAAGGACACAAAGTGCCGGAGTAACTCAGCAGGACAGCAAGCATTACTGGACAACATGGATAGGCGATGTTTCGGTTCGAGACCCGAAGCATCCCCTATCCATGTTCTCCAGAAATGCTGTGTGACCTGCTGAGTTACTCCGGCAATTTATGTCCTTACCAGCATCTGCATTTATTTGTTTCTACGTTTAAACAATCACACCCTCATGGCACTATCTATTTACATATCTTGGAAACAGAAACCGATCAGTGAATGCCAGCAACTTCATGCAAAGCAATAGACTCCTACGTAAAGTACAATAGTTTTAGAAATGCATTCTCGATATTTAAATTAAAACCACGACATCTCAAAACTCATTGATGCAGTTGAGATCACTTTTAAAAATATATTCCACAACATCATATTTGTCATCAATAAAATGTGTGTTTTGTAACTACTTTAACAAATTGATGTCACAAAAAGGACCACTCATAGCACTAAATAACATTTACAAAATGAGAAGCCTCCCAAAGAGCTTAGGAATGCAAAAATAACTAGGGTCAAACACCACTTGATCTACTGTAGAGTATTTAATATCTACTAAACAACAGCACTGAATTATGGAAACCAATTCTCAAGAATCTAACAGCATTCTCGCAAATCAGATCAGACCAAAAAGATGAACTGCACCAAATTGTGAACAAAACGCAGACTAAAAATGAACTAAAATGCAGCAGAATGATGATTCACCCTGGAATTTTTATACATCTCCATTTGTGAGAAATTCGTCAGTAGACGTATGGGTCTGGTGGGTGTCTACTGTCAGGCAAGCACATACATCAACATTAGAAGCACACTAAAGTAGAGTACAAAGAGCAAAACTAAATACCGTGGTAATAAACAATGGAAAGCCCTGAAAGTTTTCCATAACAGCTGAGATATCAGAAAAATAGTTATACGCATTAAAACGATCATTTGAAAACATCTGGAGTCACAGAATCATACTGCACGAAAACAGGCCCTTTGTCCAACTTGCCCTTGGCAACTAAGATACACTAATCCAATCTGCCCATGTTTGACTCATGCCCCTCTTAATCTTTCCTATTCATGATCCAGCACTTCATTTGTTGTTTTTTTAAGAATAGTATTCCTTCTTCGTACATGGAAAAAATGAAGAAATTAATCCTGTACTTTCGGCCCACCAAGTCCACAGCAATCAATGATCACCCGTACACTCGATCTACCGTACACACCAGGGACAATTTACATAAGGCAATTAACTTGCTAACCTGCACATCTTTGGAATGTGAGGAAACTGTAGCAACCAGAGAAAACCCACACGGTCAAAGGGAGAACGTAAACACCCCACACAGACAACATCCACAGGATAGTGTTAATGTATGGAGTGATCGCTGGTAGGCGTGGACTTGGTGGGGGTGGGCCAAAGGACCCGTTTCCTCACTACGTAACTAAAGTCTAAAGGCAAAGCAGGGTCCCGAGGTGAAATGTCACCTGTTCATTCCCTCCACAGATGCTGTCTGACCTGCCGAGTTCATCCAGCACTTGGTTGCTTTTTTTGAATGCTATTCCTTTTCCCATGGAATATGGAAATGCATCAAGATTAAAGCAGACTGAGCTAATATCTATCCGTGTGTTTGACTCGACATCCTCAGTCCAGCATTATTCTTTATTTGTACAACTATCAAAAGTATAGAACTGCATTAATAAAAGTTGGGGTTGAATAGCATTTCATGCAGGAGACCTGCATCACAGTATGGTATGGCAACTGCTCTGTCTCCGACCGGAAAGCACTGCAGAGGGTGGTGAAAATTGCCCAACGCATCACCGGTTCCTCACTCCCCTCCATTGAATCTGTCCAAAGCAAGCATTGTCTGCGAAGGGCGCTCAGCATCGCCAAGGACTGCTCTCACCCCAACCACAGACTGTTTACCCTCCTACTTTCCGGGAGGCGCTACAGGTCTCTCCGTTGCCGGGCCAGCAGGTCATGGAACAGCTTTTCCCTGCGGCTGTTACACTACTCAACACTGTACCTCGGTGATTGCCAATCACCCCCCCCCCCCCGGACACACCTCCCACCAGGAAAAAATACTGGTGGGAGGTGCATGACATGACATAATGCATGACATTTTCTCCATCCTGCCATCTGGGAAGAGGTACAGGAGCATTAGCTGCAAAACCAGCAGGATGCTCCTCAGCTTCTTCCCACAGGCTATAAGACTGCTAAATGGACTTTGCCCCCTGCCAAGTATCGCGCACCAACCACCAACCTGGACACACTGCAGCAGAGCCACTGTTGTGCCGCTGCCGATCGGAACGCCTGTTGAATGTTTAGTAGAGTGTTAAATTTGTTCATGATACATGTATTTTTATTTCTATTTATTTTTAATGCACACTGAATGGACACTGGTTGAGCAACGTTTTTTTGTTTCCTCTGGGTATGTGAATACTCAGGAAATGACAATAAAGATATACAATACAATACTATGAATGTATGCACGTAAATAGATTTATTTATTGCTCATATTTATGTCGCTCTTCTAGGGAGATGCTAACTGCATTTTGTTGTCTATGTACTGTACACTGCACAATGACAATAAAGTTGAATCTGAATCGGACTGTAAGAGTTGTGGTTAACTGAAATGGTCATCCAGCCGTGAATGAATAAACATATGAATGTAGGTACTTTCAAAAACATGGGAGTATTTAGCGTGTCATAATGACAACCTTTTCATGCGAGAAATGCTGAATCCCGTTACTGTATACATTTTCCTCCGTAGATCGTCTTTCCTAGAACTATTTGATGCAAGAGCACTGAAAACCAAAAGAGGTTTACAAATACATAATTCACAAACAGTTTTCTAAAGTTTTCACTAATAGAATCCAAGCAAATTATATACGTGGCATATTCACGTTGAACTCTAGGAAGAAGTTTCCTTCTTATCTGTAGTCCAATATGTATTAAGTATTTTTCACATTTTCTGACACAATGTGTGAAGTCTGACATCAAAAAAGTTATTCATTTGTCCATCTTCAAAAGGTTGGTGTTTTACTGAAAATAACATAACTTGATTTTATCCTTGTAATTTGTTCATTCACCTCAAGATCCAGCATGGCTCACTAAGTTCTGTACTTGTGCCGCTGAATTTTGCTCTCTGCTTCTTCTCCAATTGTTTTATAACCCAGAATAGGACACTACCCAACAGTACAAACACCGCAAGCTTTTAAATTCACCCTGAAGTGAAAAGTTAATCGATTTCAATGTCGACACAAGGAATTGCAGATCGTGGTTTACAAAAAAAGACACAAAATACTGGAGCACCTCAGTAGGTCATGCAGCATCTCTGGAGAACACAGATAGGTGACATTTCAGGTACTTCTTCAGATACTTCAGAAGCTGAAGAAGGGTCCCACACCAAAACATCACTTATCCATGTTCTCCAGCGATGTTGCCTAATCTGCTGAGTTACCCCAGCACTTTGTATCTTCAGTGTGTACATCAGTGTGCTTAATATCAGACACATCCAACTGGATACTAATCAGAATTTTTATTATCTGAAACTTAAAAAAAATAAAAGACATCATTGGAGTAAAGATCACCCATGTTGTTTAACATACTGTGATTTCTGGAATAGGTAAATTGGATCAAAGATTTGCACAGAGCCAAATCAATTCCAAGAATTGGCTCATTCATTCCTTTGTACATTGGAACTCTCCCTCATCCAGTCTACAAAGAAGCAAGAGAGACAACAATGGTGGCACAAGGAAGCACCACATTGAAATATTGACAAATGCAGGCATGCATTGGCAATCGCTTAAGAACAGGAAGAAGAGGACAGATTACTTGCAGAGGTTCAGGGAATCAGTCCACTGTGTCAGTGAGGGGCAATCAACACCCTGGTAGGACCTGCCCTTGGATCTGGTCAAATGCTGCTCCCTCACTCCCCCAGTCCTTCCTAATAAATGATGGCTGGTAGCTGGAGGAAGATACCAACTGGTTCTCTATGTTCGCATTTATTTCAAAAGGGCTAGAATACAAAAACAGGGATGTAATGCTGAGGCTCTATAAGGCTCTGGTCAGACTACATTTGGAGTATTGTGAGCAATTATGGGCACCATATCCGAGGATGTGTTGGTCGTGGGTCTAGGGAAGGTTTACAAGAAAGTTCCCAGGAATTAGTGTGTTAATATATGATAAGCATTTGTCGGCACTGGGCCTGTACTTGCTGGAGTTTAGAAGAACGAAGAAGGACCTCGCTGAAACTTACCGAATAGTGAAAGGCTTGGATAGAGTGGATGTAGAGAGGATGTTTCCACTAGTGGGAGAGTCTAGGACTAGAGGTCATACCCTCAGAATTAAAGGATGTTCTTTTAAGAAGGTGATGAGGAGGAATTTCTTTAGTCAGAGAGTGGTGGATCTGTGGAATTTCTTGCCACAGAAAGCTGTGGAGGCCAATTCAATGGATATTTTTACAGCAGAGATAGATAGATTCTTGATGAGTATGGGTGTCAGGGATTATGGGGAGAAGGCAGGAGAATGGGGTTAGGAAGGAGAGATAGATCAACAATGATTGAATAGCTGAGTAGACTTGATCAGCCGAATGACCTAATTCTGTTCCTATCACTTATGGCCTTATGACCTCAAGAGAAACCATGAGATAACACCATTATTAGAGATGAAATGTTTAAATGTGTTAATGAAATCTACACTGCACTCTCTCAAAACAGAAATGCCTACTAGCTTTAGCGAGTTACAGTAATAAAAGTCAATATTACATTGCCAAGATTTTGACCTTCTTGTTCACAACCCAGCCATTTCTATTACCGACAATTAACAGGTACTCACTTCAGAAAAATAACACACTCATAACGTGAATACAATAATAATAGTAATAATAATAATAATGTAAAATGAGCTTTGAGCGTTCCACAACGATCAGGGCAAAATGTTAACGTGGGTGACATTACTGGGACAGGGACTATTCTAACTATTTCACTAAGAAAAAAAAAGTAAATTGTAATAGATTTTAAGCCAAATGGATTATTAAGACTTCACAGCTTGCTAGTTTAAAATCTCCTGTACTACCTGACGAGTTTCAAGTTGCGTGCTGTAAGCTACAATTTCAGAAAGGAAACGTGAGACTCGTCAGGTAATGCAGGAGATTTTAAACTCATGTGCTATGAGACAATGCTTCCGGGTAGAACCGGACCCGCGTTGGGTCAAATCAACGTGTGCCACGTGTTAATAAATTAAAGCTGCTCCTATGCTTCAGAGAATGAAAGAAAATTAAATGCCACCAACCACATAAATCGTCCCACCAAAAAAGGGACACATAATTCCCTTTACTAAACACTGGAATTGCACGATTCGGTGCACTTTATTGTTATTTTTATGCACAGGTTTTTTTAAAAGGACAGGTAATGCATTTGCTGGAGTGTTAACATTAGCTGGGAAACGGTTCCACATCTGATAAGGAGACAGACCCGTTATAATACAATTAATCAGATTTCACAAATGACCCTTGAAGGTGCTTTTTTTTTGGCCGCCCCGCCCGGTGCAACCTGGACCAGGGTTGAAAGCGGAGGTGATTTCAGCCTCTGATTTTGATCCGCCGGGATCTACATGGAGCTGCTGCGATGGAACAAGGGTTGCAGCAGACACAAGAGGACAAGAGCAACTTGCCTCCAGAACTCTGCAACATTTCTGTACATCCTCTACCAACCTTGCCTCTACAAGAAATACATACCGATGCATGCACACTCCCAACTCACCTCCTAACGTCGAATACCATGACGGCGCCTGAAATTGCAATCAGTTCACTAAATGCAATTGCAGGGGATTTACCAGTGGTAAAGTGCACAACTTTCTCTGGAACCCGCCGGCTACCGCCCGGATGCGTCGTCACATTTGGACGCCCTGTATTTCGCTATTGGCTGCTGAAAAGCGATCTGCTGGTCTTATTCCGGTCTGGGAATGCAAGAGAGTTGTTGCCAAAGATCTTTGGTTGTTGCATCTAATGGGAGTTTCCAACTATAAGAGAAAATTACCCCACGTTCCCACCCCCAAGAAAAGACGCCCTTTAGATTCACGGTCATCATTTAAAATAAAAGTGACATCTCTGTTCGGGGTGGTTAAGTGTGCAGGAGAGATCCTGTCAAGCGAAAGGTGCAGCAGAGATCCAGTCCAGGGATTGCAATGCTGAACAGACTCTGCGATCTTGCGCTGGGCACATCTGTTTCCAGCTAGTCAACCGTAACTAACAATTTGTACAGGCTGATGATAAAGATCTTGGACTTTTGAACTGCACTGAGCTTGGATATTTGTCCCACCAGTTTTTGGAACAAGAATTGAATCCACAACTTTCTAATTCAGTGGCATAATTTGAATAAATTATATATATTATAATAAATGAACCAGAAGTAACACATGGACATTCCGTTTTTAAAAAAAATACAGGATATTAATGATATAAAGGTTAGACAAAAGTGCTGGAGAAACTCAGCGGGTGCAGCAGCATCTACGGAGCGAAGGAAATAGGCAACGTTTCGGGTGAAACCCTTCTTCCTTCGCTCCATAGATGCTGCTGCACCCGCTGAGTTTCTCCAGCACTTTTGTCCACTTTCGATTTTCTAGCATCTGCAGTTCCTTCTTGGACATTAATGAGATAGATTCGGGAATACGGAATAGCATAATTTCAAAGTAATATAATGTGAAAACTCGGTTAGGTTTGGAGGCATACGATTGCTTGCAGGTGAAACGTAGATGGAATTTTCCTTCTGTATAATTGATGTTCTCAAAATGGGTAAAAAGACGAACAAGTGATCATTTCCGAGTCTTTATTGAAAATCATGATTGATTAATTAATAGTAAATCCTATTTACAAAATGTAGGATTTTTGACAAAATAAAAGACAATGTTATTTGGACTTAGAAACATAGCAATTTGATTTGATTTAATTTATTGTCATTGGCTTCAATGAAGAGACAACATTCTTTTTCCCTTACAGTAATACAAAAAAAAATTAAAATAGAAAAATAAAAAAACACAAAACACAGACCACAACACAAACATCCCCACAGCAGCACCAAAGTTCCCCACGGTGAGGGAAGGAACCAGAGTCCAGTCGACCTCCTCGCCGATGTTCCCCAATGATCACCCGTGGTCGGAGCCACCGGAGCACCCTGTAGTTGCCGCTACGGGTGGCCCAATGTTCAGGCCCTCTCGCCAGGAACCTCTCGTCGGCCACCTTCCACCGGAGTCCGCAGCTCGCGCTGGGCTGAGATTCGCGCTGGCGACCCCTGGCAAAGGGTCCCAGCACGCCGCGATGTTGAGGTCAGTGCCGCCCACGTTGGGAGCTCCGCACCCACAGCTCCGAAGCTCCAAGCAGCGATCCCGGGAAGGCCTTGCCCACTCTGCGATGTTTCCAGCGCCTCGCTGCCGCTGCTGAAGCTCTGGTCCGGTCCGGGCAGGAAAGGCCGTGGCAATCCAGCTGGCAGGGAGGGGGGGCGAGGACGCGACTCGGATAATAGCCGCATCCTCACCAGGAAGCGACTGAAGGACGGTTTCCCCCTTACCCTACCCGCTTCGCCCCACATAAAATAACGAAAAAAAACACACTCTAAACATAACAAAATAAAAAAAGACAGCCAGACCGTGGGCGGAGGCGGCTAGCAACAGCGCCACCGGATGTCCAGAAACATAAAAAATAGGTGCAGGAGGAGGCCATTCGGCCCTTCGAGCCAGCAACGCCATTCATTGTGATCATGGCTGATCGTCCCAAATTAATAACCCGTGCCTACCTTCTCCCCATATCCTTTGATTCCACTAGCCCCTAGAGCTCTATCTAACTCTCTCTTAAATCCATCCAGTGATTTGGCCTCCACTGCCCTCTGTGGAAGGGAATTCCACAAGTTCACAACTCTCTGGGTGAAAACATTTTTTCTCACCTCAGTGTTAAATGGCCTCCCCTTTATTCTAAGACTGTGGCCCCTGGTTCTGGACTCGCCCAACATTGGGAACATTTTTCCTGCATCTAGCTTGTCCAGTTCTTTTATAATTTTATATGTTTCTATAAGATCCCCCCCCCCTCATCTTTCTAAATGCCTAGTCTTTTCAATCTTTGAAAAGAATGTTTGATAAAATATCTTGTAATTGAAGCTATGGGATTAAAGAAGTCACTGGCACAGCAGATTCTTAAACAGGCAAAGGAGCTGAAAACAGTCAGTGCTGGCCTGTGCTGCTTTTTCATAAGCATGTAGAGTCTGCATTGATGACCCATAATGATTGTTATTGTGACCAGAGTATTGTCCAGAGTAGGGGAATTGAGAACCAGAGGACATGCTGTAGGTTTAAGGTGAGACAGGAAAGATTTAATAGGAACCTGAGTGGTAACCTTTTTACACAAAGGGAGTGGGTATATGGAATGAGGTAGTTGAGGCAGGACTATCATAACATTTAAGAGACATTTGGACTGGTTTCTGGATAGGATAGGTTTAGAGGGTTACGGGCCAAGCGCAGGCAAGTGGGACAAGTAGATGGGGCATCTTGGTCAGCGTGGGCAAGTTGAGCTGAAAGACTTGTTTCCACACTCTATGACTATGACCATTTTAGTGTCAGTAAAAATTAAATCAACCCTAGATTTGATATTTCATTCAAAAAGGCAAGCATCATTCTGAGTATATCCATGCTGTATGCTTGAATATGTGTGCACAAGTTACTGGAACAGCAATTGAATCCACAACTTCCTAACTCAGAGACAACATTTCTGTCAATTGAATCAGCAATAACATATTGACGTCCTGTTCTTTTTGACATACATTAATAACTTGGACATACAAAATGTAACAACATAATTTAAAACTTTCACAATAACCCAAAACTCATAAATGCAGCCATCACTGAGAATAGTAGCAGAATGTTTGGCGGATAAAGGCCATCAAAGCAAATTACATAATACTTAGAGGTAATGTGATGAAAGAAGAAATATACAGCAAGTTCAAGTGAAATGTTCTGCCTGAAAGGACTGGATGGCTGATGCAGTGTCAGCCTCTTCACCTGATTTAGCCTCCTTCCACTTTTCTGCCTCCTCCCATCAACCTGAGATAATAATTTTGCTTCCAAAACTCATGAGTCATAGAATTGTGCACAGAAATAAGCTTTTTAGCCCACCAAGACTGCATTAATCATTAGGTGTACATTTATGTTAACATAATGTTATTCTCCGCGCATTTGTTTGTGGACCTATAATAACATTAAGATGTTGCTCCTATTTCCAAGCTTAGTGATTAAAAAATATTTTAGTTCCTGCAGTGGAGGGAGAAGAATACTGAAGAAGGGCCTCGACCCACATCGTCATCCATCCATGTTCTCCAGGGATGCCACCCGACCCACCGACTTACTCCACCACTCTGTATCTCTTCAGATGCTAGTTTAAATCGAAGATAGACACAAAATGCTGGAGTAATTCAGTGAGGCAGGCAACATCTCTGGAGAGAAGGAATGGGTGACGTTTCGGGTCGAGACCCTTCTTCAGACTGAAGAATGTTCCTCGTTTAGCAGGTTATATAGCAAAGCACACAGTTTTGGTCTTACCTGAAAAATGTCACATTTAGCATTAGAGGTAGTGCTGAAACTATTTATTAGGCCGATCCCTAGGATGCTGGGTTTGCCCTTCTCCCCATAACCTCGGACACCTGTACTCATCAAGAATCTATCTATCTCTTCCTTAAAAATATCCATTGACGGCTCCTTGGCTTTCTGTGGCAATGAATTCCACAGATTCGCCACCATCTGACTAAAGAATTCCCTGGTCATCTTCCTAAAGGATCATCCTTTAATTCTGAGGCTATGGCCTCTGGTCCTAGAATCTCCCACGTGGAAACATCCTCTCCATATCCACCTCTATCCAGGAGTTGGGCATTATGATTGGGACAAATTATTTCACTTAGAAGATGGTGAATCAATGGACTTCTCCACCCAGATGGCAGTGGAGGTTTAGTCATTGGGTTTATTCAAAATAAAAATTAATAGATATTTAGATATTAAGAGAATTAAGGGATAAGGGAAAAAAGTGCAGAGAAATGGACCAGAGCCAGTAGATCATCCATAATTTTGCTAAATTGTGGAACACTTTCATAGGGCAAGATTGCCTTTTCCTCATTCAAATGCTTATAGAGTTATAGTCATACAACACGGAAACAGGCCCTTCAGCCCAATTTGCTCACAATGAACAGCATGTCCCATCTGCACTAGTCCCACTTGCCTGCGTTTAGCCCATATCCCTCTAAACCTATCCTATCCATGTACCTGTCTAAATGTTTCTTAAATGGTGCGATAGTCCCTGCCTCAACTGCTTCCTCTGGCTGCTCGTTCCATACACCCACCACCCTTCACGTGAAGAAGTTACCTCACAGATTCCTATTAAATCTTTTCCCCTTCACCTTCAACCTATGTCCTCTAGTTCTCAATTCCCCTGCTCTGGGCTAGAGAGTCTGTGTGTCTACCCGATCTATTCCTCTCATGGTTTTATATACCTGTACAAGATCACACCTCATCCTCCTATGCTCCAAGGTATAGTCCCAGCTTGCTCAACTTCTCCCAAAAGCTCAGCCCCTCGATTCCTGGCAACATCCTCATAAAATGTTTTGATATTCTGACGTTCTAATATACATTTTTTAAACATTCTATACCATTTGCCATGTTACTGGCACATAGAGTGTCAAATTAAACAACCTTGATGTGATTTAACTCAACTTTTACATTTTGCTTTTAAACTATTGATATTACTTCAGGAAAGAATCCATAAATTAATAAACATTTAAGTACTACAGCAATGTCAGGCAGTATGTTGCCTGACATTGCTGGTTTTCTTTCACTCATACTTAAAAAAAACATGATCCAAATTGAATACAGTATTTTCAATATATGGTTAACAGGAGTCCAATGAACTGAACTGATTATTTTTTCTCCACTTAGCAGAGAGGAATAGTGGTAATGTCCCATCCTTATCCCAATGCCCTCCAAATTTATTTCTTAAGTTTGCCCCTATATCAGCTATTAACCTCAAATGATTTGTTCATTTTTAATTTCCTGTCTCTGACATAGCTGACCTCTTTTCCCAATCAAATCTTAACCAGCCTTAACTAACCAGAATTGCCTAAACGTACCACTTTTCCCTCTTACAGGGTCATACATGCTGGTTCTAATTAATATCTTGTTTCTAAAAGCCTCCCACTTATCAGATGTTGTTCACAGTGCCCCTCTGGGTTTGGGCCCGAAACGTTGCCTATTTCCTCCGCTCCATAGATGCTGCCGCACCCGCTGAGTTTCTCCAGCACTTTTGTCTACCTTCGATTTTCCAGCACCTGCAGTTCCTTCTTAAACAACTCATCATATTCTCCCAAGTTCTATCTTATATGGATCAACATCCACCTCAAAGTTTAGGGAACTAATTAGAGGATCAACTTGATTTATTTCCATGACCGTATTAAATCTTACTGAACTGTGGTCGCTCTACCCAAAGGGTTCCTGCACAGACATTTCAATCACTTGGCCGCCCTCATTCCCTCAGAGAAGTACAGCTCCTCTCCCACTTGTAGGACTGTAGTATTGCTTCAGAAAACCTTCTTGAAAGCACTGATTTCTCCCCATCCAAGCCCCTTGCACTAAAATTCATATTTTAACCAAATTGTATACTCAAACACTCACCATTTTACTATAATAGCTTCCAATTGTACAAATTCCTTTATTCCTCACCTTCTTTCCGCTAGCCCCCCCCCCCCCCCCCCCCCCCCCTGCCCTCTCTGCCAACCACCTCTCTGTCTCTCACGCACACATATCCACGTAAACATCTCCACGTTATGCCTCATGGCATAATATTGAATCAGGTAAAGATCGGGTAAACTAATTAGTCATATCACACAAATTCTGGAATAATCTTTTCATAAGAAAACATGGATCCTTAAATGGATCCTTAAATAGACTGAAGAAGAAGGGTCTCGTCCCGAAACGTCACCCATTCCTTCTCTACAGAGATGCTTCCTGTCCCACTGAGTTACTTCAGCATTTTATGTCTACCTTCGATCCTTAAATGGATGTGATTTTGACAAGGTTAAATTACATAAAACGTATTTTATTGTGGTTTTAAAAACACTGTATTTTAGTTCTTAATGCGCATTAATCAATATTAGTCTGGCGTTATCACCGATAAAGCCCCAGGACACGTTCGTTTGGAATTGTTACTTTACTGGCGACATCCCAGTAGTGCTTCGTAACTTGGTTCTGAGCTCACAAATCAGTTGCTTTTCTGATTACAAAGTGTAACTCGCTGTGCAATTGCATAATTATGGAAAAGTAATGGACACATTTAAAATGTAACCCATTTTGTATCGTTGGCTGTTTCTGTTCTTTAGCGGCGATTCTCCGCGACAATGTTATTTAGGTTGTTCTCCGGTCATAGGAAGCTTCATTACGCAATCGAACTATCCATTCAGAACACGTTGTACTTTAGGTTAAGCACAACACGCAATACATTTTAATCTAATCTATATCAAATTTGTAGATCCTAAGTAAACAAATCTGTCAGTTTTGTGGAAATTTTATAACTACACGCCGTGGTTTCCAGTCCATTTAACAAAAAGTAATTTGAATACTCATCCATAAACTATTTATTTGGAAACATGAGGAATTGTCAGGTGAATCCATACTTGCACCGTGACTACTGCATTATCTCATCCCTTCAGTACTCTGAGTGCATTAACACGGACGGTATGTATCCAATCCCTTAATTTCCTCAATTTAATCTGACTCAGGTTAAAATGTCAAAACAGTACATAACCTACACAAAACAAACTATTGGTAAGATAAACAGTACACGAGTGTTTATGTCTCCTGGTGTAAATAGGATAACCGAGTCTGAAGAATGGTCTCGACCCGGAACGTCACCCGTTCCTTCTCTCCGAAGGTGCTGCCTGTCCTGCTGAGTTACTTCAGCTTTGTTGTGTCTATCTTCTTTTTAAACCAGCAATTGCAGTTCCTTCCTACACATTAACTGCAGTTAATGATTGCAGTAGCTTGGGCTGAAATGGGTATGGGGTTTGAATGTTCTTAACTTTGTAAATAATACATTACTAATTAAATATATAAATTATTGTCTGAATGCATTAAAAGTTGAGTGTACTCTTCGTGCTGGTTGAAATGCAGGCGCTGCGGTTTCAGGTCAGCTGGCCTGAAGTTACATCACACTGTTGGTTTCTAATTAAGCATTGAGGATTGGAGCTGGCGTGACGCGCCTGCTTGGCTCAAGTCAAGGACAAGGCGTGTCAAGTGCACCAGGCACCGTGCGTCACCACATCGGCTCACGTGACGGCCACCGCGTCAATTTCATTCACAAAAACCCTCCATAAAAAGGCAGTCGGAAGAGTCGCGGCCAGAGCAAAAAGGGCAAGACTTCAGTCCAGGGCCCAGGACGATCTAAGAAGCAGGCTTTGCCATCAGCTTCTCGAGAACCAGCTGTGTGTTTTAAATCAGCAATTATGGTCATGATGGAAATCTCAAGTGTTAACAATGAAACTCTTGGACAGCTTCTCAAAGAAAATTCTTCCAAATGTCTATTGCTGGACTGCCGATCTTTCTTCGCCTTCAACGCCTCGCATGTAGAGAATTCAATCAACGTCCGTTTCAGTACCATAGTAAAGAGAAGGGCTAAAGGAACGATGGGGATTGAACATATTGTACCGAATGAAGAGTCTCGCAATAACTTGATCTCCGGCCATTATTCATACGTAGTCATATTTGACGAAATGCCTTGTGAGTTTGACATGCTCAAAAAAGACTGTACGGTGCACCTCGCAGTCAATACGTTGTGCAGAGAATCATATGGAGCACGCATTACCTTTCTCCGAGGTAAGCAAATTGACTACTTAACTTTTGTTGCAGTAATGACGCTGAAAAAGCGTCAATTAAACATCGATGCTACTAAAGCTTGGGGGCATTTTAACGCCGGATGTATCACTCAGAACCATATTGGTCTGCTAATGAAACCAAAACGTGCATCTAACCAGTGATCAAATAGCTCTGCGTAAAACATTGACGACTTTAAACAAGCTTTAAAAGATGTGAAATTAAACATGCTGTGTTGGCGGGTCGTGTACGTCTCTCTTTAGCTTCGGTAACATTTGATTGTATGTCTTAAGGATACAGTGGATTAATCAGTTTCGCGTTTGTTTAATTTCAGGTGGCTATGATGCATTTTCCACAGAATATCCAGAATTTTGCACTAAACCTTCGCCCCCATCGTTGTCTCTACCTCTGAGCCCCAACCGCCGCCCCAGCAGTGCGGAGCCCAGCTGCAGTTCCTGTGATACTCCACTCTATGATCAGGTTAGTTATTTGCTAACTGTTCACTGTTGAGCAACATTTATATGACCAACCGTTTAATCTAAATGTCTCTGCAATATAGATAAAAAGGATTACTGATTAACCAACCAATTGTCATAAAAATTGACATAGGAAATTTACTGGGAAATTGAAATATACTTTTTTTAACTTCTCAGGGTGGACCTGTAGAAATTCTCCCTTTCCTCTACCTCGGAAGTGCCTACCATGCGTCAAGGAAGGATATGCTGGATGCCCTTGGAATCACGGCCCTGATGAACGTCTCTGCTAACTGCCCAAACCACTTTGAGGAACATTATCAATATAAATCTATCCCGGTGGAGGACAGTCACAAAGCCGACATCAGCTCCTGGTTCCTCGACGCCATTGAATTTATAGGTAAATTCTTGTGATTTAATCCCTACAATAAGCAGTTAATTCAACAGATAGACGTGCTAAGGCTTGAATATTGCCGAGAGATTCATAATAAGTGTTCGAAGACATGCAGCCAACACTTTCCTGTCAAGTAATGCACAGAAGTGAATTTGAGTTAAATTGTCAACATTAGTTTTTTGTGTCTATCTTCTATTATTCTCTGCTTCAGATACCTAATCGGAGCTTATTCATAAAACTGTTTTTAAAAACTTGAGCAGTAAATATTTTTTCATAATCGTTTTTTCAATACTCAATCTGATTTTTGTCTCTCTCCAGACTCTGTGAAGAATGCTGGCGGCCGTGTATTTGTTCATTGTCAGGCTGGGATCTCTCGATCTGCTACCATCTGCCTTGCTTATCTCATGAGAGCCAACCGGGTGAAGTTAGACGAAGCTTTCGAGTTCGTTAAACAACGCAGGAGCGTCATTTCCCCAAACTTCAGTTTTATGGGACAACTTTTGCAGTTTGAATCGCAAGTGTTCACCCCTTCGTGTTCAACAGAGGCTGCCAGTCCCGCAAATAACCCCTCCAGTGCTTCAACTCGATTCGTCTTTAACTTCCCTGTCAGCATGCCCGTCCGTTCACCAGCTAATTCCTTGAGTTATCTCCAGAGTCCCATTACCACCTCCCCTACATATTGACGTGCGGGAAAGACTGTATTTTCCGGACTAAACAAAGCACAATAAGCTGGGAGAGGTCGTGTCCACGCCTTTCCTCAATGCACAGAGATTCATCCTGAAATATCTCAACCAGACCATTGCACTGTGTCTAATTCTGAAAAATGTCTGGCGAAGATACAATCGGCAATTTAGCACTTTTTATACTTTTTTAATGTTGATGTTTATACTGATTTCAGTTTGATAATTTATACAATTATTTATTTACACAATGGCCATATTCTTTATTGTACATATGTTTTGTATGAGTTCAATAAAACAATTTTTTTACATAACTTTGTTTAGCGTTGAACAGCTAAAAGTGTTATTTTGATTCCTTACCCTGTTTATTAAAACAGCACGCTTATTTTAACTGTACCAACCACACGAATGTTTAGCGCAGATTTTGGTCCATTGGTCTTGCACAGCCTTTAAACGACACTTCAAACATTATTTCCCATTAATGCTGTTCAAGATTGGTTCGGGGTTAGATGGTATAGATATATACCATGCCAGCCACACTTCAAATCCATTAGAGTTTGTCAAAGAGAGATATAAATACATATATTTCCGGAAATTATCTTTAGTATGCATATCTACATGCTAAAGCCATTTCCCCCCTGAAATATAGGTCTGTATTTCACTCGCTGACAAACTCCAAATGATTTATAGGACAAACTATATTTTAGGACAACCCTGAAAGTTAATCTAGAAGTCTGCACTAAAGTGGTTGGAACATCTATGTTTCTCATTAATCCACTACCTTTAATGATATTGTCAAAGGAATTAGAACGTCTAGTTAAAAAGCGCACAAATTCTGTTGGAAATGATCTCAAGATTAATGGGTCTTAGTGTCAAATTCAATTGGCAATAACTTGCTTCTGTTTCCACTGCCCTCGTGTGCCATGCAGCACAGGGGGGGTAATGTCATTGTCACCTTTCAATTTGCTGGGATTATCGAAAACCTGGACTACTGTTATCTGGTAATTTAATCCAGGATTTTCTTATTTGCTTTCTAAAACTTTGTATTTAAAAAAAAAAATGCAGTTGTATAAATCTATTGCAAGGTAGTTAGTTTTGAGTTTGTTCCATCTGGAATGAACCCTTTCCTAGAATTTACTGGAAATGAAATTGCAACTGAATGAAGAATCCTATTACTGCATTTGTTGTCATATTCCTGAATATCCCACCCTTTGGTTAATGGAGTAGTAATAAGGAGGTGTGTAGTGTGCCGATAAACCAGGGCACGTCAGATCAAATCCCATTGTGGCAGTTTAATACTCTAAATTTAGCATTAACCGTTGAAGGTTTCTGTAAACCGACCACAAAATGCCCGATTGTTAAACCCCAGTTACTTCATTAAAATGTGCAGGGAAAGGAACTCTGCATCAGCTACAGTCCGACATTCATGTGATTGCAATATGGATTAGATTCAAATACCATTAGAAGCGGCCTATAGTCATCTCCTCTTTCTCAGAATGCACCATGATTGTTGGTATTAATAGAATAATCAACACCATGAATAGAAAATCAACTAAATATTACCTATTTTCCAAATCTAATCTGTTACTTAAATCCCAATTAACCTTATATAATTAATTGAGCTCGCCGCGAATCTCCATATTCGTTCTAAAATATATTTGGTTTAACATGTTTAAATTTGGACAGATAATTATGAAACTTGTTGAAACTGAAAATCAAAAAGTACCAGCTGGTTGGACAGCATCTCTAGAGAAAAGGGATAGGTGACGTATATATATTATATAATAATATATAATTACACACATATATATAATATATATATATATGTGTGTAATATAATATACATGTACACATATATGTAATATACATATATATATATATATATCTGTGTGTGTGTGTGTGTAATATAATATACATGTACAGTATGTTTATACATAGACTGCAAATTCGAAATTAAATCCAAGTAAATAAATTAAGATGGAATTTCTACCTAAATCCTCTTCAAAATGTTTTAAAGTTACCGGACGCTTAGGTCAAAAGTAGAGATTAACCAAGTTGGTATTAATTGATTGTGATAATAACTAACGCCAAGTCATTTGACTTGGCGTTAGTTTAATCGTCGTTCAATAGCGTTGCTATGTTACACGGAGGAGCTGTTCCTCAGATGTGTATGATTGATTGCGTCTCCATAGAAACACAGGGAGTTTCCTCAGTCACATAAGGAGGACGTGCGTCACATCTTGATCTTGGCCACCAGCCCGGACTCCGAACGAGCTATGTTTATGTGAATGGTCTCCAAGTCTAGCACCCAAATCCTGCTTTATACTAACATAATCTCCGGAAAGCAGTGCGTAAAACAGTATTTCTAACATTCCCTTGAACACAAATATATACGTCTAAAATTCCTTACTTCGAGGGATTATTTATACTGTCCATTCATTCCTCTTCATTCATGTGTACCTCTCCGGTCAAAATTCTCCAGTTAACTTTGAACAGGAGGACTCGGTTCCTTTCAAGTGCTGTCCCATTTATTACGGCGACCCTTATCCCAGCACCACTTTCCTGTACTGACACCATTCCTTTGAAACATTTGATTCCCGTCCATTTCTGCTAAATTGTTGCAATCGATTATTCGTGGAGCAGTCAAATCCACAAAATTCTCGAAGGGTTAGTTTGTAACAACTTTAGTCAAACATTTACTTGGTTAAGTAATGTGATATCAGAAACTCTATTCTTTAACACGAAGAGTACTGCAATAAATGTGAATCAAATCTGTATCTGTAGACAAGCATGGTTTTATGTCTTGGAACTCTAATCTAATCTCCGATTAGTGGATAAAATGTAACACGTCATGATTGATATTCGTTTGAAATCATGTGTGATGCCGTTTAACAAATGTCAATGCTGACAACAATGAGGTACTTCGCTAGCATTGCACTACAGGCATCTAGAGGCTGCTTATGTCGGATTAAAACGAGCACAGGGTGGATGAATGGGATCTTTTAGGGACTGTTGGTCAGCTGGGCGGCATCGTATCGCTTTCCAGATCAATAATTGAGTCAGAGTCTTACACCGTGTAAACAGGCCCTTTGGCCCAACTTGCCCATGCCGACAAACATGTCCCATCTACACTAGTTCCATCTTGCCTGCGTTTGGCCATTGTCCCTCCAAACCTGTCCTATGCATATACCTGTTCCGTCTCCGACCTCTCTGTCCTGGGTCTCCTCCATGGCCACAGCGAGCAGCACAGGAAATTGGAGGAACAGCACCTCATATTCCGCTTGGGAAGTCTGCATCCTGGGGGCATGAACATCGAATTCTCCCAATTTTGTTAGTCCTTGCTATCTCCTCCCCTTCCTCAGTCCCCCTGCTGTCTCCTCCCATCTCCCCCAGCCTTCGGGCTCCTCCTCCTTTTTCCTTTCTTTCTTGTCCCGTCCCCCCCACCACCCCCGATCAGTCTGAAGAAGGGTTTCGGCCCGAAACGTTGCCAATTTCCTTCGCTCCATAGATGCTGCTGCACCCGCTGAGTTTCTCCAGCTTTTTTGTGTACCTTCGATTTTCCAGCATCTGCAGTTCCTTCTTAATTAAACCTGTTTAATAGTTTTTTTTTTAAATTCTGTAATAGTCCCTGCCTCAACTACCTCCTCTGGCAGCTCGTTCCAGACACCCACCACCCTTTGTGTGAAAAATACTACCCCTCACAAGGATGGTGGGTGTGTGGAACAAGCTGCCAGAGGAGGCAGTTGAGGCTGGCACTATCCCAACGTTTAAGAAACAGTTACATGGATAGGACAGGTTTGGAGAGATATGGACCAAGAGCAGGCAGACAGGACCAAAGATCTTATAGCCGCTATATGATCTTTGGACAGGACTAGTACAGCTGGGACATGTTGGCTGGTGTGGGCAAGTTGGACCGAAGGGTCTGTTCACTCTATGACTCAGATTCCTATTTATTCTTTCCCCCCTTCATTTTAACCTTGTTCTCCTGGTTCCCGATTCTCCTAGTCTGGGCACATGACTCTGTGGACCCGATCTACTCCTCTCATTATTTTATACAATGATTTTATACTTGAGGATCACCTTAGGAAATTACTCACTCCAGGCGCCAGTCAGGTCCTGTTTTTACTGGGCTGCCCTTGCAGTTTATGTTGCTCTATTATGGAAAATCACAGGATGCAGTCTGAAGTACGCGTATGGTCAACGGCGCTGTCAGTCAGTAACTTTCCAATACAAGTCCAAGTCGACAACCGAGCGTCCGGGGCGTATAAGCAGGAAAAGCGTGCATTGACGTTGATGCTTTAGGAACAGCGAGGCCCGAGAACGCCGCGTTCCCTTCATTCTCCAGGATACGTGCAGCACGTTTCCCATCCCAGATGTCCCGTTGGAGGTCACGCCGGATATACTGTAATACTATAATTAGAAACATTTATGGATCGAATTGCATTTCACTTAACTAACTGAAAATAGCTTTGCAAGCTGGAGGATTTTACATCCTGTTCTTGGTATTTGAGTATCTCACTGAAGATAGATCATTTTGACTTCCGCCAACATTCACACGGCAGATAAAGTAATCACCTCGCCGTGCACACTCTGTTTAAAACAAATGCTTGAATTGCATTTCCCCCTTCCTTTCTCCATACTTACCCCGAGTCGATATTTTTTGTCACACTCTGTGGTGCCGCATAGATCGTATGCATCCGGTTTGCACGCTATTAGAAATATTAATCCCAGTGGATTTAATTTTGACAAAATTGCATTTCGGAAGAAGGGTCTCGACCCGAAATGTCACCCATTCCTTCTATCCAGAGATGCTTCCTGACCCGCTGAGTTACTCCAGCATTTGTTGTCTATCTTCAGTTTAAACCAGAATCTGAAGTTCCTTTCTATACATCTAGCATTTCTATATATCATCTAACATACTATGAGTAACGTTCATGTATAATTAAGATATTTAAAAATGGGTCAGCTATCTGTTTAAATCCCATTATTTTTGACAAGCAACTGCAAGTTTTAATCAACATCGCAAATACCAAGAACAGGAAAGATGCATTGGTGTTTACGATCTGTTAAGGATCACGGAATTTAAAACAAAACAATGTATAACATGAAATTTAACTGCAAATCAGGATGTCGTATTTCCAAATAAATCAGTTCTTAGAAATCCAACCGGTGCCGGATGAACATACTGTTATATAGTCAGCCCTCGGCTATGGAAACTATTGTAACGTGTTCCCAAAGCTTTTTTCTAGCTTGACCTCCGACCATCTTTTATTCATGTTATGTTTAATTATACGCGCTTTCAAAAGATGAATAACATGGGTCAGTTGATTATGGTCGGTTAGGGCTTCAGAAAGTACCATGCCAATACACGTATGTGTCGAATATAATGGCAGGATAAATTAATATGATCTTGAACATGATCCATATCCCTCCATTCCATGCATATTCAGATGCCTGTGTATAAGCCTTTGGCATCTGCCTCCATTACCACCCCTGGTGCCGTGTGTCAAGGCACCCACTGCTCTCTATGTAAAATAACATACCCAGCACATCTTTAAACTTTCCCTCTCTGACCTTAAAGCTCTGTTCTCTCGCCTGACATTTCCACCCTGGGCAAAAAGGTTCTGATGTATATCTTATTTATGTTTCTCATATTTATTTCTATTATCTCTCCTCACAACCATAGGCATTCCAAAGAAAACAACTTATACAAAGCTGTACTGACTATCCCTGACTTATAAGGCAATTCTCTTCCAAATTGGAGTATATCCTATCTCGAAGAACCCTCACCAATAACCTTACTGGCGTGAGGTTCACCGGGGGCCTATAATTCTCTGGACTCTCTCTATTTCCCTTTGTAAATAAAAGAACAGCATTAGTTTCTCTCCAGACATAGCTGCATCTGTGGCGAGAGAAGATGCAAAGATCTGCAAGGCCCTGCAATGTCCTTTTTTGTCTCTTTTCTCAACCTCGGAGATCCCATCAGATCCTAAGGATTTATCCACCTTAATGCTCTTCAGGAGCCAAACACCACCCACCCTCCTGATCTCAAATTGCCCTTTGCATTAGTATTCTCCACAATGATCACATTGTCCTTCATGTCCTTTTCCAAGTTGAATACAGGTATTCATTTAGTACCTTGCCTACATCCTCTAACTCAATGCACAAATTCACTCCTTTATCCTTGTGCATCCTACCATCACACTGGTTGCCCTCTTGCATTTAAAGCCCTGGGGTATTCTTTAATCTGATTTACCAATGTTATTTCATGGTCTCTTTTAACCCTTCTAATCACTCGCTTGGTCTTTCACACTTGCTTTATTTCTCAAAGGCTTTGATCTGCTTTAATCTTATAAAACCTTCCATTCTCCTTTTCAACAAATTTACAACCTCTTTGGTCATCCAAGGTTCCCTTACCTTGCCATCCTTATCCCTCCACTCTACAGGAACATGTCAATCCAGAATTTTGATAACTGATCTTTAAACAACTCTCACCTGTCAGATATGTGCCTACCCAATAACAATTGCTCCCAATTTACTTTCCCTGGCATCTGCTGAATAACACTGTAATTTGCCTGTTTCTAATGCAGCACCTTCCCTCAAGGTTCAGATTTATCCCTATTCAAAACAATCTTAAAACTTATGGAATTGTGATCACTAACCCCAAATTGCTCTTCAACTTAAACAGTAGTCACCTGGCCAGGCTTGTTTTCCAATATTAGGTCCAGTATGGTCCATCTCAAGTTAGACTATCCATAGGTACACAAAAATGCTGGAGAAACTCAGTGGGTGCAGCAGCATCTATGGAGCGAAGGAAATATGTGACGTTTCAGGCCGAAACCCTTCTTCAGACTGATAGGGGGTGGCGGGGAGAAGGAAGGAAAACGGAGGAGGAGGAGCCTGAGGGCTGGGGGATGGGAGGAGACAGCTTGAAGGCTAAGGAAGGGGAGGAGATAGCAAGGGCTAACAAAATTGGGAGAATTCAATGTTCATGCCCGCCGGCCGCAGGCTACCCAGGCAGAATATGAGGTGCTGTTCCTCCAATTTCTGGTGTTGCTCACTCTGGCGATGGAGGAGACCCAGGACAGAGAGGTCGGATTGGGAATGGGAGGGGGAGTTGAAGTGCTGCGCCACCGGGAGTTCAGGTAGGTTCTTGCGGACTGAACGGAGGTGTTCGGCGAAATGATCGCCCAACCTCCGCTTAGTCTCACCAATGTAAATCTGCTGGCATCTAGAGCAGCGGATGCAGTAGATGAGGTTGGAGGAGATACAGGGTTGTCGCACCTGGAACGACTGCTTGGGTCCTTGAATGGAGTCAAGGGGGGAGGTAAAGGGACAGGTGTTGCATTTCTTGCGGTTGCAACGGAAGTGCCCGAGAGGGGGTGGTATGGGAGGGAAGGGAAGAATTGACAAGGGTTGCGGAGGGAGCAGTCTTTGCGGAAGGCAGACATGGGGGGAGATGGGAAGATGTGGCGAGTGGTGGGGTCACGTTGGAGGTGGCGAAAATGACGGAGGATTATTTGTTGTATGTGCCGGCTGGTGGGGTGAAAGGTGAGGTCTAGGGGGACTCTGCCCTTGTTGCGAGTGCGGGGATGGGGAGAGAGAGCAGTGTTGCGGGGTATGGAAGAGACCCTGGTGCGAGCCTCATCTATGGTGGAGGAGGGGAATCCCCGTTCCCTGAAGACCGAGGACATATCCGATGCCCTGGTGTGGAACGTCTCATCCTGGGAGCAGATGCGGCGTAGGCGGAGGAATTGGGAGTAGGGGATGAAGTCCTTACAGGGGGCAGGGTGGGAAGACGTGTAGTCCAGATAGCCATGTGAGTCAGTGGGTTTGTAGTGTATGTCGGTCAGAAGTCTATCCCCTGCGATGGAGATGGTGAGGTCAAGGAATGGTATAGAAGTGTCGGAAATGGTCCAGGTGTATTTGAGTGCCGGATGGAAGTCAGTGGTGAAGTGGATGAAGTCAGTCAGTTGTGTGTGGGTGCAGGAGGTGGCCCCAAAGCAGTCGTCAATGTAACGGAGGTAGAGGTCGGGGATGGGGCCCTGGTACGTATTGAACAAGGATTGTTCGACGTACCCGACAAAGAGGCAGGCGTAGCTGGGGCCCATGCGTGTGCCCATAGCTACGCCTTGTGTTTGGAGGAAATGGGAGGAGTCAAACGTAAAGTTGTTGAGGGTGAGTACCAACTCCGCTAGGCGGAGGAGAGTGTCAGTGGCTGGGTATAGGTTGCTCCTCTGGTCGAGGAAGAACCGGAGGGCTTTGAGGCCATCCTGGTGGGGGATGGAGGTGTAGAGTGACTGGACATCCATGGTGAAGATGAGGGGGTGAGGGCCTAGAGAGTGGAATGCGCGGAGGCGGCGGAGAGTGTCTGAGGTGTCTAGAACATAGGTGGGAAGGGATTTGACCAAGGGGGATAGTATGGAGTCAAGGTATGTGGAGATGAGTTTGGTGGGGCACGAACAAGCAGAGACAATGGGTCTGCCGGGAGAGCCGGGTTTGTGGATTTTGGGGGGAGGTAAAACCGGGCCGTGCGGGGCTGGGGAACGATGAGGTTGGAAGCTTGGTCGGGCAGGGCGTGGGAGTTGATGAAGTCGGTGATGGTGCTAGATATGGTGGCCTGGTGCTTGTCATCCATATACTGTTTCAGGAAAACCTCTTAGATACACCTGACAAATTCTGCCCATTTTACACAGAGTAGGTCCCATTCAACATCAGGGAAGTTAAAGTCACCCACTATGGCAACCCGTAAAATTATCTAAGTGCGTACTGTATACAATTCTATTTCCCTTTAACATTACAAACAGCATTTGCAATGCATTTCCTGTTATTCAAATTCATAGTCTCATGCTAAAAATGTTTTGTCACACTTGACGAAAAGAATAAAAAAAGAGGAACATTCAAGGAGGGGAAGTTCCAAATTCATATTTGAAGAGATAGTTGTATGACGTAGGGATCAGATTGTCTGCATTGCTTATGAATCACCATCAAATAAATCCCAAAGACAAGGTGGAAATGGTAGCTGGAGTTACCAAAGCAAACAATGATTATGATGGTTATAAAGTCAGATGTTAGGCTAGGTTCAAGCCCAAACCACGGTATCAATATTGTACAGGGTAGTTCATACAATGGCATCAATAGAAATTGGAAGGGAGAATGAAAATATAAAGGCAACATCGGGCCACGAGATTCTTTGAAGTTGTTCAGACACTCAGTAGGATCATGTCTAATCATTTACTTCAATGCCACATTTCCTCTCTTGGCCCATAACCTTCGGGGTGTTTTGTCTCCAGAAACATCCTCCCACCAAACCGAACCGTAGAAGAATTGCCCTAGTATTCACCTTTCACCCCCACCAGCATCCATATTCTGCACACTATCTTTTGTAATTTCCACTAGTTAAAACAAGATCCCAGCACTTGTCAGATCATCTGCTCCCATCTCTTTTAATCTTCTGCAGGGATCACTCCCTCCTTGGCTATCTGGTTCCTCACCGGTTCCTCGCTCCCCTCCATTGAGTCTGTCCAAAGCAAGCGTTGTCTGCGAAGGGTGCTCAGCATCGGCAAGGATTGCTCTCACCCCAACCATGGACTGTTTACCCTCCTACCATCCGGGAGGCGCTACAGGTCTCTCCGTTGCCAGACCAGCAGGTCCAGGAACAGCTTCTTCCCTGCGGTTGTCACACTACTCAACAATGTACCTCGGTGACTGCCAATCACACCCTCCCCCGGACACTCCTCCCACAGGAAAAAATAAGTCTGTGACTGTATGCATGTAAACAGATTTATTTATTGAAATCATATTCTATGACGCTCTTCCAGGGAGATGCTAACTGCATATCGTTGTCTCTGTGCTATACACTGACAATGACAATTAAAGTTGAATCTGAATCTGAATCTGAGATTGAGAAAAAGTTTACCCCGACCTTCCTGCCAACCCCCCACAAAAAACATACCAGAGAACAGGAACACAAACTTTTAAAACACACTAAAAAAATAAAAAAATACACGAAAAGACAGACAGACTGTTGGCGAGGCTGCCATCGCTGACGGCGCCACCCAGTGGATTGGATAACCAATTTCAGAATACTTCCATGCGTTTCACTACGATGATCCAAAGTTTCTAGTTGCCTGCCGGCACATCTGCCATAGCCCCTGGGTCCCAACATTGACATTCAGGTACCTAGCTTTCCAGTTTGTGTCAATTCTTATAACATTTTGAACACGTGTTATGTTAATTCAGTTTATCTCTCTCCACAGATACTGCCAAGTACGTCGGGCATGTTTAGCATTCTCTTTTATTTCAGTTTTCCAGCAGCTGCTGTATTTTAGAGTTCATAGTTACAATGCAATGTGTCTCATACAGTAGTTACAATGCAATTTCCTTCCATTTACATCTCATATATACAGACCAGCTTAATCAACGAGCTTTCAGTACCTTTTCAGCTGAAATCAACATAACTTGTTCATTCATGTTCTCAGAGCTTTTAGAGACCTTAACTTTATTTCTGTACCCATCCTCCTGCTCCCATTCTCCAAATATGTTTGTTTTCCAACATTTTCAGGTTCTGAAAGTTTATTAACCTCAAACATTATTCTGGTTTCCATCTTTACAGACACTGCCTTTCCAGCATCTCGTCATTTTTTCTTGGCATTTTAACAATAACCTTCCATATGCCAAAGACGATGCTTTTGTTACGTTCCACTTTGCAATATTGCACTACGTAAATTTAAGTTGTGGGGCATGATCACACAAGGGAAGAATGCAAGTAGAAAATATGCTTCACGTACACATAAGGGATGCCGTTAATTTCCGACAATGACGAGGTTTCTTCTATTTGCTGAGTGTTGAAAGAAGCATCACCTGTTCTCTGTTAACGGAGCAACATAAACGGAATGAAAGCCATGAGTCAACGATTTAATTTAATAAAGAAAAAGATGCCTAATATTTCAGCTGAGAAGTTGATGTCACAAATCAGGTAACTACTGGACCCATGGAAGCCTCTGAACTTGCAGCACTTTGGTTGCTAAGGACCAATAACATATTCTCATTAAATCTGCTTGTAGGTGGGGTTCCATGCTGCCCCCTATCTTGCACAAGCTGAACACTAGGTCTCTTGGGCCACCAATGGAATGGACTGAGCTGAGGGTATTGTTAACAATGGTGGAGGGGAAAAGGAAGACACATTAAAAGCAATGGTGGGGCAAGGGACATCATGAGATCAGATATAACAAGGTTGCAGAAATTAAGAGAATAGAATGGAGTCCTTCAGGAAGCAGAGTGGGAGGAGCTGCAGTCATAGTAGCAGGGACGTCCTTGGCTACCAACCTTATCAACCTTACCAATGTTGGCTACCAACTGAAGATAGACACAAAATACTGCAGTAACTCAGCGGGACAGGCAGCATCTTTGGAGAAAAGGAATGGGTGACGTTTTGGGCTGAGACCCTTCTTCAGACTTCCAACCTATCCCTAAAATAAAGATGGAGAACTTGGGGAAGGGAGGAGTTGGAAATGGACCAGATTAAAATAAGAGTAGTGATTGGCAGTAAAGTTGATGAAGCTTTTTGTTTGAGGGCAAGGGGGTGGCACATAACTATTCATCAATCCATTGGAAAGGAAGTGAGATTAGAAACCTGAATTGGACTCAGCCAACATGTTACAAAAAGACAAGCATAGCCTGGATACATGAGGGATCCTAGTCATAGAGTCATACAGAACAGAAACATGCCCTTCAGCTCACTATATCCATCTGACCATCGAGTGTCCATCTATACTAATCCCATTTACCAGTACTTGATCCACAACCTTCTGAGTTTTGGCAAGTGCTTGTCCAAAGCACTTAATCCCTAAATATTGAAAACAAATCCTTGCCTCCACCAGCCTTTCAAACTGTGCGTTCTGCACTCCAGGTAAAAAGTTATTTCTTGAAATATCTTACCCCTTACACTAAACCTATGTCCTCTACCTTTAGACACCTTTGCTGTTGAGACATGTTTCTTGTGGTTTATTCCATCTATATTACTCTGATAACAGAAGCAGGTTTCTGCTGTTTGGGCACTTTAGTTCTCCATCAAGCTCTCACACTGATTTGCTTGTATTTGGTTTCCTACACTGCTCTCTGAAACTTGACATAAGCTAAAGGTACATCTCTGTCTTTAAACTTGACATTTAAGGCCCTCTGTTCTCAGTGCTGCGTTCAATAAATTTCAGATAGTCAGCAATTCCAGCCTTTATCACATTTTCAGTATTCACAGTTATCGTGTTTTTCTGGTGATCTCAAATAATTATTTATCTTTACCTATTTACAATTTTTTCCAGACTGACTTGTGATTCACTTCATTACCATCTCAATTGCCATCCTGTCCTGTGATCTCTCCAGCCCTCCTCCTATCACGAGTATTTCTTAGAGTTCTTTCTACCCCTCACTGTTCTCTGCCTCTTAAGATTTACTTTATCTCTACGTTTCATATTTCTGATGAAAGATCATTGATCCAAAACATTAACTTTGTTTCTCTCTTCAAGGATGTGTCTGAACAGCTGAGTATTACCAATGCTTCCTGTTTTTTTCCTGTTAAATGCTGGCTGCATGCCTTACCATGTGCTGAGTTGGCAGAACTCCACAAAGGGCTGATGGGCAATCATAATTGCGTTTAGAAGAGAGGGAATCGAGTTTTGTGCCTGCAGCTCTGTTCACAATTCTGGTAATTTCATTTAACTTTATTTGGAAGTACATGTGTGGATATTGGATGTTGGCTGGGGTTCTGGCTTAATTTGTACAGCCCATAGACTCAAATAGCATAGCAACATCCAATGTCCAGGGTCATGTACAAAGAATGGCTTCATGGATTTTAGACCACATCTGTTGGCTGTCAATGAAATCACACTACTGTAAGAAATCAATAGTTTAGAAATTAATATAGGCTGATTTAAAATAATACAGCTGAATGGCTGAACTAACACCACATGTTTAATACACAAAACTTAATCTTGAGCAGTTAGTGTGCTGAAGCTTGACTGGTTTGGGCTACAGAGTGAAGACATAGTTAGTAAAAATTATTTGCTCATGTTGGATGCTTTACCAGACAGCAGTAGGAAAGGATGTTCAGAATTTAACTCATGTAGAGATGACAATCCAGCCAACAGTTCCAAATGCCATCAAGCATATTTGTATGAATGTCCTCTCATGTAGAACTCACATGTGGAAGATGGTGAGCTGTGAAGAAAATAATATAAAATAATTATACAGAGAAAGTGAGCAATGGAGTTTGTAGCAGTGATAATTCCACCAGTGCTTATAAAAGTGTGACCTCTACAACAAAAAAGGAAAAGGGCAGTTGGGATATATGATCACCATTGTCTGCAGGAGGTTCCCTTCCATGTTGCACCTTATTCTGATTAGGAAAGATATCAGTACTTTATCATTGTGGGCTTGAAATCCTGGAACTCCCTACACAACAGGGATGTGGGTACTTCATCAGAAGAATTAGAGTAGTTCAAAGTGGTGGCTCACTACAAACTTCTCAAGGGCAATAAAGAATGGCACAAATGGCCACCTTGCCAATGGCACCCATACATTGAAAATTAATAAAGAACATTAAACTTGCAATATAGATATATTTGTTATATATATGAAGCCCTATACAAATTACAACATGCTGAGAAGAACCTAAGAAACAAATATTGTCGATACAATAAACTACAGCTGCTGGAATCTTGAACAAAACACAAAGTGCTGGAGGAACTCAGGCAGCAACTGGGGAGGGAATGCACAGGAGAAGTTTTGGGTTGGGACACTTCTTCCGACTGATTGGAGTAGGGAGGAGAAAACTGGAAAGGAGAGGTGGGTACGTGATAGGTGGGTACAGGTGAGGGGAGGGAAGGCAGGCAGTAAAAAGAAGACAAAAAGATGTAAGACAAGAGGAGACAATAAATAGGTGCAGGAGTAGGCCATTTGGCCCTTTGAGCCAGCACCGCCATTCAATGTGATCATGGCTGATCATCCCCAATCAGTACCCCATTCCTGCCTTCTCCCCATATCCCCTGACTCCGCTATCTTTAAGAGCCCTATCTAGCTCTCTCTTGAAAGTATCCAGAGAACCGGCCTCCACCGCCTCTGAGGCAGAGAATTCCACAGACTCACAACTATCTGTGAGAAAAAGTGTTTCCTCGTCTCCGTTCTAAATTGCTTACCCCTTATTCTTAAACTGTGGCCCCTGGTTCTGGACTCTCTGAACAACGGGAACATGTTTCTTGCCTCTAGTGTGTCCGAACCCTTAACAATCTTATATGTTTCAATGCGATCCCCTCTCATCCTTCTAAACTACAGAGTGTACAAGCCCAGCCGCTCCATTCTCTCAGCATTTGACAGTCCCGCCATCGTGGGAATTAACCTTGTAAACCTACGCTGCACTCCCTCAATAGCAAGAATGTCCTTCCTCAAATTAGGGGATCAAACCTGCACACAATACTCCAGGTGTGGTCACATTAAGACCCTGTACAACTGAAGAAGGACCTCTTTGCTCCTATACTCAACTCCTCTTGTTATAAAGGCAAACATGCCATTCACTTTCTTCACTGCTTGCTGTACCTGCATGCTTACTTTCATAGGCTGATGAACAAGAACCCCCAGATCCCGTTGTACTTCCCCTTTTCCCAACTTGACGCCATTTAGATAGTAATCTGCCTTCCTGTTTTTGATACCAAAGTGGATAACATCACATTTATCCACATTAAGCTTCATCTGCCATGCATCTGCCACTCCCCCAACCTGTTCAAGTCACCCTGAATTCACACAGCATATTCCTCACAGTTCACACTGCCACCCAGCTTTGTGTCATCTGCAAATTTGCTAATGTTACTTTGAATCCCTTCATCGAAATCATTGATGTATATTGTAAATATCTGCGGTCCCAGCACCGAGCCTTGCGGTACCCCACTAGTCACTGCCTGCCATTCTGAAAGGGACCCATTAATCCCTACTCTTTGTTTCCTGTCTGCCAACCAATTTTCTATCCATGTCAGCACTCTACCCCCAATACCATGTGCCCTAATTTTGCCCACAAATCTTCTATGTGGGACCTTATCAAATACTTTCTGAAAGTCCAGGTACACTACATCCACTGGCTCTCCCTTGTCCATTTTCCTAGTTGCATCCTCAAAAATGTCCAGAAGATTAGTCAAGCATGATTTCCTCATCATAAATCCATGCTGACTCGGACCGATCCTATTACTTCTATCAAATGTTCGGCTATTTCATCTTTTATAATTGACTCCAGCATCTTCCCCACCTAGGCTAACTGGTCTATAATTCCCTGTTTGCTCTCTCCTGGCTTTCTTAAAAAAGTGGGATAACATTAGCTACCCTCCAATCCACTGGTACTGATTCTGAGTCAATAGAACATTGGAAATTTATCACCAATGCATCCATGATCTCTAGAGCCACTTCCTTAAGTATCCAGGTATGCAGACCACCAGGCCCTGGGGATTTATCAGCCTTCAGTCCCATCAGTCTACCCAATACCCTTTCCTGCCTATTGTGGATTTCCTTCAGGAGGAGAGGAGGTGAAATGTAAAGCCGGAGGGAGGGATGTGGGTGGAAGGGGGCTAGGGGGAGGGAAAAGAGAAGAGAGAATAGGGAAATGAGGGACACAGGTCTAGGAGATGAGTGTACAAAGAAGGGGGTAGGATTACTGGAGGGTATTAGGTGGAAGATGGGGGAAATGGGAATACACCAGGGTGGGACGGAGGAGCTTGGGGAGAAAGAGGGAGTATAGTTTACTTGAGGTTTTAGAATTCAATGTTCATATTGTTAGGATGTAAGCTACACATGAGGTGTTTTTCTTCAGGTTTGTGTCTGGCCTCACACTGGCAATGAAGGAACCAAGGTCTGAAAGCATGTTATGGGAATGGGACGGGGAGTTAAAAGGAGATAAAAAGCAGTTTAAGAAGGGTTAGTGACTGGAAAATAAGATTGTAAAACCTTTCGATTAGGTGTCATTTTTGATACTTTAAGGATAACAGATGTTTTGGTTGATAATGCAGACTGAACGTTTGGCCTAGTACAATGAAGGATTTGCTATGATTGATCTCACATTAAAAATAACAGGATGGCATACGATTACAACATCCTTTGGATTCCACTTCAATTCAGGTATTACTGAAATGAGAATGATTAATTTTCTTTTGCGAGAACTGCCCTGTTTTCGTACTAATGACGCTGTGAGCATTAAAATGCCTGAGAATCTTTGTCGTTGTGCAATTTGTGGAAGTTGCAGGGATGTAGTCATTATATGTTGCAATCGTTGTGGCGGCTCGAGGATTTTACAGATAGCTTGGATAATTCAAATAACAAGTGGCTGTTCCATAATTGCTAACCTTCACATCCGCTTGGAGAGATATATAATTAACTTCCCAAATAAAAATTGCAGGTGATATCTGAGGAGTTTAAAAAAAGAGGTCCTATGTTCATTTTGTGAGGATGTTTAAATGGTGAAAAATTACAAAGTATCAGAACCAAGAAATAAAAACACTTTCATATTATAATACTGACATTTGAATTATACCAATTAATGCAGGTTACTGCGAACTATTGGATACTTACATGTAACAAATTCATTTAAATTTAGCAGTCAAACGTCTCCAAATTAAATTAATCTACGTCATTTATAGAACTGAGTACCTATGAAGTCTGAGCCATAAACATTTGAGCGAACTAATGCTTACAAATCCCTAACATTATCTGTTTAAGCATTTGTATCCTCTAGTTTCAGGTAAACAGCTGTAAACAGGTATCAAAACTCAGTAATTATTCAGTGAGACGATGTAAGTCACACTATTTCACGGAGTCCTCCTTTAGTTTGTTATCATGTAAGGTGAGGTACTGACTCAGGATTTGGTACCAATTTATTATACGTCATACTAGTATGAAGTAAAAATTATTTCCTGGAGTAACTTTTTAGAATATGATGTTTGAGTAATTTCAGATATAATGTGCAGAAACTCTTGCTTCTCTATTTTTTTTAGACAGTCTCTCTGGGTCTTTGATAGAGATACTGCAGAAACAGGCCCTTCAGCCCACCAAGTCCATGCCGACTATCGATCACCCATACACTAGTTCTATGTTATCCTACTTTCGCATCGTACGCACTAGAGGCGATTTACAGAAGCCAATTAACCTATAGACCTGCACGTCGGTAGGATTTCATAGAGAGAACGTGCAGACTCCGCACAGACAGCAGCCATAGTCAGGATCGATCTAGGGTCTCTGGCGCGGTAGGGCAATAACTCTACTGGTGCACCACTGTGCCGCCCTAATGAGGATGATGTATTTCCACGACAATTTTGTGGGCTTTGAGGTAGTGTAAAAGGCCCATGTGCGTAGAACATGGAGACTCTTTCCTGAAGAGGTATTTACTCATATGCTCTGTTTTTACTCTCTTGATCAATTTCTTTGTCCTATTTTTGCTGAATTCTAAACTGCACTGAACCTTTGGCTTGGCATGTTTTTTTACAACTTTAACTTTTGTGAATCATTTTTGGGTCATTTTGGCCAATACAACCAGATTATCAGCAAGATTGCACTGGTTATCGCAATGAACCTAATCTAGAATAGCCTGTGTTTTGTTTGCCTGTCAACATATTGGTCAAAAAAACATTCCATCCAAACGCTAGAAATGCATCCTCCATACTAATATTGCTAATTTGATTTGACCAGTCTATTTCCAAATTAAATTCAGCCATGATTACTGTGGTACCCTTGTTGCATGCATCTTGAATTTTACTTTTGATGCCATGGCCGTATAAGTATCTCCCACCAACTTTTTTTTCGCTCTTGGTGCTGCCTGGTTTTATCCAGAAAACATGGATTTTTCTGAGCCAATAACCATTCTCACTTTTGTTCTGATTTAATCCCTTATGAACATTGTCACCCCCATCACTTTGAGGTGAGAGGAGAAAGATTTTGAGGTGAGATTTTAATGTTTAATAGGAACTTGAGGAGCAACTTTTTTCACACGGAGGGTGGTGTGTATATGGAACAAGCTGCCAGTGGAGATAGTTGAGGCAAGTATTCCAACAACATTTAAAATACATTTGGCACATCTGTAAATTTGGTGAGAGTTGTTGGGGACATGCCAAGCTTCCTAAGCCTTTTAAGGAAATAGAGGGATTGGTGTGCTTTTTTGGTATGGCTGATCAAGGATCAAGTTGCTGGTGATATTAACTCCAAGGAAGCTTTCAACCATATCTACTTCGGTGCCATCAATGTATATTTTGGTATGTGTACTGCTTCGATTCCTGAAGTCGATCACAATCTCCTTTGTCTTGCTGACATTGAGATAAAGGTTGGGTAGGAAAGAACGGCAGATGCTGGTTTAAATCGAAGGTAGACACAAAATGCTAGAGTAACACAGGCAGCATCTCTGGAGAGAAGGAATGGGTGATGTTTTGGGTCGAGACCCTTTTTCAGAAAGGTTGTTGCCTTGGCATCAGGTTACGAGGTTTTCAATCTGCTTCCTGCACTCTGTCTTGTCATTATTTGATATCCATCCCACTACGGTGGTGTCGTCTGCAAATTTGTTAATTGAGGTGGATCTGTATTTGGCTGTACAGTCATGAAGGAGTAAAGAAGGGGGCTGAGAATGCACCCTTACAGGGCACAAGTGTTAAGATTATGGTAGTGGCTGATTTGTCACCACTCTTCACTGATTGTGGCCTGTTTGTCTGTAAGTCGAGGAATCAGTTGGAGAGGACAGTGCTGAGTTCCAAGTTCCTCGAGTTTAACATGAGCTTGGATGGGATAATGGTATTGCAAGCAGAGCTGTAGTCTATGAATAGAAGTCTGACGTAGGTGTCTGGATTAATGCGTTCCATAACCAGCTTCTAAAAGCAGTGGGGAGATGATCTGCTACCAAGGCTATGTTTGTTTTGTTTTTAGTTGAATGTGGCATTTTCTAGTACCGATGCCCCGGCGTATTAAGTGTTGGTATTGGTTCATTACTGTCATGTGTACTGAGATACAGTGAAAAGCTTTATTTTGCATGTTATTCAGGAATAAGATATATAAGATATTTACGCCCAACTTGAGTCACTCGACTATGTCCATTTCAGCATCATCGATGCTGACCAGGGCCTGTGCTTCATTCTGCTTATGGAAGTCGATAACTAGCTCCTTTGTTTGCTAACATTGAGAGAAAGGTTGTTATTCTTAACCCCATGTACTAAGCTCTCTATATCCTACCTGTGCTTTATTCATCATTGTTTGAGATCCAACCCACTACAGAGGTGTCATCTGTAAACATATTAATGGAGATAGAGCAGAATTTGGCAGCACCATCATGAGCGTAAAGGAAGCATAATAAGAGGTTGAGAACTCTACATCGTGGGGCACTGCTTAAGAAGAGCAGGTCATTGTTGACCTAAGTTTCTGCAAACTATACTGGTATTTTTCTCACCTCCAATTTACCTGTTACAGTCTATTTGTGAGTGATTATTGTTATAGTTAGTCAACAATTTCCTCATAATTTATATCATACAAATGCCAAGATAATAAAAACCAAACAACTTGATCATCGGAATGGTCCTTGGGCCTTGGTTATTTATTGGGTCTTGGTCATTTATGGTCAAGCATTCCCTAAATTCCCATTCATCATTTAAAACCAACACAACAGTGACAATGTTCATGCATCCTTAAATTGCTTCAATGATAGCAGTGCTGATGTGAATGCTTCTGCTATCTAATTCATCTTTCAATTAGAACAATAACAGTTACGTGCGGATGCTGTTCATCGACTTCAGCTCCGCCTTCAACACAGTCACCCCCCAACACCTGGTGAATAAACTCGGCGGAATAGGCATCAGCACCCCACTATGCAACTGGTTACTGGACTTCCTCACCGACAGGCCACAGACAGTAAGAGTTGGCAAAAACTCATCAGAGACCACCATCATGAACACGGGGGTCCCACAGGGATGTGTGCTGAGCCCTCTGTTGTTCACGCTAATGACACATGACTGTTGTGCCAAGCATAATTCGAACCACATCATCAAGTTCGCAGATGACACAACAGTGGTGGGTCTCATCAGCCACGATGACGACTCAGCCTACAGAGAGGAGGTACAACAACTCATCAACTGGTGTGACATCAATAACCTTCAACTCAATGTCAATAAAACAAAAGAAATAACTGTGGACTTCAGGAAGAAACAGACAGCACACACCCCACTCACCATCAACAGTAGTGCAGTGGAGTCTGTGAAAAACACCAAGTTCCTGGGAGTGCACATTACAGACATGGTCCACCAACACCATCTCCCTAGTCAAGAAAGCACAGCAACGCCTCCACTTCCTTCGACGGATGAGGAGAGCCGACCTCCCCCCTTTTGCCCTCACCACTTTTTACAGGGGTGCCATTGAGAGCATTCTTACCAGCAGTCTCTCAGTCTGGTATGGCAGTTGTTCTGCTGCTGACCAGAAGGCCCTACAGAGAGTGGTGAGGACAGCGGAGAAGATCACCAGATCACCCCAACCAGCAATCCAGGACTTATACCCATCTCGCTGTCGCAAGAGAGCAACCAATATCATCAAAGACACCACCCACCCAGCACACAAACTGTTCACCCTCCTACCATCCGGCAAGCGCTACCGCAGCATGCGGAGCAAAACCACCAGATTCAAAAACAGCTTTTTCCTCAGGCCATCAGACTACTCAACACACTCAAGAAAATTCCATGAACATTACACAAACAAAGAACTACTGACTGTCAAAATAACTTTAACTCAATGTCTGCAGTATGCTATTTGAACTTTTCTATATTGCACCTTTTATTATTGCACCTTAATAACATACCTTAAAATTTATATAATGTATATGTCCATTGTCTATTTTTATTGGTATATAGTCTGTCTGTGTTATAAATATTACTTGCACATTTGTAGTATGGGGAAACGCAATTTCAATCCTCTGTGTAACTACTTGTTGCATTATTTGAATTGACAATAAAGTTTACTTTGACTTTGACTTTGACTTGACTTTCTATAGGTGTGCATTCAGGAGATGTTGAATACCTGAATGTTTCCAAAGTGCAGTCTTATTTCAGTCCAACCTTTTTGCTAAAGATCCTGCTGCGTTCTGACGCTTTTCCTAGTGCCATTCTGTTGCTGGGTTAATCTAACTGGAATTCAACACTGAGAAAATCTTTGCCAGGTCTCCCCTGCTGAAGCTTTGCTTCGGCAGATGGATCAGCTTGGCTGTGCTGCTCTATTTTGTCGTGGATAGCGCCATCTGCTGGCCATCATGAATGCAGGAGTATAGACAAAATACTGGAGTCAGTGGATCAGGCAGCATCTCTGGAGAAAAGGAATAGGTGACATTTTGAGTACCTTATTCCTTTCCCCCAGAGATGCTGCTTAACCCGCTGAGTTACTCCAACATTTTGTGCCCATCTTCGGTGTAAATCAGCATCTGCAGTTCCTTCCTACATATGAACACAGGAATCTTTTTATGAACATCTCAATAAATTAATTCCTGCAAAAGAAATGGCTAATTCATCCTAATTATAAATTAATTACATTATTATTCATAGTGGTATAATCATAGCTACCTACCTACCATACATGCTTTTCCCCCTTATTTCTTCCCTTTATTTTAGCTGCTTTGAGATGAAATATAATTCCTGCAGCTAATTCCTTATTGTTCAGCGTAATCATTGGGAACTATGGTCTCTATCATCCAATTATGCTTAGTGGCTGGATATGATGCTGACAGGAGCTTTGCAACAAGGATGGAGGGTGCTGTGGGAGCAATGAAGTGCGAGTGGAACTAAAAGTTAATATGAGGTGAATGGAATTATGTTGAAAAATGGTGGAATAGTGTTGAGGGTTTGGCGGGAGGTGGGGGAAGGGAGGAAGTGCAGAGTGCAAAACGTGTTAGCATGAATTGTGATGAATTATTGGACAGAGTCCCTTTAGCACTGTTAGAGCTATTACATTTTTTCACACAGAGAGTGGTGAGTGTCGAATTCTCTGCCTCAGAGGGTGGTGGAGGCCGGTTCTCTGGAGACTTTCAAGAGAGAGCTAGATAGGGCTCTTGAAGATCACGGAGTCAGGGGGTATGGGGAGAAGGCAGCAACCGGGCACTGATTGTGGATGATCAGCCATGATCACATTGAATGGCGGTGCTGGTTTGAAGGGCCGAATGGCATACTCCTGCACCTATTGTCTATTGTCTATATTAGACAATTCTAAAATCTAACAAATCCAACAATTAGATGTCACAATGAAGCGTGCCAACAGAGATCCATAACACCAATGATTTCATGATTTCTTTATGATTCTGTGTCTGCAGGAATTGAATCTGTCAGCCACAGATGGACCAGTTCTCTTGTTAGGGTTTTAGTTTAGTTTTAGAGATACATCACGGAAACAGGCCCTTCAGCCCACTGAGTCCTCTCCGACCAGCAATCCCAGCACATTAACACTCTCCCATACACACCCAGAACAATTTACATTTATACCAAGCCAATTAACCCACAAGCCTGTACATCTTTGGAGTGTGGAAGGAAAACAGCACCCGGAGAAAACCAACACAGGTCAAGGGGAGAACGTACAAACTCCATACAGAGAGCACCTGTACTCTCGGTCGAACCTGGATCTCGGTCACTATGTGGCAGTAACTCTACTGCTGCGCCACCATGCCGCTCCTTGTTTTGCCCTCAAAGGAATATATATATTTCTACAAATTATTGTGCTATTTCTTTAAGCGTTACCAGACTGATTCCTGATTCTTTAAGCGTTACCAAACTGATTCCTGGGATGTCAGGACTGTCTTATGAAGAAAGACTGGATAGACTTGGTTTATACTCTCTAGAATTTAGGAGATTGAGAGGGGATCTTATAGAAACTTACAAAATTCTTAAGGGGTTGGACAGGCTAGATGCAGGAAGATTGTTCCCCATGTTAGGGAAGTCCAGGACAAGGGGTCACAGCTTAAGGATAAGGGGGAAATCCTTTAAAACCGAGATGAGAAGAACTTTTTTTCACACAGAGAGTGGTGAATCTCTGGAACTCTCTGCCACAGAGGGTAGTTGAGGCCAGTTCATTGGCTATATTTAAGAGGGAGTTAGATGTGGCCCTTGTGGCTAAGGGGATCAGGGGGTATGGAGAGAAGGCAGGTACGGGATACTGAGTTGGATGATCAGCCATGATCATATTGAATGGCGGTGCAGGCTCGAAGGGCCGAATGGCCTACTCCTGCACCTAATTTCTATGTTTCTATGTTTCTATTGTCTGTCTGCTGCCATATCGTTCAGTGTGCTTTCCTGATCAACAAGAATCAACTCTCTCTTTGTATCTTGATAGCGTGTGTAGGAAAGAACTCCAGCATTTTGTGTCCATCTTGATAGCTTTCCTTATTTCATTTGAGCCCTATACGTTTCAGTAGATTTTCCTCTTGTCTTCTAAATGCCAATGGAACAGACCCAACCTGCTCAATCTTTCCTCATAAGAATCCCATTGGATATATTACCACACTTTCAGACTCACTGGTGGATTCTACATCAATACTGTCCTCCTTTCCTGAAGACCCCTTAACAACATCAATTAATCCTTTCTCATTGGATGAAACAAGATGTAAAATATTTTCTCTAGTTGTTTCCTCAAAAAAAAATTCTCTAGTTGTTTCCTCAACATATTGTTTACCACTAATTTGAATTATTCAGTCTACACGCAGATTAAAGTTTCCAATGGCTACTGTATTGCCCTATTATACAGTATTCTTTTTTTCCTGATTTTTGCCTTAAGCTCCCAAGAGTAATACAACATATTGTAGAAATGTAGTTATATTGTGTCTTTTGCAGTGTTTTCCTGGAATGAAAAGTGTTAATGACCTTTTCCTGCTTATTGTACATCACTCTAGAAATTCATTCATTTCTGAGCTGTAGAATTGGCACTGGGCATCGATGAGGCATCTGATAAAGAGCTTTAATTTATTCCTACCTGAGGAGATGCTGCAATTCTGAGATGCGGAATTACTGCATTCTCATTGAAGTGGCTCAAACGTCCATGGTCATGTCAGATTGTACACAATTTGACCGGGAAATAAGAACAGAAGATTCAGTCCCTAGAGGCTTGTCTCCTCCACTTCTACAACTTGATTCCCTGACTGATTAAAAAATCTATCCCAGCTTTAATTATATGCAGAGATTAAATTTCCACTGCTTTCTGGGTATCAGAATACCAATGATCAGCAAAACTTTGAAAGATTAAATTCTTCTTTATCTCTGTTCTTGGAGCATGGTTCTGTTCTTGGAGCATGCTTTCTGGTCCAACTCCCCTATGAGGGGTCAAATCCCATTCGAGACTTATATGTTATATGTTTCACAACGTTCACCTCTTGTCTTCTAACTGCCATTGAATGGGGACCCAACCTGTTCAATTATTCTTCACAGGAATCCTTCCATACCCAGGATCGTTCAGACTCGCCAGCCACCTGCCACTTTTGCAGGCTGGAGGAGTCTGCGTACCACGTGTACACGGAGTGTGTGAGGCTGCAGCCACTGTTTGAATACCTAAAGGGGCTGCTCCTTGCCTTCTGGCTGCATTTTCCACCCACCATCCTCATCTTTGGACACCCTGTGCGTAGGGGAGAGGGTAAGGCTGAAGATGTCCTGGTTGGGTTGCTCCTGGCCCTGGCCAAGCTGGCCATCCGCGAGTCATGGCACCAGGTAGTGGAGGGCTCTACCAGAGCCGGCTGCCTGCCCCTTTTCCGGGGTTACGTCCGTGCCCGAGTGAGGTTAGAAAGGTAATACGCCCAGTCCACGGGCACCCTGAGGGAGTTCCGGGACCGCTGGGCTCTGCAGGGTGTTGAATGTATCCTCAATAAGGATTGTGACATAGTTGCATAGTAGTTTATTATGGATATATGTTTGTATTGTATTATGGTGGTGGGTTCTGGCTTGTTTTATTACAGTGTAAATATTATATCTTTTAATAATTTAATACATTTTTTGATTAAAAAAAAAAAATACCCAGGATCGTTCTATAAATATCTCCCTGAACTGCTTTCAATGATAAAATATCTTTATTTAAATAAGGGTGCAACAATATACGAGATTCTAGATGTAGTATCACTGGTACATTGTTGGAAGACCTCCTTATTTTTATCCTTCAACTCTCTTTAAATAGAAGCTCACAGTACAACAGTCTCTGATTATCTGCAACATCTAAATGCTCGCTTTATGTGTTCCAGGCACGTGCCGTCAGGGTAGGCAAGGTAGGCACTGCCTACCCTGACTAAAATTATAAAATGGTAATTATTAAATATAAATATTAAAGGCATGGGAGAATAATGCCTACCTAAGAGATCGATCTCTTAGGTAGGCATAATTCTCCGTGCCTTTCATCCGCAGCACATCTAACACGTGAAGGTCTGTGCAACCCACGTGTCGTCGACGATGTCTCAAGCCATCAATTTCCAGGGGACTGAAGGCAGCTGAAATTCTGCCTTTGCAGTGCTGCGCATGCACAGCAGCATACTGCGCATGCGCAGCGCAATATTCTTGGCGGGTTTTTCAAACATGGATTGCCATTATCTTAATAATATCTTCGGAAACAAAGAGAGAAGAATGGAGTTTATGTACAAATGATGTGGTAAGTAGATTTCTTGGTGCTATATGTTTTTAAATACCGTATTTCCATGCAATGAAGATGCTTTTTTTTACCCAAAAATAAGGCACAAAAATTTACATGTGTCTTGGAAGCCGAAGTTGTAAGGTTGTTAGCCAAGAAAGATAGACTTGGCTATCCCTCAGTACAGCAACATCAAGAACGATGTGATAGCCAAGTCTATCCCTCATTGCTGGCAGCTGATGGGAAGCGGCTGTAAAAGGACAGCACCGCTGGGGAGGGGGTCGGGGATCAAGCCAGCAACTCACTTGCTGCGACGCTCCGGGCGTGGAGCCATCGCATTGTGGATGGGGGGAGAAGTAACTCGGGGGGCTGCGAGCGGCCACCAGGACTGGACAGCTCGGGTGTGTCAAGCGGCTGCCACCTCAGCTCCTTCTGCCAGCCCTTGCTCACCTCTGCCAGTGCTCTCTGTCTGAAAACCTCTCTCCTGCCGCTCGCCGGCCTCACTCATGTCAGCCGCTTCCCGCAAATTCTAAATTCCAACAGCGCAAACAAGGGACCAATTGAGGTTACTCGGCTGTCGGAATTTAAGGATTTGCGGGAAGGGACTGACATGAGTGAGGCCTGCGAGCGACAGGAGAGAGGTTTTCAGAGGTTTTTAGATGGAGAGTACTGACAGAGGTGAGCGAGTTCAAGTTCACATACACCAATTCATTTCTACATAAACATCAGCCATTTCTTACCATTTCTCACTCCAATGGTAGCCTATAAAGTGCAATGAATATTCCTCCATTTTTCTCCCGTTGTCGGGGCCTGGAAACGGCCGCTACAGACGGCACTATGTACAGCCTTACCCCCCCCCCCCCCCCCCCCCGCGGAGATTATCCGCGGCTCCGCGTTCGCGAATTGGCTGCTTTTTAATTGAGACCGCAGCTTCACTATATTAAATACATAGGCCCCGCGATCGAAGCACTTTTTCCCGGTAAGTTATCGCAGGCAGCTCCGAGATTAGATGGTTAAGACTTATTACTCTACAACAAGCTGGCATTAGTGAAAATGTTTAATTTACCTTGTTATTGATACATATAGTTTAGGCCCTCAACTTCGTGAATGAATGAATAAGTGAATGAGTGAATGAATGATTGAGTGAGCGAATGAGTGAATGATTGAATGAATGATTGAATGCATGAATAAATCGATGATTGAATGAATGAATGAATGATTGAATGAATGATTGAGTGAATGAATGAATGTGAATGAATGAATGAATGAATGAATGAGTGAATGAGTGAATGAATGAGTGAATGTACAGCCTCCAAATCTCATTTTTTTCACATTACAAAGGGTGAAATTAAATTAATTAAAGTCCATACAGATTCATTTTCATAAATTCAGACTTTAGATCTTACCTTTTCAGTTTGAATTGATTCACAAAGTTTCACAACTTTGTATTGCAGCACCTCAGCAGGGACTTTGCTTTCAAGGCTTTCTTCCACTTCTATTCACTTAGCTGCACATTTTTCAGACTTCTTAATGCTTTTCTCACTAAATTCAATTACCCTGCTGCAAGTTTCCACAACATGTATTCCACAGAACAACAAAGATCCTTCATTGGAATCTCCAGTAAACCAGGCATCAGTGAAGTCCTCTCAGCCATGTTGTGTGCTCGCCAGAAGCAAAGCGCGTGATTGGCCAACTGGCAGACAACTCAATGTTAAACTTGCTTTGATTGGACTAAAAATACCCGATATTTTTCCAATTTTTCTCTAATTTAATAAAAAATGTGCAAGTTTTGTTCTTGACGAGTTTCAGGGGTGATTTATATAATAATTTTACGCAATATGTGAACATTTCATGTAGTTCTGTGACTTGGCTCACGAAACACTGGAATAAAGCTCCTCTGCCCACAGTCTATATGGGAAATGATCATAAGTAAGTCTACTGTCTCCATTTAGCTACATATTTCAAAATCTTAGGATGCAGGTCATCAGATGTGGCAATTAATTGGTATTCAATTCCATTAATCTCTTCATTATCTTTTTCTGCCAATGCAAAGTTTTTTTAGCACGTTATTCACTCTCCGCCTCTTATCCTGGACAATTTCCAACAGGTTTTCCATGATGTCTGGAAAAATGTGAATGATACCTTCATGAGCCTAAACAAACAATGGGCTATTGATTCATGGCCCCACAGATAAGGCAGCTGGTTAGCACAACCAAGTAAGTCATAGCGTATGGAATTGTGTGAAAGGGAACCTGCTACCTACTCAAACCATTTTTATTGTTATTAGGTCTTAATGTCTTTGAAAGTTTATTGATTATTGACCTTTTCACTATGACTTGTTATGATACTACTTACAGTAGAGAGTCAATGATCTGCAGGAGTGCAGAGGTCGACATTTGATTACCTGCTCATCCATGAGAATTTGGCAAAATTGCGTGCTTCTGAAACATTGAGTCTGTGACTTGTTTAAAGCAACATTGAAGGGTTTGTATTCTCTCAGAGTGTTCGCATTTAAAGTGCTTGGCATTACCGACATTTGGTATTCATATAAAAAATTAGCCCCATCACATGTAGAGTAGTCGAAATATCATAAAACGGGCAAAATTCCAACTGCTAGAAGCATTCTACTTTTACGTAAATCTTGTTGGATTTTTGAACATTCAAAAATTAGACATTTTCAGAAAATGTGCATCATGATTCGAACACATGAGGCAAAATATGTCTTAACTTTTTGCAACATGGCCTTTGTCTTATTTCCCAATGTAAGGATTTTTAATGTGAGTATTTAGTGTACTTTTCATATAAAACTAATTATTTTAGAAAATTGGATATTTGATTATGGAAATGAGAAAAATATCTATTTTTTCATAAAGTGTATGGGACTTGACACCAGTAGAAATCAATTAGCAAGCTAAGGAATCAAAATACACAACAATGTTCATCTTAATTGACATGATGGTTTGATTAATGATGTGACAGGCAAACAGATTCTCAATATTTAAGGAAAAAAGATTGGTTAACTATAGAATATTAGAAACATTATATATTTTTTATGTAGTTCAGTTGATTTAATTCTGTATATTCTTTGTGGAATACATCAGTAATTTGCAATCCACATAAACAGGTTTCTTTTGATGCATCTGCAATTTATTGGGCCGAAAAATAGAAATTTTAACATCATGGTTTCTCGGTTTGTGTCAAGAGTTGAACTACTTTGAGATCTATTTTAAGAATAAGAGGTAAGCCATTTAGAACGGAGATGCGGAAACACTTTTTCACACAGAGAGTTGTGAGTCTGTGGAATTCTCTGCCTCAGAGGGTGGTGGAGGCCAGTTCTCTGGATACTTTCAAGGGAGAGCGAGATAGGGCTCTTAAAGATAGCTGAGTCAGGGGATATGGGTATAAGGCAGGAACGTGGTACTGATTGGGGATGATCAGCCATGATCACATTGAATGGCGGTGCTGGCTCGAAGGATCAAATGGCCTACTCCTGCACCTATTGTCTATTGTCTATACCCTATCTAATTAATTGACTGATCAGGGCCAGATCACATTGTTCGATCAAAGTGTCATCAATTGAATAAAGATATTTCTTCTTCTCCTTCAAGATGATGGGTTATATGGTTATATGGTTATATGATCACAATTTTCTGTTGGGAAATTTGTGACGCATTAGAAAAAGCAGTGCTAATCTCTCACCGAGATTGCCTTGTATTATGAATGTTACCCATAATGTGCATCAAGGTCTGGATGTTAAAAGGTTCCCCAAGATATGAATGCTGACCGATTCAGAACTAGATTCGACTCTGATCTGTACCTTTTCATATCTCTAGTTTCCCTCTCCCCTGACTATAAGTCTGAAGAAAGGTCTCGATCCGAAAAGTCACCTATTCCTTTTCTCCAGAGATGTTGCCTGACTCACTGAGTTGCTCCAGCATTTTGTGCCTACCTTAAGAGAAATTATGAACATAGTTAAACATTGCAGATGCATTGATATAATGTTTTACCATGCCTTAGGACAATGACAAATCAGCTAAAGTTGGGTTAGCGAACAATTCTTAGGAAATTCAGCAGGCTACAATGATCAGTCTACAAAAGCATTGAAAGTAGATGCAGGAGTAGGCCATTCGGCCCTTTGAGCCAGCACCGCCATTCAATATGATCATGGCTGATCATCTAAAATTGGTACCCCGATTCCTTTAGCCCTAAGAGCTAAATCTAACTCTCTTGAAAACATCCAATACAGCGGAGTTCGCCTCCACTGCCCTCTGTGGCAGAGAATTCCACAGATTCACAACTCTCTGGGTGAAGAAGTTTTTCCTCATCTCAGTCCTCAGTGGCCTACCCCTTATTCTTAAGCTGAGACCCCTGGCTTTGGACTCCCCCAACACTGGGAACATGTTTCCTGCATCTAGCCTGTCCAATCCTTTAAGAATGTTATATGTTTCTATAAGATACTCTCTCACCCTTCTAAATTCCAGTGAATACAAGCCCTGTCGACCCATTCTTTCATCATATGTCAGTCCCGCCATCCTGGAAATTAACCTGGTGAACCTATGCTGCACTCCCTCAATAACAATAATGTTGTTCCTCAAATTAGCAGACCAAAATTGCACCCAATACTCCAGGTGCCGTCTCACCAAGGCCCTGTACAACTGCAGTAGAACCTCCTTGCTCTTAAACTCAAATCCTCTTGCAATGAAGGCTAACATGCCATTAGCTTTCTTCACTGCCTACTGTACCTGCAGGCTTATTTTCAGTGACTGATGTACAAACACACCCAGGTCTCATTGCACCTCCCCTTTTCCTCATCTAACACAATTCAGATAATAATCTGCCTTCCTGTTCTTGCCACCAAAGTGGATAACCTCTCATTTATCCACATTATACTGCATCTGTCACGCATCTGCCCACTCACCCAACCAACCTATCCAAGTCACCCTGCAGCCTCATAGCATCCTCATCGCAGCTCACACTGCCACTCAGCTTTGTGTCATCCGCAAACCTGGAAAAGTCACATTTATTTCCCTCATCTAAATCGTTAATATACATTGTAAATAACTGGGGTCCCAGCACCGAGCCTTGCGGCACCCCACTAGTCACTGCCTGCCATTCTGAAAATAACCTGTTAATTCATGGCTTTTTGGAAGTCCAGATACACCACATCTACTGGCTCTCCCTTATCCATTCTACTTGTTACATCCTCAAAAAATTTCAGAAGATTAGTCAAGCAAGATTTCCCTTTCATAAATCCATGCTGACTTTGACAACAATCATATTCATATTTTGAGGTATCAATTATGATCACAATTCAGTAATTTAAAAAAAAAATGATGAATGTCATCAACCTGGAATATTACTCTGTTCCTGCCTCGACAGATGCTGGCTCAACCTGATGAGTATTCCAACTTCTATTTTTTATTGTAGATTTCTAACATCCGAATTATTTTTGCTTTTAGAAAATTACTAAACCAGGCTCGGGTATTGTACTTCCGGTGGCGCTGGTGCCAGCAGCCTCCACCTACAGCCCGGTATCTTTTTGTTTTTTTGTTTATTTAGTTATGTTAAAGTGTATTTTTTTGTGTTTTTTGGTGTTTTTTATGTGGGGGAAGAGGGCACGGTGCGGGGGATACCGTACTTCAGCCGCTTCCTGGTGAGGACGCGACTATTATTCGAGTCGCGTCCTCCCCCCCCCCTCCCCCCACAGCGGCCTACCTACCTGGAGTGGCGCGGCCTTTCCTGCCGGGATCGACCGGAGCTCCAGCAGCGGCAGGACAGCGCTGAAACATCGCGGGGCTGGCGATGCCTTACCGGGGGTCGCCGTCTGGAGCCTGGAGTGCTGGACCTGCTGCACCGACATCCTGGAGCTGCGGTTTGCGGAGCTCCCAACGCGGGCGGCGCTGATGGACAGCGCGGGGTCCTGCGACTCTGCCCGGCTCGGCCTGCGGACTCAGGAGCTGCAGACTCCGGCAGCGGGAGGCGGCTGATCAGGGGGTCCGGGCCGCTGAGGAGGAGGATGTTCACCGCCGGGGTTCGGCATCGGCGTTCCACCAGCCGTTCTTTGTTCTTGGTCAATGCTGCTTTATATTGCATTGGTTTATCAGTCTGGCATGGATCTTTATTGTTGAAGCCGGCTACAATGCTGGATGAAGATGTTAAATGGAGACTAAGAAATTAATGAGAAGTGGTTTTACACATGGTTTGTCCTTGTTTTATCTCTTGGAATTCAGGTAAGGATGCCAAAAATAAAACGCTGGCTGCCAACAGTCCACTTGACTGGAAACTAATGTGGACAATAAATGATGAGAATGTTAGAGACCAAACAGTTTCAAAAAGAGGTCAATACAATTTAAAACTCCTTAAATATTTTTCCAGTATCAAAATGGTAATTTTTGAAAGCCAGCAGCAGATGGTGCAAGCAAGCTTTCTATGAATTTCATTCAATTCAAAATTTGTTTTCATCTAAATCTACTAAAGGATGAAATATTCTTTTGCGACGGATAGCTCATCAAAATTGAATGGAATAATGTTCTTTCGACATCAGACTTTAATATCAATAAAATGTTGTACATTTGGACTCTAGGACATGCCTAAATCTCTTCCTTTATTAATAGGTTAGTCTGACTGTGACTCAGGATTGAGTGTTTTATAAATCCTTATCAACTTTTGATTTACAGTTTTTTAGATGTTTTCTTGCTTAATCTGTATGTAACTGACAATCCACCGATAGATACCATTTTACTTAAGTATGAATCATGAGGTCAATAAGTTGAAATTTAATAAGCTCTTCATCTTTCAAATATCTGCTCCTGGCAGCATCTCTATTTAATTTTAAATTGTTTTCTTCTGTCTGTGTAATGGTTCTTAAACTCCAGTATGTGACTCTTTTTCATTATGATTAATTATTCAGTCAGCTTAATACGACAGAGCACATTATGTAAATTTATCTGGCAGACTGAACGATTATAAGCAGGATTCACAACATATCTTTATGGTAAAGAGATAATAGTGCCTTTACAAATTGTGTGCCTCACTGTGAACATGTTACACAATACAGTGCAAGAATATTATGTTTGTAGGACTATGAAGACCGTTCAAATGTAGTAACACTGATACGCTTTATGTGTTAATGTTTTACCAAGGTCTAATCCTCATTTCCTGATTTCCGTCCCTAAATCCGTTTTGCATTTTTTCATAATCTTGAAAAGTCTGGTCTAAAATGATCCACGAATTGGTCCATAGCAATTATAGCAGTGTAGGAGGCCCAGGATGGAAAGGTTAGTATGGTAATGCGAGTTAAAATTGGTGGGTGAACAAAACTATTTAAATGCTTTGTGTTTTGTAGTGCCAAATTTTACTTCGGAGTCACGTGAGCGACTATGTGAAGAACCCCGTTCAGCCGCACGTGCGTCATTACGTCAGATGCATTGGTGCAGGCAGCTGGTTGGAGCAGCAGAGCTCCTCCAGCGGGTAAGTTTAAAACGTCTCAAGGTAAGTGGAAAACCTAGTCTTGAGGCCGCTTTCTGTATCGGTGGTTGTGTTCCAGTGTAACGATGCAGAAAGCAAGTAAGGTGAAGGGGAGGCGACCCTTGACAAAAAGTATGGAGGACCGCGGGAGTGCGGTTAGCGGATGCCCGCCTAATTCGCCGACTTTGTCGCAAGCAGGGGGGCTTGCGAGTGCAGAGTCGTTGCCTGAGAGCAGCGTTGCCGCGCCGGTAGGGCGTAAGGCCACATTCAAGTCTGCCAGGCCTATAGACCCAGAGTCGAGCCAGGAGGTTTCACCTCCAGGAGAGTCCGTTTGCTCACGGCTCTCACAAATCGGGCGCCTGTTGGTAAGGTTGCTCAAGAAGGATGCACTCCGGGAGGAGGAGTGTAGCTCTCGCCAGGCTGCTGCAGAGCCTGTGCCAGCAGCTCCTGTAGTAGGGCTGCATAATCGCCCCCTCATGGAGGAGGAGGGTGTGCTGGGTCAGGCATATGATGATGCTGAGGTGATGGCTGTACATAGCCCAAAGGGTGAAGGGCAAGAGGTCTTTGTACCTAATCTGGCTGCTAAATTCGCAGTCCCAAAAGAAGCAGGGGAGCCTTTGGGAGAGGAGCTGGCTACAAGAGAGAGTGAAGAGAGAGTGGATGCTGGCGCGCTTTGGCTGCCGCTGCTCTCTCTTCACATTGTGTTTTTGATTTTCTGTTTTTGGATTGAATTCTGTTTTTAATTTGTGTCTCTGTGATGTCTTTATTACTTATTTTATTCTGATTATATGTTTTTATTCCTATTAATCTATGTAAGGTGTCCTTGAGATGTCTGAAAGGCGCCCATTAAATAAAATTTATTATAATTATTATTATTACAACAATTAATTATATGCTCTCCCATCAGCTCCAAGAGCTGACTATGAACGATACTGCAAAAAATTATGAAACCCCGGTAAACTGTGGGTTGTTAAAGGTGCCAGTGGTCAACCATGTTGAATGGGGCCAAATGGGGATTGCAGTAAGGGCACAGGAATTGAAGCTCCAGAGGGTGCTCAAATTGTTAGCAGCAGGTATCACTGCGTTCGCCAGAACACTGGACGAGTGGCACACGACTGAAGTGCACCAGGATGCTCTGGGGCTTTTGTGCAGTGCACATTTTGAAATGAATGGCCTTAGAAAAAGTGCCATACGCCCTGTCATACACCCAAAATTTGCAGCACTCTGCAAACCAAATAATATTCCGTTACCAAATCTGTTGTTTGGGGAGGACGTCGCAAAGCGAGTCAAAGAACTAGATGAAGAGGCAAAAACTGTGGGACTCATCAAAGTGCCATCAAGCAGCAGAATGGGCAAAAGGTTTTCCCCCTATCGACGGGGTGCTATCACAGGGACTGGTGAAGGGACAAGTCGTTCATTCTCGAACACACAAACCTGGTATCCTGCCACAGGCACAAGGGCAAAGATGAATTTCCCTACGAGGGGCCGGGGGCAACAAGCACAGTCAGGAAATGTGCAGGTAAGAGATTTTGTTTCTGAAGGAAATAAGTTAAGTGGGGAAGATGTTCAAGTTGGGGGCAGGTTACACTTGTTTCTCAAGGAATGGCAAGAAATAACATCAGATCCATTTGTGCTGGGCAGTATAGAGGGGTTTCGGATTTAATTCTACCCTAATGTGGGTCCACCCACTCAGCATGTCCCAAGTCGGACACTCGTGTTTTCACACAAAGGGAATATACAGATTCAGGCAGAGCTTGAGATATTGTGCAGGAAAGGGGTTATTGAGAAGTCGGTTCGTCAATCCCATGAGTTTGTGTCAAGTATTTTTCCAAGGTCTAAAAAGGATGGTGGGTGTAGAATCATTCTGGACCTGACGAGCCTCAACCCTTTTGTGCAGTATAGACATTTCAAAATGGAAACTTTTTCTACTGCTAAACACCTGGTTTCCAAAGGATGTTATATGGCAAGCATAGATCTCAAGGATGCTTATTACTCAGTGTCTGTTCATTGTGATGATAGGAGATATCTGAAATTTAGCTGGATGAGTCAATGGCGGCAATTCAAAGCACTGCCTAATTGCTTAACCTCAGCTCCGAGATTGTTTACCAAATTGTTAAAACCAATTATTGGCTTACTCCAAACTCAGGGTCATGTGGTAATGGCCTATTTGGATGATATTTTTATTGTAGGAAACACTCGGGACGCAGCTGAATCATCTGTGTCAGTTGTTAAATTCACTTTTGAGCAGTTGGGGTTCATTATCCATCCAGATAAATCCAAATTAACACCAGTTAAAGTTATTGATTACTTGGGCTTCACCATTAGCTCAGATCACATGTTAGTGACTGTGCCGAGTGAGAAAAGGTAGCAGTTAATTGAAGAGTGTGTCAAGCTTATTGAGGACCAACTACCCTCAATTAGACAAGTGGCCAAGTTGATTGGCAAGCTCATGGCTGTTTTTCCAGCTGTGCAGTTTGGGCCTCTGCATTATCAACAATTACAACGTGCAAAAGAACAAGCATTGAGAGCACATGCAGGCCATTTTGATAGGCCTATGAAGTTGCCAACAGAAGTCATTTCTGAGATACAATGGTGGAATATGAATGTTGCAACTAGCTCCAAGAAGGTTTTGGTTGACCCACCTTCTATACTCTTACAGACTGATGTCAGTGGCCAAGGTTCGGTGCTACTGATATGGGTTCCAGCTGTGGAGGCAGATGGAATTATGATGAGGCATCCCTTCTGCCATTGCTAGGGATCAATTATTTACAGCTTCTGGGAACATTCTATGGGCTTAAAGCTTATTGTTTTACCAAAAGTCAGGTACATGTGCAGGTTCAAATTGACAACACTACTGCAATAGCATATCTGAATCATACGGGTGGAGTCAAGTCGAAAGCTTGTGATAGTTTGGCTAATCAGATCTGGAGCTGGTGTATTGACAGAAACATTTGGATTTCAGCAATCCATTTAACAGGTAGATTCAACATAGTCGCAGACGCAAGGTCACGATTATTCAATGACAACATAGAATGGATGTTGAACCGTGATATATTTGAAAATGTTCTTGCTCGGTTTGGGATGCCAGATATTGATTTGTTTGCATCCAGACTAAACCACCAGTTGCCTAAATACGTTTCATGGGAACCAGATCCAGGGGCAGCAGCTGTTGATGCATTCTTGCTGCACTGGGGTGGAATGTTTATATTTGTATTTCCTCTATTCTGCCTCGTCAGTTGATGCCTGCAAAAAATCAAGCAGGACTCCGCTTCATGAGTATTGGTGGTACCCGACTGGCCTACTCAGCCATGGTATGCTCATATTTTGGAGATGGCTACTGAGCCTCACATGATTGTTCCCAAACACAAAAACCTACTGGTGAATCCTGTAACTGGCGATCAGCATCCTTTACATGATCGTATTGATCTGTTAATTTGCAGATTCCAAGGAGACCATACATGGGGAGAGGACTTTCCGAGCGCACCGTGGATATTATCACTGCGGCCTGGAGGGATAGTACCCAAAAGCAGTACATCTCTTCGATAAGAAAGTGGGAGGTGTTCTGTTCTAGGCATAATATTTCATATCAAAATGCAGGCCTCCCAGATGTGCTAGAATTTTGTCAACTCTCTATTTTGATGAAAAGTTAAGCTACAGTGCGATCAACACAGCCAGAAGAGCTCTGTCTTCATATTTACCCATGGTGTCAGAATTACATGCAGTGGGGACACATCCGTTAGTCTCTAGATTCATGAAGGGAGTTTTTAATTCCAATCCTCCCAAGCCCAGGTATTTGGTTACCTGGAATGTGAGTGAAGTTCTAATGCTGCTTTACCAGTGGGATACTGTCACAGACCTGTCTCAGCCAAACTCACCATGTAGGTGGGTATGCTTATGGCGTTGGTGGTTATGCTTATGTGTGCAGACATTACAGATGCTGCGGCTAGACAGGATGGAGGTATCAGCAGATGCCATCACTTTTTATGTTTATGATCTGCTCAAGCAGAGTAGAATAGGGGTGACAGGGTGTAAGATTATATTTTCGGCATACCCCAAGGATTCCCGCCTGTGTGCAGTGTCATGTTTGTCCCATTACATTGAGGCTACCAGAACCTTGAGGGGAACAGAGTTAGCGTTGTTCATAAGCCACAAAAAAACGCACAGTGAGGTGTCGGTGCAAACTATTTCAAGGTGGCTAAAGCTGGTAAGCGCTGGGATTGACACTGATAATTTTAAATCTCATTCCACCAGGGCGGCATCAACTTCAGCGGCCAGGGCGATGGACATTCCTATAGACCATATTCTCGCGGCCACAGGATGGTCCAGTGAACTGATGTTCCATAGGTTTCATAATAAACCAATTACAAGACTGGGGGGTTTTGCCACTTCTGTTTTAAGTTCAGTTATATACTTTCCCCCAGGATAGAGGGGTTACTATTGTTTTTTTGTAAATAAACCGTTAATTCGTTAAAGCAATGTGTTGTTTGATGCATTATTTATTATTTTAATTACGAGTCAATCGATGCAGTGAGAGACCGGGATTTGAATCTGCGGCATAAAATCACAGTGCTTTGAAATCTTCACGTAGTCACTCACGTGACTCCGAAGTAAAATAGTACGATTAAATGAGAACTTACCAGTTTGAAGTTTGATCTTTATTTTATGAGGAGTTACGATGAGGGACTACGTGCCCTCCACTCCCAGCTCTCATAAATGTCATCTGGTAGTTCTAGTCTTCTTTATCTTACTATTATACTTCAGTCACCATTACCTGTGATTTCACACCGCTGCTTTGAAGATTGACGCACGTGCGGCTGAACGGGGTTCTTCACTTAGTCCCTCATCGTAACTCCTCATAAAATAAAGATCAAACTTCAAACTGGTAAGTTCTCATTTAATCTTACTATTAAACATGACTAACTTGACCTTGGAAAGGTCCTTTGACACAACAAAACATTGTAAGATGCTTCAGATGGGTGGAAAACTGACACCCAGCAAGAGTTGAAGGGATTGATTGGATTAGAAAGGTATTTAAAAAGCTTTCAATGCTGGGGACAAGAGTGGCAGATTGGAGCTACTTCAGAAAGTCTGGAGTGGTTAGAAGTTATTTGCCAATCACAATATGGTTGGAAGGAAGTGTTGCACACTGGAGCAGAGAATATGAGCATTGACACAGCACAAGAAGAGGGAACCAAAAAGCTGAGTGACACATTATTACAGTGGTTAAGCAGGTCTGCACCACCAATGATCAGCAGGATAAGGTTAAAAGGTAGTAATGGCGGGGTGGCTGAATGATGTTTTGTGTCACGTACAGCAGGGGAGGCGGGGAAGGAGAGCATTACAAAAGGTCAAGGTCAAAGGTGACTGTGGATCACGCAGAAGAACACAAAGTGCTGCAGTAACTCATGGATGAGTGATGTTTTGGGTGGGCCATACGCGACACTTGCCTTCATAAGTTGAGACGTAAGTATAAGAGTCAGGAAGTCATGAAGCAGCTTTTAGGACTTTGGTTTGGCAACATTTTGTCCGCAGTTCTGGTCGCCCCATTACTGGAAGCTTTGGAAAAAGTGCTGAGGAAGTGGAGGGGGATTTGTTAGAGGCTACCTAAAATTGGACAATTCAATGGTCATACCGTTGTAAGCTACCCAAGCCGAATACGTGGTGCTATTTCTTGAGTTTGCATGTGGCCTCACTATAGCAGTGGAGGAGGCCCAGGATGGAAAGGTTAGTATGGTAATGGGATGTGGAGTTAAAATGGTTAGCAACTGAGCGGTCCAATGGGCCTTGGCAGACTTAGTGCAAGAGTTCGGCGAAACGGTCGGCAAGTCTATGTTTCGGCAGGCTGAGGTACAGGGTACAACGTTGGGAACACTGCATGCAATAGATGAGGTTAGAGGAGCTGCATATGAGGATGATGGGAGGAGGGGTCTAATCCTTCAGAACTAAGGATAATTGATTAAAACTCTCCTCTGGAAATATATGTTCTGTTTCTTTCAAAGATTTTCGACTTTGGGGATACAGCGTGAAAACAGACTCTTCAGCCCACCAAGTCTGCGCTGAACAGTGGCCATCCCATACACTAACACTATCCTGCACACTAGGGATAATTTCTTTACATTTTTCACGAAGCCAATTAGCCTACAAGTTCTAAGATCTCTTAAATTGTATTTAAATTCACTGAGGATTAAGATATGCCTGGGATATTGCCTTTGGACAAACAATAAATTTAAGTTAGGGAGATGCCAAAAGCCATGGATTCAGCCAGTCCATGCTATGTCTCATCAAAAGCAGAATTTCAGCAGCAGCCAAGCAAGGCTGATGCTAAGAATTATTTCATTCCAATGTTTTGACATAAAGGCTTATGACTTTAATTTGAATTAGCTTTTGTCAAAATATTTCCCCCTTTTTACTTTGGAGACTTTAATCTGTAAATAGAAATCCTTCCTCGGACTATTATTTTGGGAAATGAAATGAAAGCAAAAATAATTTATCTCTTGGCCTTTCGTTGCTATGAAATTTCCTGAAGAAGCAAGTGGGGGAGACAACCAAGAAGCTGAGCTTCTATTGATATTCGGCCTTGTAAATGAAATGTAATGAATCCATTCCTGCTTTCTAAGGCACATTGTTCATAGAAATATTTCATTTGGTTCTGTTGCTTCATTAGCTGTGCTCTTTCAATGAATAATGCCAATGTTCAGTCCTTCTTCACGAACAATTATGGTATTTCACCCATTTTAATGTCCATTAAGAACTTTGGATGCTGATAGGAAATCTATATTTTTGGCCAGAGTAAGGATGATATGTATTTTTTGTGTCATTCATACATGGAAAATGCATTGAGGGGAGTATAGTGGGTCAGTTACTTTCTGGACAAGAAACCAGAATTTTGGTCCTGTGACCAAAAGGTTGTATCTCACTATGGCAATGGGGTAATTAACAAAGAATAGTGCAACACGGAAAAGGCCCTTCAGCCCAAAATGTTTGTGTTGACTATGATGCTGAAATAAACCCTTTTTTTTCTGTCTACGCATGATCCATATCCACTTCAGACCCTGCATATTTATGTGCCCATCTAAACGCCTCTTAAGCACCACTATAGTATCTGTTTCAACAACCATTCTGACAGCATGCTCTAAGTACCCTCCTCTGTCAGTGAAGAATATAACTTGCCCCTCATATCTCCTTTGCACATTTCACTCTGATCTCAAAGCTATGCACTACTGCATTTGAAAAATGTCCTGATTGTCTACACTATAAATGCTCTTCCTAATTTTTTTTAACTTCCATCAGGTCTCCCCTCAGCCTCTGACACTCTATAGAAGAAATTTATTTCCAACCTCTCCTTATAACCAATACCCTCTATTTGGTAACGTACTGGTAAACCTCTTCCTCATCCTCTTCAAAGCCTTCCTGCAATGGGGTGACCAGAACTCCACACAATACTCTAAATGGGGCCTAACCAAAGTTTTATAAAGCTGCAACATGACTTCCTGACTCTTATACACAATGTCCTGACCAATGAAGCATATCATATGTCCTCTTTACCACTCTTATCTCTCTTTCAGGGAGCTTTGGACTTAGACCCCAAGATCTCTCTGTACATCAATGTTATTAAGGTTCCTGCAATTAACTATACTTTCCCCTAACTTTTGACCTTTCAAAATGCATCACGTCACACTTGTCTGGATTAAATAAGTATTAAATAGTAATTAAATTTGGAATTTAAATTAAAAGCTAATCTTGGAACAGGAAACATGAAGGTATATTGGATTATCGTACAAAGTTGTATCTGGCTCAGTGATGGCTTCCAGATGGGAGGCGAGGTGGCGCAGCAGTAGAGTTGCTGCCTTACAGTGCTTGCAGCGCTAGGGACCCGGGGTTCGATCCCGAATACGGGTGCTGTCTGTATGGAGTTTATTCCTGTGCTTTACCATTCTTTGAGATTGAAGTTGATTTAATGCACATCCTACTTTTGCAATCACTGTAATCTTGGGAAGAATTAATAATTTTATTTTAGGTAGCTAATCTCCACTTATTTTATTGGAAAAATCATTCTGCTTTTATAACAAATTATAACAAAAACAGGAATAGTTTATTGTTACTAAGAAGCTCTTTTTAATTTTTTTTCTGAGGATGATTTGCTGAGGTTTGTGCTGCTGGGTAAATAGACTTTACTGTAAAAGAGATCAGTTGCTGTGAGCCTTTAGAATAGTTATGTCTCACCTACTGCTCATTTACTGTACTGATCTATTCTCAATCTGTAAAATAGAAAATGGATTGTAAAATCCAGATTATCAATGGCATATGTAACGCCAATGGATTATCATGAAAAAACATTTGTTTTCAACTTGCTTGCCAGTTTTCAAAGAGTTGATAATATTCCTGAACCACAGTAGATTAGGCAATTCAATGAATACTGGTGACATTTGAATTACTAGGCATGGTCCAAATTCAGGAATCCGATCCATACACTACACTCATTATGTCTCAAATTATATTTATTTTTAATAAATTAGGTCACATAGCTTATGAAAAAAACCCAAAGTTATTTCTATTGTGGTTTTTCGTTGCTGTCGAAAGGATATTCATTGCCAAAGTAAATCAGCTGCTGTATTGGTTTATTAAAAAATAGTTATTTCACAGTGTAGATATCAGCGTCAGGCTCATGTGCTAACATTCAATTTACGGCCATTAGAAACGCACATTTACAATAGTTTATTTAAGTCCTCAACAGTCTCAAGACAATTTTACATTAATTTTAGTGTGATTTCTAACCTTTGTGCCTGAAGATCTCTCCACATAATGGGAAGATAATGCCTTGCAATTTGATAATTCACACATTGTAAATTCTGCTGAACAAATTAGATTAAATATAATTGAAAAATAATTGAATATTAGAATGTACTGCAGATAAGAAATAGTTGAACCTCTAAATTGTAGAAGAACATCCACACCTATCATGTGTAAAGTACAGATAATTAATCACGACAGGATATATTTCAGGATCTATTTTAGTTCTATTCAGTGATTTCATCTTTGTTCAAAATAACTGTGCTAAGAAATTAGATCATACAGCACTGTTTATTTCAGTACTATTCAATTGATAATCATAATCATACTTTATTAGCCAAGTATGTTTTGCAACATACGAGGAATTTGATTTGCCATACAGTCATACCAATAAAAAGCAACAAGACACACAAAATACATTTTAACATAAACATCCACCATAATGGCTCCTCCACATTCCTCACTGTGATGGAAGGCAAACAAAAGGTTCAATCTCTTCCCTTCTTTGTTCTCAGGAATTGACATTCCTGAGCAAAATGTGATTTAATAACCATTGCCCAGCCATTTGGTGCTTCTGAAGTCCAGCTGAGCCCTTCCTGGTGTGAGCCACTTTGCTGCAGCATGGAGCACTATGGTACAAATCTGATAGAAACATAGAAACATAGAAATTAGGTGCAGGAGTAGGCCATTCGGCCCTTCGAGCCTGCACCGCCATTCAATATGATCATGGCTGATCATCCAACTCAGTATCCCGTACCTGCCTTCTCTCCATACCCTCTGATCCCCTTAGCCACAAGGACCACATCCAACTCCCTCTTAAATATAGCCAATGAACTGGCCTCGACTACCCTCTGTGGCAGAGAGTTCCAGAGATTCACCACTCTCTGTGTGAAAAAAGTTCTTCTCATCTTGGTTTTGCAGTACCCGGAGGTTGCAGGTGGTTGCCGGAGGTTGCAGGTAGTGGAAACAGGTAGGGAGACTGACACAAATCTCCTGGAACCGCACGGAAACCTTTGGTGGGGTGCAAAGTCTCCAGAGGTTTCCGTTCAGGTTTCCTAAGTGGGACAGGGGCATAAGTTTCCAAGCTTCTTTTCACCCTTTAATTAATTTAGACTTTAGAGAAACAGCGCGGAAACAGGCCTTCAGCCCACCAAGTCCATTGCGACCATTGACCACCCTGTACCCTAACACTATCCTATGCACTAGAGACAATATTACCAATGCCAATTAATTAATCTACAAACCTGTACATCTTTGGCGTGTGAGAGGAAACCGGAGCAACCGGAGAAAACCCACGCAGTCATAGAGAGAACGTATAAACCATGTAAAAACAGCAATGGTAGTCAGAGTGAAACCCAGGTCTCTGGCGCTGTAAGGCAGCAACTCTATCGCTGTGCTGCACTTGCTCTGGTTTGCTGTCCTCTATCCCCTGATTGGCCCAGAAACTCTCCAAAGATCTTGGCGGAAGCTTCAATCCCAAACCACTGCCTCCAGGGACATACCTGATCCAACCATTCCTATCACCACTCCCTCCACTTGCTACTTAGATGATCACCACCCCTGATCCCAGGCTCCAAGCCCCAAATGGGTCTACAGCTGTATGAAATTCATCCCTCCTGCCCTGAACCTGAGAAGCATATTTTTTATGCCAAAAAAACACAATATTTATTCAGCTGAATTTTGCAGTGACAGGCCCAGGACTAACATGCTCTTCATTATAATGCTCCTTGTACATGGTTTAGAACTAGAATTTTTAGATTTTGTCACTAGTGTTTTTACGTGAGGTGAGTAATTTAACTTTAACAGAAATATCCTGGACATTGAAAACTTTTCCAAATCACAAGCATGACTCTTCCAGATTGCTAAATGTGTTTTATTCAAGTAATAAAATGCCTGTGTAATGATGTAACATAGATTTTTAAGATCAAGTTGTCCTTTATCCTTTGCAAGATTTTTAATTTAGGTTTCAACTTACAATCCCTTTCTGGTTAACAGTGAGCTATATTGAGTCAAAGGCAAGCCAACAATCTTTTAACAATATTATATTTCGAGAGCAGTAACAGCAGCGAGGTCACAGATGGATCAGGTACACACTGCTGTTTAGTAGTTAACATTAAATGTTCAATAGTCACTGGAGGTGACATTGCACCTATTTTGAAGTTGGATTAATCTGCTTTCTTCTGCCTTCTGATTTGGCGAGACGAAAATGTGTTTTTACATTATGTGTTAGGGGTTGGTAAACCTTCATGTGAATCATTAATTCCATTGAGCATAATTGCACCACCCCCCTCAATTGTTCAAACAAACTGATGTGTACACAAAAAGAGACACAAAAAGAGTCAGGCCCAGCAACTCAAATGCTTTGCTAATCTCCTGCATGTACATTCTGCTGGTTTACCATGGAACATTTCCAGATTCTTTTCCAGATTCTTTCAGAGAACCTACAATCAAAAATAATATTAGCCTTGAAAATGTTTTTTTTTTTAATGCTACAAGTTTTTTACACAATGGAGTAGAATTTTATTGGGGACTATTTACTAAAAATGATTGGATATTTTACAAATTTGTGAGCGTGCATATTTAAATGGTCATGCTGTCCACATGAATATGGCATGCATATGTACACAGGCCGATGAGTAAATTAGGTCCCATGAATTGGTGAGCAGCACATGTTTAATGCTTTAAAAAAATTATCACCAAGCAAACAATGATTACAGACATTGATGGCAGAATGAGGTCTTAATCAGGGAGCTAAAGCCCATAGCAGCATAACAGGACCTGTTTCTATTTGGGTCACTGCCATGCAGTCCAACAGTGTGGATTATTCCAGGGTATATTGATTTTCCTTGGTAAGTTCCTGTTTTTTTTAAAATCTTCAATGGTTGCCCTCACACCCCTTGTTTGGTAATCCTATTTGCTGGTAGCAAGCAAAAGCCATACAGTCAGACATTTCAGTTAACATTTGTTATGACTGTGATCTAAAATGTGAATAACGTAAAATTCTCTTTGACTGCATATCCTGTGATGTTCGCTTACGCTCAGGAAGATACTAGATTTTACCAATGCTGCTAAATGCAGCTGGAAATGTCTTCACAAATTAAAGAGATGCTGCAAAACTGAACCTCAGTCCCTTGAGATGTCCTCCTAGCTTCCTTGGACGTCTCCTATCACAACCACCAACAGGTCCTCACCCATCCCTCACTCAATCTTCTCACATTTAATCAAACTTTACTACTTCTCCTTTTCCACAAACTCCTCCCTGACCAATCTCTAATTTCCTTCCTGGTCCTGATCATTTGGCCCAGCATCTACTCTCCAGCCCATTCTGATCTTCTCAAAACTGTGAGCTGCAATCTACTCACCCAACTTATCGCGCCATGAACGTCATACGATTTCTCAATTTCTCTTTTTCTAACCTTGGGCTAACCATCACCACCCCTTCCCTGCACAACACACAACCTTTCTAGTCTCCACACCAATCTCCCCCTCTTGCCATGGTAGGAGATTGTCGAGGAAAGGCCAATCACAAAGCTTGTACGTAAATGAAAATGCAAGGTCCATGTGCTGCTACTTCTAATACACTTGATACTTTTAACGTTGTGGGCACTCCAGGGCTTGAACCCCATGCAACACCTCTTCACTGTGTGGGAAAAACTGACAATCCACCACCAGGTCCATGCCCCTTCCCTGGAGAGTGTATCGTCAATGTTAAGTGATCTGTGTGAAAAGGCCCTAATCTGCAAAAATACTAATTCCTCTCTTCCTGTTTTCACATTCCAAAGAACCTGCCTGACCTTGATTCTGTCAACCAAACGATATATCAGACTTGATTGTTCGAGCTGCAGCCAGACCAGTTTCTGTTCCTTTCTAATTATGGCTAATACTGCCTGAGAATGCTGTCGCTGTATTTTTACTCCATTTTGTTGTGGCTAATTCTTGACTATCTGGAACACCTTAACAACACAGTCTGCATGGGTTTGAAACTGAAGCAACCAGTGGCAGTTTATAATTCCCAGGACAAAGAACGTTGGTTTATGCATGTTTTAATTAAATACCTGGAAATGATTTAGCACAAAGGATAGCCATAGGCAAACATAAGTGTGAAATTATCCTGTTGGTCCTCTTCTTACATGGTGATACTGTGTTATGATGTTAAAATTATTGGAAAAGAACTAAACTAAAACAGGCAAGACATTTTGTGAAAATGCAAATTTAGGTTTCTGATCAGTTGGAGAGCTTTAGTTGCAATTTGAGTGCACAACAGGCAGGTGATTTGCCTCTGGTTATTTTGCTGAGTGCTCAGCAGCTTGACCTGTGGCTTCTAAATGGAATGTTGCAGGTTATTTAAGAAAAAGTAAAATGTTAAATATATCTTTAGGATCCCTGCAGGAGCTGTCTACCCACATTCATAGCAACTAGGATCAGCCTTGTATCTCACAACCAACCTTTCCACCAGCTACTTGCGTCCATGTAGAAGTAGGCAATTATCAGCCCTGCAAGCTGCAATTTATTGTCTCTTTCCTATCTGCTAAGTTCAGGTGTTCAAGAAGGAACTGATTAGAGGAGGAGGTCAGGGGGGATGGTGAACACATGGCAGGGATGGGGGTTGGGGCCGGAGGAAGGTAGGTTTGGCGATCGTTTCGCCGAACACCTCCGCTCGGTCCCCATTAACCAACCTGATCTCCCTGTGGTTCAGCACTTCAACTCCCCCCTCCCATTCCAAATCCGACCTTTCGGGCCTGGGCCTCCTCCATGGCCAGAGTGAGCACCACCGGAAATTGGCGGAGCAGCACCTCATATTCCGTTTGGGCAGTCTGCACCCCAGTGGCTTGAACATTGACTTCTCCAATTTCCGGTAGCCTTTACTATCTCCTCCCCTTCCCAGCTCTCCCTCAGCCCTCTGGCTCCTCCTCTTTCTATCTTCTTCCCGCCCCCCCCCTGCATCAGTCTGAAGAGGGGTTTCGGCCTGAAACGTTGCCTATTTCCTTCGCTCCACAGATGCTGCCGCACCCGCTGAGTTTCTCCAGCACTTTTGTTTGTTAAGTTCAAGTGATGGCAAATTCTGAGTAAGGGAATGGGCTCCTAACTATGATGGCACAAGAGACAGTAGATGCTGGAATATAGACATAAATGCTGTGGTAACTCAGTAGGTTAGACAGCATCTGGAGAAAAAGAATAGGTGACGTTTCAGATTGGACCTTCTTCAGACTGAAAGTATAGGTGGGGAGGGGAGGGGGTGGTGCGGGAATAAACTGGAGGCAAGAAAAGGCCAGAACAAATCAGGGCCAGCAACAGATGACCTCAGGAAGGGTGGAGCCCATAATGGCACATTGTTTACTGGGGAAGATATGATAACGAGAGGGATACAAGGATGCGAGCAGTGGAACTGGTAGGATGACTAGAGTGGGGGAGGAGGAGGGGAATGCAGGAGTTACTTGAAATCAGAGAAATCAATGTTCATATAGCTGGGCTATTTGCTGCCCAATCAAAAATGAGGTACTGTTCCTCCAATTTGTGTGTGGCCTCACACTGGTGGAATCTTGAACAAAACATAAAATGCCGGAAGAACTCTGGGTCAGGTAGCATCTAGGGAAGGAACGGACAGCCAATGTTTCAGATGGCGAGCCTTGTTCAAACTGAAATGTTGTCTGTCCATTCCCTCCCCAGATGCTGCTTGATGTACTTAGTTCCTTCAGCACTTTGTGTTTTCCTAACTATGACTTTGGATTGGCATTGCAGATACCTGGCACCTATTTCTGCACAGCTTAGGTACATTTCTGCTGCTTTCATTGTCCCAGGATTCAATTCTATGCAACCCTCTATTCAGACCATCAATAATTACAGCTGCCTTGAGCGTATTCCCTGGAAATTACAAGCCTATCCTACTTCCCTCTCTCCTTTCTTAGGGTCCATTTCATCCATGATGCTTTTAGTTTTCAATCTGGCTAAATGCTCCATTTATCCGAATAGCTCTTGGTTCTTATGTTCTGGTTGAAAATGTGTGATTGAGAAAGGCATGCAAAGGAGAGAAAATCATCACTGGTTATGGTGAGAGTATTGGTTACTTGATATCCTCTCCTCCGAATGGTCTGTAATAGTGATGCCAATGTGGCAGTGAACACTACTGGCAGTTCATGCTCTTGCACATGTTCAGTGCTCACAACGAAAGGCAAGTTTCTCCCCCACTGATTTCAAATGCATGACTGAACATTCCCAAAAATAGCACACCAGGGAATCATTATGCTCTTGTGTTTGGCATCTAACCGTAATTCAAACCACATACATATCAGAAAATGACATCACATTAATAATTTTGAGCTGTTACATAATTTAACAACTTGGATTGCAAAGTGTAGCCTAATATAACAGCATAATGGTTTGGAGTCCTTTATAAATGCAGAGGGGTAAAGTAATGGTTGTTACCACATTAGTAAGCAAAGATCTGGACTGTGATCTGGAGACATGACTTAAAGTACTATTAGATTTAATCAAATAAATGCTAATATCAGTAATGGTGAACATGAAACTACTGGTACTTTGTGAAAACAATCTGGGTCACGATTGTCATTCAGGCTTCCTATTCCTACTCGGTCTGGCCTAAACTTTACTCCAGGTTCATAATTGCAGATGACTCTTAATTTCTGTTGGAAAATAACAGAGCCACTAACTCAGTCCAGGGAGCTAATACTGAAAGGCAATATATATATATTGGCCCTATGGGAGACATCCACTCCTGTCAATGTATCATTAAGAAAGATAATACTTCTATTTATACTAATGGTTTTGCTCAATTTAATTGATTCCTTTATTGTGATCTGTACATATTGTGAACAAGCAGTCGAAACACAGCAACACTCAGTTTCAGTATATTACAGGATAATATGATGTATGCAGTCAGTGGGTTAAGAGAGTTAGTGTGCCACTCACTGCTGGTTTTTGCATGCCAGTGTCCTTATGCACTTCCCCCTTTCAGTCGACACCTCTGGCTAGTAGTAAAAATGAGAAAAGCAAGCCATGTTCCAGTTTTAGTGGATGCTTTGACTTCTGAGTTTTTGAACAATGTGTGGACCACATCCATTACACCCAGCACACCAGCAAAACAAAAGAAGATGCCAGCTCTTTGCTTGGAAAATTGAATTTACACGTTCACTATTCTCCGAGTATTCTGTCTTCCTTCCATATCCCAAAAACATGCTGGTAACACAATCAACATATACTATTGACCCTAGAATTAATAGGTGGCAAAAGGATTAAAGGGGGCTGATGGACGTGTGCCAGTGAAAAGCTGCAGGTTCGAGGGAAATAAATGAGACCAATGGGAATGTCCTATTGGGAGCCAGTAGAATTTGATGGGCCAAATAGCCTCCTTTTGTACTGAAATGCTACTAGAACAACAACTACTACTACTACTACTACTACTACAGCTAATAATAATAATAATAATAATAATAATAATAATAATAATAATAATAATAATAATAATAATAATACAATACCCTGCAGCTGTTCAACTATATATATATTCTTTAGTCCATCTAGCGCTGGTCTCCAGCAGCTCCTTACTATATGTTCCGTGTGTGGTGTGGAACATGACATTAAATATAATGCTAGTAAGAGTGCTGTTATGGTCTGTAGAACCAAAGAGGATAAATGCCTAAAATATCCTGTTTCTAAATTGTTTGACAACAATCTTAGTGTCTGTAATAAGATAAAATATCTAGGGCATATTATTACAGAACAAATGACAGATGATGAGGATATTTATAGGCAACGACACATGCTGTTTGTACAGGCAAATATCCTCTTGTGTAAATTTGGTGCGTGTGCAGATGTGGTGAAGATGTCGCTATTTAGAGCATACTGCACACCCCTCTACACTGCACACCTGTGGTCGAACTATTTAAAGTATGCAGAGACTAAAGGTGGCATATAACTATGCCATGAGAACACTGCTAAGGCAACCTAGATGGTGTAGTGCCAGTAATATGTTTGTGGCTGCAGGAGTCAGTACTTTAGAAGCTATCCTAAGACACCACATGTATAAATTAATTTGTAGGATAAATGACTCTAAAAATGTGCTTATTGTGGCCTTGACAAACATAAGGGTTAGCACTACATGCTACGAATCCCAGTTGTGGAGACACTGGTATAGTTGTCTCGTTGTAGGACATTGATCATCTTTTAATATGGATTTTTAACAAGTATTGTGGGTTTAAAAAATATATAAATTATGATGTTTTTATGTGATATACCATGATTTTATATATATTTATGATATTTGATATGCAATGCATTTTTAATGTAATGTTGCCCCTTGTCTGGACCTTGAGTCTGGAATAAAGTTTATTATTATACCTGTGAGATGGTTGTGATTGACACAGAACACGATAGGCTGCTTAGGAGAGATAAAACAATATCAAGAGAAGAAAAATATGGCATCTGCCAAGCGATTCAAAGAAAGTAAGCAAGCAAAGTGTACAGCTTGCTCAGAGAAACTCAGCACTTGATTATATCCCCAATAAATGTTCAACTTCAGTGAGCTTCATGAATATCCATGTTTCAACGTTGTGTTCCACTACTGAGACCAAATATCAGTTTTACAAGGAAGGTACACAAAAATGCTGGAGAAACTCAGCGGGTGCAGCAGCATCTATGGAGCGAAGGAAATAGGTGACGTTTCGGGACGAAACCCTTCTTCAGACTGATAGGGGGTGGGGGGGGGGGGAGAAGGAATGAAAAAGGGGAGGAGGAGGAGCCCGAGGGCGGGGGGATGGGAGGAGACAGCTCGAGGGTTAAGGAAGGGGAGGAGACAGCAAGGGCTAGCAACATTGGGAGAATTACAAGGAGCTTGACTCTTTCATCAGTGAAATTGCTCGGACAGAACACCTTTATCCACTGGGGATCTTCAATGCAAGTGTAGGAACAGGCCATGACATGTAGCCCATTGTCTCAGACATTGCAGCACAGGAAATAAATGAAAGTAGACAGAGACTACTTGAGTTAGGATGCCACTATGAGCTCTGTGTAACAAATACACTTTCAGAATAAATCATGCCATCAGGTGCATTGAAAACATCCAATGTCAGGACATTGGAATCAGCTGGAACTCATCATTACTGGCTGTGACTCTCTTAACAACATATTTACTGCACAGTTACCACAGCATTACCTGTGACTCAAATCCCTCTAAAAGTGGGAAAGTCTTTCCAGGCAAAGCAGAAAGGCCATCCTGCATCAACATCAACTATGCTACCTTGCATGTTCTCCTTGTGACTGCGTGCGTTTCCTCCAGTTTCTTCACACTTCCCAAACCCATGCATATTGCCAGGCTAATTGGCCATTGCAACTTGCCCCAGTGTGTAGGGGAGTGATGGAATCTGGGGGAAGCTGGTGAGAATAAAACCTGGGATTAATATAGGATTCGTGTGTGGTTAGTTGATTGCTGGAGTGGACTATATAGACCGAAGGGTCTGTATCTCTCAATTACTCTATGGGAAATAAAAAGCTCAGTGGGCAAAAGAGAAGGCCCATCATGTTTTGCACTTTTGCATCCCAGTGCTTTCATCAGCAACAAGCACAGTAGAGACTGCAAGACCAGCGTCGGTCTCTTGAGTTGACCAGCAAGACAGAATTCATTGCCTACTGGGCAAAACACTGCTCCCAAAAATGATGGAGCAACCAAAAAAATACTATCATAACAATAAAAGCTCATTATTTTTCACAGCATGATATTATACAGCAGAGCCATTACATTGGAGTTGAAATATGTAAACAAGCAGGACGTTCCTCAAAATATATGTCCCCATCAGCGGCAAAGCTCAGGATCTGTTAAAACCAGATGATATCTCCAGCAGTGTCTCAAGGACTCCATTGTCTGAAAGTAAGTCACTGCCACTTCTGACCTAGAAATCTGAATTTTGAAATTGAAAATAAAAATTGAACAGAAGTAATAATTTCAAATCATGTAATGAAATCCTCTCTTTGCCAGCTTATTTTGAAATGTTCCATACTTCTCCCCACATCACACACTCACCACAGGGATCTCAGCTCACTGACATTTGGCAACCACAACATGATGCGGAACTCTGTGTTGGGTTCCCTGTCTTGCCATCAAACCCATTGCCAACTGTAGAGACTGCCAGAAGTGTGCTCACAATGGATGAATTAGCTGCTGAAGAAAACCTATGATGCTGAACGTAGGGAAGGGGAGAGGAGGGGAGAGGGATATGTAGGGGATGGCTCACTCACTTTTCTTTGATATGTTTCTGCAAATTAAATCTTAATTTTTAAAAGTCTTGCAGTGAAACTCACTACTTTTAGTTTATAGACACAGAACGGAAACAGGCCTTTCAGCCCTCAGTCCACACCGACCAACGATCGCCACACACATTAACGCTCTGTAAAAGCAAGCGGGGCTTGCTTTTACAGAGGCCCGGGGTCGTTGGAGCGAGTGGAGGAGGGTCAGGGCTGTGAGTATATAAATCGAGCGCGGGGCTTGCTTTTACAGAGGCCCGGGACCGTTAGAGAGAGTGGAGGAGGGTCAGGGCTTACAGAAATCTCTAACGTTCCACACTCCATAGGGAGGGTTCTGGTGGTAGCCGCTGATTGGTGGAAGCAGACTAGAGGAAGCAGCTGATTGGGTGCAACCTCAGGTTAGCATTTCTGCTTTCTGGTTAAAGGTACAGTGCTTTAGTAAAGGTACAGTGAGCCAAGGGTACAGTGCTTTTTGTTTATATAATAAAGTTGCAGTTTAAAGGTCAAGAGGGAGCAGCTGTTGTGAGTCAGATACCTACTGATTTCTCCCAGCAGTTTCTATTGTATTATACTTGTATCGGATCCAGGGTAAGGTGGGAGAATGACAGCCAGAGCAGTGTACTGTTCGGGATGTCAGATGTGGGAGGTCATGTGGTCGGATGGCCCTCCAGACGTCCACATCTGCACTAGGTGCAGCGAGATGGGGCTCCTAAGGGACCGTATTAGGATCCTGGAGCAGCAGCTCGATGACCTCTGTCTGGTCAGGGAGAGTGAGGAGGTCATAGAGGGGAGTTATAGGGAGGTGGTCACTCCAAAACCATGAGAGAGAGACATGTGGGTCACGCTAAGGAAGGGCAAGGGGCAGAGGCAGGTACGATTGAGTACTCCAATGTCCGTACACCTTGGAAATAGGTACTCCTGTTTGAGTACGGATGGGGGTGACAGCCTGCCCGGGGGTAGCGAGAGCGGACGGGCCTCCAGCACAGAGACCGGCCCTGTTGCTCCTGAAGGTAGGGAAAAAAAGAGGGCAATAGTAATTGGGGACTCTATTGTTAGGGGGTCGGATAGGCAATTCTGTGGACGCAGTCGGGAGACCAGGATGGTGGTCTGCCTCCCTAGTGCCAAGGTCTCGGACGTGTCTCAACGCGTCCAAGATATCCTGAAATCAGAGGGAGAGGAGCCTGAGGTCGTGCTACATATAGGTACCAATGACATAGGTAAAACAAGGGAAGAGGTCCTGAAGGGAGGATTTAGGGAGTTGGGAGGAGAGTTAAAGAAAAGGACCAAAAAGGTAACAATCTCAGGATTACTGCCTGTGCCACGCGACAGTGAGAGTAGGAATGGAGCGAGGTGGAGGATAAATGCGTGGCTGAAAGACTGGTGCAGAGGGCAGGGATTCAAGTTTCTGGATCATTGGGACTTCTTTTGGGGAAGGTGGGAGCTGTACAGAAAGGATGGGTTGCACTTGAACCCGAGGGGGACCAATATCCTGGCGAGGAAATTTGCAAAGGCTACTGGGGAGACTTTAAACTAGAATGGTTGGGGCGAGGGACTCAAATAGAGAAAGCTAGTAGACAGAATGGGAGGCAAGAAGCAGAAAAGGGAAGCACTCGGGCACAAGAGGAGAAAGAAAAAAAAGGAAATAAACAGAGAATAAGAGGCGGGGGGTTTCTTAAATGTGCATATTTTAATGCTAGGAGCATTGTAAGAAAGGTGGATGAGCTTAGAGTCTGGATAGACACCTGGAAGTATGATGTTGTGGCGATCAGTGAAACATGGTTGCAGGAGGGCTGTGATTGGAAACTAAATATTCCAGGATTTCGTTGCTTCAGGTGTGATAGAATTGGAGGGGCAAGAGGTGGAGGTGTTGCATTACTAGTCAGGGAAGATATTACAGCAGTGCTTTGGCAGGATAGATTGGAAGGCTCATCTAGGGAGACTATTTGGGTGGAACTGAGAAGTGGGAAAGGGGTAGCAACACTTATAGGGGTGTATTATAGACCGCCAAATGGGGATCGAGAATTGGAAGAGCAAATATGTAAGGAGATTGCAGATATTAGTAGTAAGCACAAAGTAGTGATTGTGGGAGATTTCAACTTTCCACACATAGACTGGGAAACACATTCGGTAAATGGGCTGGATGGTTTGGAGTTTGTAAAATGTGTGCAGGATAGTTTTTTGCAGCAATACATAGAGGTACCTACTAGAGGAGGGGCAGTGTTGGACCTCCTGTTAGGAAATGAGACGGGACAGGTGGCGGAGGTATGCGTTGGGGAGCACTTCGGGTCCAGTGATCACAATACCATTAGTTTCAATATAATTATGGAGAGGGTCAGAACTGAACCTAGGGTTGAGATTTTTGATTGGAGAAAGGCTAACTTTGATGAGATGCAAAATGATTTAAAAGGAGTGAACTGGGACATTTTGTTTTATGGGAAGGATGTAGAAGAGAAATGGAGGACATTTAAAGGGGAAATTTTAAGAGTACAGAATCTTTATGTTCCTGTTCGGTTGAAACAGTAAAAATTGGAAAGAGCCCTGGTTTTCAAGGGAAATTGGACATCTTGTTCAGAAAAAGAGGGAGATCTACAATAATTATAGGCAGCATGAAGTAAATGAGGTGCTTGAGTAGTATAAGGAATGTAAAAAGAATCTTAAGAAAGAAATTAGAATAGCTAAAAGAAGACATGAGGTTGCTTTGGCAAGTAAGGTGAAAGTAAATCCAAAGGGTTTCTACAGCTATATTAATAGCAAAAGGATAATGAGGGATAAAATTGGTCCATTGGAGAGACAGAGTGGACAGCTATCTGCAGAGCCAAAGGAGATGGGGGAGATATTGAACAATTTCTTTTCTTCGGTATTCACCAAGGAGAAGGATATTGAATTATGTGAGGTAAGGGGAACTAGTAGAGTAGCTATGGATACTATGAGTTTCAAAGTAAAAGAAGTACTGACACTTTTGAAAAATATAAAAGTGGATAAGTCTCCAGGTCCTGACAGGATATTCCCTAGGACATTGAGGGAAGTTAGTGTAGAAATAGCCGGGGCTATGACAGAAATATTTCAAATGTCATTAGAAATGGGAATAGTCCCCGAGGATTGGCATACTGCGCATGTTGTTCCATTGTTTAAAAAGGGTTCTAAGAGTAAACCTAGCAATTATAGGCCTGTTAGTTTGACTTCAGTGGTGGGCAAATTAATGGAAAAGATACTTAGAGATAATATATATAAGCATCTGGATAAACAGGGTCTGATTAGGAACAGTCAGCATGGATTTATGCCTGGAAGGTCATGTTTGACTAATCTTCTTGAATTTTTTGAAGAGGTTACTAGGGAAATTGACGAGGGTAAAGCAGTGGATGTTGTCTATATGGACTTTAGTAAGGCCTTTGACAAGGTTCCTCATGGAAGGTTGGTTAAGAAGGTTCAACTGTTGGGTATAAATGCAGGATTAGCAAGATGGATTCAACAGTGGCTGAATGGGAGAAGCCAGAGGGTAATGCTGGATGGTTGTTTGTCGGGTTGGAGGCAGGTGACTAGTGGGGGTGCCTCAAGGATCGGTGTTGGGTCCTTTGTTGTTTGTCATGTACATCAATGATCTGGATGAAGGTGTGGTAAATTGGATTAGTAAGTATGCAGATGATACCAAGATAGGGGGTGTTGTGGATAATGAAGATGATTTCCAAAGTCTACAGTGTGATTTAGGCCATTTGGAAGAATGGGCTGAAAGATGGCAGATGGAGTTTAATGCTGATAAATGTGAGGTGCTACACCTTGGCAGGACAAATCAAAATAGGACGTACATGGTAAATGGTAGGGAATTGAAGAATACAGTTGAACAGAGGGATCTGGGAATAACCGTGCATAGTTCCTTGAAGGTGGAATCTCATGTAGATAGGGTGGTAAAGAAAGCTTTTGGTATGCTAGCCTTTATAAATCAGAGCATTGAGTATAGAAGCTGGGATGTAATGTTAAAATTGTATAACGCATTGGTGAGACCAAATCTGGAGTATGGTGTACAATTTTGGTCGCCCAATTATAGGAAGGATGTCAACAAAATAGAGAGAGTACATAGGAGATTTTCTAGAATGTTGCCTGGGTTTCAACAACTAAGTTACAGAGAAAGGTTGAATAAGTTAGTCTTTATTCTCTGGAGCGCAAAAGGTTAAGGGGGGACTTGATAGACGTCTTTAAAATGATGAGAGGGATAGACAGAGTTGATGTGGATCAGCTTTTCCCTTTGAGAATAGTGAAGATTCAAACAAGAGGACATGACCAGAATTAAGGGACAGAGGTTTAGGGGTAACATGAGGGGGAACTTCTTTACTCAGAGAGTGGTAGCGGTGTGGAATGAGCTTACAGTGGAAGTGGTGGAGGCAGGTTCGTTGGTATCATTTAAAAATAAATTGGATAGGCATATGGATGAGAAGGGAATGGAGGGTTATGGTATGATTGTAGGCAGGTGGGACTAAGGGGAAAAAGTTGTTCGGCACGGACTTGTAGGGCCGAGATGGCCTGTTTCCGTACTGTAATTGTTATATGGTTATATGGTTATCTTACTACATACTAGGGACAATTTACACATACACCAAGCCAATTAACCTACTGTACATATCTGTACATCTTTGGAGTGTGGGAGGAATCCGAAGATCTCAGATAAACTCAGGCAGTCACGGGAGAACGTTCAAACTCCATCCAGACAGCACCCGTAGTCAGGAACAAACCCAGGTCTCTGGCACGGCTGGTGCTGTAAGGCAGCAACTCTACCGCTGCGCCACCGTACCACCCAACTGTTTGCATCTTGCTTACCATTGAATGGAAACATTTGCCTCACCTGGCTCCACCTATGGATATGGAGTCAGCGTTGAATTCAGTAGTGGAGCAGGTGGGACAGCAATACCAGCATCTGATCTAACATGCTCTTGGCTTCTGCAATGCAATGTTCAAGCACATAAGCCATATGGGAATGAACCCACACATCACACATATTTGTCCTTTCCCTGTGGAACCACTGGCTCACAATCAGCACAATGCAATCTCTTGTCACATAAACTCAAGAAAAAGGCTTGGACTTGCTCCCTCAATGGATATGTGGGCCACTTGTAGGACACAATTGTTGCTTGTTCTACTTCAATTCTGGTCTGATGGTAGCTTAGGTCTTTCTGAATATGGTTGTGGTTTGCTTTATTTTCTGAGGAGTTATGAGTGAAATGAGCACTGTCATTTCATACAATCAATCACTTTAGAACTGATGACTGAAATGAAGACTATTGAAGAAGCAGCAGGCTGAGCTTTGAACGGCGTCTAACGGATTTTTCTGTGGTGCTGTCCTGGGGCTGGATAATTGGCATCAAACAACTATAGCCATTCTCGAACATGCAATGTAGCCAGTTGAGAGTTCTCCACTCAGTTCCCACTGGCTACAATTTCATGAGGGCCCTCTTATGCCAAATCAGTTTATTGTTGTGCTGATGTCAAGGTCAGTCAATCTTATCTCACGTCTGGAATTCAGCTCTTTAATCCATGGTTGGACCAAGGCAGTGATGATAACCAGACCCAAACAGTCATTCATAGTGCTCCAGCTATATTGGAAGAGCTTGTTTATATCTTGATATGGATCACCGGAACTACTGACACTGTTTAGAATATATGTGAAAATAAACAGTTATACATTCATAGATGAACAGTTTTGAATCATTTTTATTTGCCACACAAAGAAGAAAGGATATCTCTGTTTCATATTGTATATAATACTGACAAGCCAAATTCTATTGAAATCCCTAAACCTTATCATGAATTTTGTTTTTGTTATTTTTGTGGTCTAAATCAAACAAACTGAAAAAGCAGATGCAAACTCTGGAATTAAATAGGACAAATTGCTGTTTCTTCAGAAAAATATTGGAACCAAAATGCTTTTACATCATGCCAATTTTCCAAGTGTAAGTTCAGCAGTGGACTCTGGGTGCTCTGGTTTCCACCCACATTGCAAGAGTATGCAGGTTCATTTAGCACTATCAATGGCCTTGGTGTTGAATCTGGGGAGAGGGGTAGAATTGTCAGTAAGGTGGGGAGAATAAAATAGGATAATGTAAAAATGGGTGGTTTGATGGTCAGCACAGATTTAGTGGGCCAAAGGGTCTGTTTCCGTCACTTTTGCAATGAACAATACCCTTGGTAATGTGCTACTGGAAATCATCTGCTTAAATTAGCACCATTCATTCAGCTGGTGGCCTTTTAACTTGCACTTTCCTGTATCCATCCAGAAAATCATGCCAGCAGCCTTCAGAAAGCTGGCAGAGACAATACCATCTTAAGCGTTCCCACACCTATTAGGATAAGCAGTTAGAACATTGTTTTTAGTTGCCAGGAATTTTTGAAGCCATTTTAACACCTGTTTTGGCTGAACTTTGAGAGTAGTTCAGAACATTGGACTCCTGATTTTTGGCAGAGGCGGCTGTTTAGTTTTATTGATTTCAAGAAGACAATAAAATATGAAAATGTTTCTCTTTTGTCTTGGAAGCTGCCAATGATTGTACCAACAACAGCGAAGAACAGTGCATGGCTGAAAGGGAACGGGGTAAGGTGGGATTACAGTCTGCAAGTCAGGTAGATCACAAAGATGTACGTAGAGTGCCAATGGAACAGTATCTCCAGTGTCACCAGCAATAAGTGACGCAAGTCAACGCATGTATAGCATTTACTGTGGATGTTGTTTTAGGTTGATTCAAGGTTATAACAGGTGATATCAGTTTGACCATTCACAATGTTCTTGACAATGCACATCACAGCGAACTGAGTTTAATTTAGTTTAGTTTATTGTGACGTGTACTGAGGTGCAGTGAAAAGCTTTTGTTGTGTGCTAATCAGTCATCGGAAACACAATACATGATTACAATTGAGCCATCCACAGCGTACAGATACATGATTAAGAGAATAATGTTCAATGCAATATAAAGTCCAGTAAAGTCCGATTAAAGATAGTCCAGGCATTTCCAATGAGGTATATAGTTGCTCAGAACTGCTCTCTAGTTGTTATTGGAATAGTTCAGTTGCCTGATAACAGCTGGGGAGAAACTCTACCTAAATCTGGAGGTGTGAGTTTTTACCCTTCTATACCTCTTGCCTAATGGGAGAGGGGGAGCACCTGAATGGACAGTCAACCGCCTTCTTCTCTTTCTTCATAACTGCTCACTAGCTTTGTGGCAAGAATGTAGGGAGCTGGTCAATGGTTGTTTAGTGAGATGGTTCCAGAATGTAATCATAAAGGTTGCACAGGTGCCACATGTGAAGATTGACCAATGTATGGAATGAGATTGGTTGCAAGGTGTAGCATTAGAAGATTGAGTGAAGAGTGCTACAATGCATACTTGAATCTGAATCTGAAGTGTGGTAATATAGATTAAAGACTGGCTATCACAAAGAACAGAGACAGAAAATGCAGGCTCTCTTCAGGCTCGGAGGATGTAACATGTAGGATGCTATGAGGTTCAGTTCTTGGTATTGATATTTGGTATCTATATTAATTTCCTGAAGGAGGGAGCAGAATGTAAGGCAGTGCTGTTTTTGTGGACAAAAAGGTGCTGATATGCCTATTGTTCCTTACTATTGGTGTCTATGGCAGATTGTCATCCTATAAGCTGCCTATCAGATGACACTCCTAATATTTAAGACCGCCTAATTTGATTAATACATTTGATGTTTTTAAAACATTTGTAATTTTTTTGTCATACTAAAAATTCTAAATGCAGTAAAGTATGAATCAAGAGGAAATTAATGACAGACAACTGTCTACATAGAAAGGGATTGCAAATGATAGTAGTACAGAGGGAAAAGGGTGTTCTTCTGCGTAAAACACAGAAAACTATCAGGCAGATGCATCGTTATTTGGAAGGCAAATGGCAAATTTGTTTTTATTGCGAGAGGTTGGTTGGAGTTGAAAATAAAGAAGCACTGTTACTATTATATAAAGTATTGGTGAGGCGCTGTACAGTTTTGTCCCCATGTTTAAGAAAGGATATTTTAACAAGTGAAGATGTTCACTTGGCTAATTCTTGGGATGAGGAGATTGTCCTGTCATGATTAGCAAAATAAGTTAGATTGGTGTTCTTTGGAACTGAGAAGAACGAGGGGCGATCTGTTTGAAATCCTACAAGGGCATAACAGAGTAAATGTTCAGATGTTTTCACCAGAGGGAAAGTTTTGAACAAGAAGACATGTTACCAAGATAAGGAGGTGGTTCGTCATTTAAAACTAACGCAAGTAGGTATTTCTTCTTCAGCTTCTTGGTCCAGCATTATCGGACAGCTTGGCTTGTTAACCTTCTACCCCATGGTGGAAAAGAATAACTTCCTTTTGCCAACTGATCATCACCAGTTTCTCCAGAGCAGGGTATAAAAGACCAGCAAAGTGTCTGGTTCTCTGTATCTTTTGCTCCTATCAGATGAATTAAGATACCAAAATCTACTTCCTTTCAAGGGATACAGCTTGCTTCTAATAGGACTGAGATGAGGAAAAACCTTTTCACCCAGAGAGTTGTGAATCTGTGGAAGTCTCTGCCACAGAAGGCAGTGGAGGCCAATTCACTGGAGGTTTTCAAGAGAGAGTTAGATTTAGCTCTTAGGGCTAACGGAATCAAGGGATATGGGGAAAACACAGGAACGTGGTACTGATTTTGTATGATCAGCCATGATCATATTGAATGGCGGTGCTGGCTCGAAGGGCCGAATGACCCATTCCTGCACCTATGTTCTAGGTTTCTATCATGAAAGAATTTCAATTGATTCTAGCTGCAGCCAAAGTGAACAACAGCTATGATTTTGAAGTTCCTTTGCCTTTTCCCCTCACACCTGTTAATATTCAAAGTATTTCCATTAATTTCAACTATTTGTATTTTTTTTTTCTATTTAAAACTTTATAGGGAATAAATTGGATCATACTGCAAAACATGCTCCAGGACTACAATGTGTGATTGAAACATGCTTATTTGACTTGTTGCAGGTCATAAACCAAGTTCTCGCAACTAGCACATTATCATGTAACAGCATATGCTATCAGCAGTATTAGTTTCCATTAGCATATGTCAGAATTAAATCTAGCTAGTGCTTTTAGAAAGGGTGATAAACAGTAAATTGAGCAGCTGAGATGTGCCATAGGAGTTATTCAATCAATTTCTATTATTTGCAGTTAGTGGTGGCAAAAAACTATTGGAATACAAGGCGGCACAGTGGCACAGTAGTAGAGTTGCTGCCTTACAGCGCTTGCAGTGCCGGAGAACCAGGTTCAATCCTGGCTATGGGAGCTATCTGTATAGAGTTTGCACGTTCTCCCCATGACCGCATGGGTTTGCTCCAAGATCTTCGGTTTCTTCCTACACTCTAAAGACATACAGGTTTGTGGGTTAATAACCTTGGTATAAGACCAAATTGCCCCTAGTGTGTGTAGGATAGTGTTAATATGCGGGGATTGCTGGTCGGTGCGGACTCGGTGGACATGTTTCAGCATTGTATTTCTAAACTAAACTAAACAGCACCATTCGTCTCATGTACCCCTCAATGCATTTCACCTCATTACTCATGTCCCAACAGTTACAGGCTGATGGATTTGCACAATACTTGGTGAGAGTGATAGGTTTCTGACTATATTTACCAAATGCTTAGAGCCCATTTTATATCAGTCTGAGTATGTCATTCGTTCATGTTTCAGATCATGGAAATTACTGAAGAGGTCAGTATTTTATTGCCCTAGGAAATTTGGCGTTGAACCACATTCGTTAGTTGCTGCAGTTCTTCTGGTGAGGGTACTGCCAAAATTCTGTTGGGAAAAATAATTCTTGGACCCAACTATGATGAAGGAAACCGTTGAACTGTCTTTAATCGAATTTTATCTTGCACTATGGATGACTTGATTGCAGATCAAAGATTTTATTTGACTAGATAGCATGCAAACAAAGCTTTTCAATGTTCCTTGTTATATATGACTATAATAAATGAAACTAAACTAAACGTTTCCAAATCAGGATGATGTATAACTCGAGGGGATGTGCTGGAGTCCCGCTACAGCTGCTCTCTTTTTCCTCTTTGGTTGGAGAGGTCATGGGTTTGGGAGGTGCTATTGGTGTAGCCAAGACAAATTGCTGTCATGCATTTTATAGATGGTGCTGGTAAGTGGGAGACTAAATTCTTCATGGGTGGATGGCGTGCTAATTTAATGGCTTGCTTTGTTAAAGATGGGGTTGAGCTTCTGAGTGTTGTTAGATCTGCATTAATTTGGGAAAGTGAAGAGTGATTAATGAGACTACAAACTTTTGCCTTGTAGATGATGGAAAATCTTTCGGGTGTTCAAAGGGAAACTCACTCACTGCAAGATATCTACCTTCTCCTCTGGTTTTATAGCCACATTATTTATGCGCCTGGTCCATTTATGTTTCTGATTAATGATAACCCACAGGATGCTGATAGTGAGAGATTTGGTGATGGTAAAGCCATTAGATATCAAGGGTAGATGATTAGATTCGCTTGTTTGTGATGGACACTGCTTGGCACTTTAATATTGCAAAATCTATTTGGCAACTGGAAAAGTGGTCCAACTATCGCGATCAAGCAAAGATAGCAGTAGATCAAATGAAAATTTGCACTATTGCCAAAAACCCCCAGTAAATTGTGGATTGGAAAAAAAAAATCACAATTTAGCAAAATAAGATAAATGCAATGATAATGATAGGAAAATGAGGCTAGTGTGAAACACATCTATATAACTAAAAATCTCATCTTGACCACTTCCTGTCTGTGGTGTATATTGATTTTAGAAAAAACACAACCCTATATCGCTATGATTTATGGCCATCTTACTCACAGTCCTTCTCCGCTGCGGCAGACCCAAGTATTTTTCCGATTAATTAAAAAAAATAAAGTTATGAATGTTTAAAACATCTTGAGATCAGCTGATTGGTCCTCTCGCCTGTCAATCACCATGATGAAGATAACGCCCCTTCCGGGGGGTCAGGACTATAAAACGCCGGATGCCCGGACGCGAGTCAGTCACTCTGGAAGATTGCGAGGGAGTGGCCACAGCTGTGATTCTAAGCTGTGAATCAACTGCACTATGAGTCTGCAATGTACTTATTTATTATTATTTAATAATATTTGTTAGCCCTTCATGACAATGCAATCAGTTGTGTGGCCTGCCTGCCCTGTGCTTGAAACTGCAATGCAAAATGGACTTGACTTGACTTGAAATGGATTGACTTGACTTGATTTCAGACAGAAGGTAGTTGAGGCCAGTTCATTGGCTATATTTAAGAGGGAGTTAGACGTGGCCCTTGTGGCTAAAGGTATCAGGGGGTATGGAGAGAAGGCAGGTACAGGATACTGAGTTGGATGATCAGCCATGATCATATTGAATGGCGGTGCAGTCTCGAAGGGCCGAATGGCCTACTCCTGCACCTATTTTTTATGTTTCTGTGACTTGACTTGAAATGGATAAACTTGATTTGACTTGAAATCGATTGACGACTTGAAATGGATTGCTGGCCCTGCACTCACTGTGCTTGACTTGACTTGACCCACAACACCCATGCTAGCGCTCCAGAAAGCCCCCCTCCCACTGACCACCAATATTGGAATTGGTAGAAAGGTGGAATATTGCGTTGGGGGATCAGCCATCCCCTGTGAAGCTGAGACCCAACGGGTCCCACTTAGTCTAGAAGATTATAAAACCTTCTAGCGATGTGTATATAACAATAATTTAACTGTTTCATATGTGTTACCAAACACTAATTTACAGTCTGAGACAAGTGAAATTATAGTGAGGAAGAAGCAAATGGCAGAGAAATTAAATAATTATTGATTGTCTGTCTCCATTAATGAAGACAGGGAAAACTTGGAAACGGTTGAGAACTTCAGGTCAAGTGTGAATCGAGACTCATCAAAATCATTTTGAAATAATATTATGGGAGAAGTTATTGGGATTCAAGAATAATAAATCCCCAGTATCTGTTGATCAGTATTCCAGGTTTTGATAGAGATGGTTATGAGTGTTCAGATTGTTATCTTCCAAAGTTCCATAAATTCTAGAAATGATTCACATTGGTTGAAAGGTTCCAAATGTCAGAAGAAAAGGAAAGAGAAAACAGGGATTTGTAGATGTTAGGCTGAATCTATTATCTAGGAAGTGGTTATAGGACATTTGGAAAAGTGTTAGACTAGAAGCGGGCAATGTGGATGTATGAAAGAGGAATCATGTTTAACAAATCAGTTTATTTTTTGAATAGTATAAATGAGGCAAACCAATTGCTGTATGTTTTACTATTTGGACTTACAAAAGGTCTCTGATAATTTGGCAGAAAAAAATAACTCCACCCTTACTGCAACACTTTTTCAAGAGTCTTTGTCCTGAAATACTAAGTCTGTTCTCTTTAAACATATCTTGCCTGAGGTAAGTCATCCTTGATCTTGAGTGACTACCTCAGAAGAATGTGAGAGGATTGCCCATCCCTCCCATTAAGAATCTTTTGGTTTGGTGTAATGGCCCAAAATATTGAAAGAACTGGAGAATGGTAAAAGTAAATGCATTCTGACTGCTGCCTACATGCCAGGCAGTGGCCATCATGATGCATTTGGTGCAATTGTAGATCAGTTGCATGTTCAGGGAAAGATGGCAATGATGTTGGAACATACTGCTAGTCTCAGCGCAGAGCAAGTGCTATAAAGGACGGCATGCAGTGCAGGAAACATGTAAACCTCCCGAATCCACATGCTGGTGTTTCCTTTGGCTTTCTGTCAGGGGAGCAGGTGATGATTTTCTCTCTCTTGGAATGCAGAGAATTTGCAACATGCAGCAATTGTGAGCAGCTGCTGTTATTCTCTGTTTCAGCGTGAGAAGAACCAGAAGCACAAAAGTGGATGGTCACCATGACCTCAGCAGCCTGCAGCAACATACCTCAGACTTTGACCTTTTACAACATTTGATTCTCATTCAGGAAGCAGGTTCACTCGAGCTATCTAAAGAGTAGTTCAATAAATTTCTGCAAGAATGGAGAATTCAGGGCTCTGGGGAACTTTTACATAGGCAGAGTTGAGGCTTGGGCCAGATCAACCATGATTATATTGAATGGCGGGGCAGCCATGAGAGGCTAAGTAACCCATTGCTGCTCATATTTTCTTGGATTCGCACATTCACTGCAGCAGGGTCTCAAATGCATTACTCCTAATAGAATATGGATAAGAAAATCATTTACTTATTATCATTACTGCAAAGGGCCTCACCTTCAGGAGCTTCTGTCCATTGTCCTTCTCCACGTTCATTCAGGCTTCCATTCAGGCTCACTGTCCCCCTTATGTTGCTATACTCCAAGGGGAAAGGCAACCAATGAACCAGGTCCCACACATCCAGGAGTAACAAGGCTTAATTGAAACCTGAGTTTAAGATGTAATAATCCACTTGCAATTCCCTGAAAAATTTTTAAAAGTGCCATGAGATTTAAGCAAACATTAGACTGTAACATATACAGAACAAATTGGATAAATTAATCACCCACACACATGACTGCTTTACGTAACTCAGGTAGCAAAATACTGGGCTTCTGTTGTCAGTTTAACACTTTGCACCAAATGGATCATCATAGTCACTTTAGAAATACAATCAGATCTGCTTTATATACCAAGACACAAAGTTCTGGAGTAACTCAGTAGCTCAGGCAGCATCTCTGGAAGACATGGATAGATGATGTTACAAGTTTGCACCCTTCTTCAGACTGATAGTAGTAGGGAGGGAGAAAACTGGGAGAGAAGGGGGTTGAGTGGGACAATGCCAGGCAAGTTAGAGGTGGATACTAATGAGGGGAGTTTTGATTGCAGATGGGTGGACAAAGGTCGGAGATGAAAGCAGAACAAAAGGCTGTGGGATAACGAGGGAAGAAGTGCAAAATGTGAAGCCAGAGAAAGTCTTATAGCTTGAAGGGGATAGGAGAATGGGATGAGGGGAAAGGGGGGTGGGTGAGTAGGAGAAATGGATTGCTTCCAGATAGGGCAGAGGGAAGGGTGGGGGGGGGGGGGGGGGGGGGGGGGGGGGGGAGATAGAGATAGTGTGTGGTTAGTTAGTTATCTAAAATTGGAGAATTAAATGTTTATACTGTTGGGTAAAAACCTTCCCGACGGGCCGCACGGCCAGAAGGCTTCCCAACAGGCCGCGGCTGTGGCCTGGGAATGCAGCCGGAGGCCTTTATCGAGGTGCCCCGGTCTTGATGTCTTCCAGATCACCGCATAGAAGCCTGGGTCAGGGCCTGACCAGGGTCTCGCGAGTAGAAGCCTAGGTTGGGCAAAGTGGCCGACGGAGTCCGCGGCTGGGGCACGGTTCAGCACCATGGGGGGGGCGTGAAGTGGGGCATCGACAGTGGTGAAGCCTCGCGATGATGGGGCCTCAGTGATGGTGAAGCCTCGCGGCGACGGCGATGCCTCGCGGGTCAAACCGTGGTCGATGGTTGATTAGAACATGGAGGACCACCTTGAGGGGGGAGCGTAACAACAATGGAGGACCCGACGTGGGGGGATCACCAGGAGGGGGTAGAACAATGGACAATGTGGGGGGGTCAATGGAGACCTGGCGTGGGGGGACCGCTGTGGGGGTGGGAACAAAAGGGGGAGCCGGCGTACTACTCAGAAATTAGCATCTTGTACCCTATTGCTTTTCCATTGACTTAACACCAAAGCTCTGATCGAGGACAGTCAAAAGTCCATATGTGTCTTAAAAATTAAGAGAACTGAATGAAATTTTCAGTTATTATAGATTGAAGCATTCTGAAAGAAATATTAAACATCTTACTTGGATGACCTGAAATTAAAGCATATAATTAGTTAATTACCTAATTGTAGCTAATTACAAAATTGATCGCTGTGACGGAAATAGTAATAAACACCCAGACTACCTTGAAAATTCAAAAATGTGATATTCTCAAGATCAGACCCTTAATATTATTGTATTATATGCTGTAAGTCCGTAACAGACCGGTAAAGAAAGTACAATTTCTAGCAAAAGGCCGCTTGTGACATGGTGGAAGCTCCATCGTTTGGCAAAGTGTTTGAATACGTGGCTGGCAAATTGAAATGAAATGAAATGAAATGAAATGAAATGAAATGAAAAAATGAAATGATTCAATTTATTGTCATTGTCAGTGTACAGTACAGAGACAACGAAATGCATTTTTAGCATCTCCCTTGAAAGGGAGACACAGGGCGTCGCGGTGTGCCCGCGCCTGCCGCCGTACATTCCATTACAGGCAAAGGTGGGTGAAGTGTCTTGCCCAAGGACACAACGACAGTATGCACTCCAAGCGGGATTTGAACCAGCTACCTTCCGGTTGCCAGCTGAACTCTTAGCCCATTGTGCTATCTGTCGCCCTCCGTTGTCAGTTTGCAGATGGACAGGTGCGCCGAATGTGGAAAAGTGCCTCTGTAGCTTTTGAATGACCATTTCTGATGTGATAAAGGGCAGTAAATCAAGTTTGTTTACCATGCCATTCAAAAATGTCTGCCGCCACCAACGTCCAAGCCAGTGCCGGTGGGGGTTGTTGTAGCAGAGGCTGTCTCTGTTGGTGCTGCGCCAAGCTGTTGCAGATGGGACAGGAGGCGGTCCTGTCCCATATTTACTTGGCTATGCCAGGCCAGTAGAACATGTTCTTAAGGATTTGGTCTCCATTTGACGACTTCTTACAAGCATATGGTGCAACACAAACGTAGAAATGATCTTGTCATTGAAACAGAGGAATCCAGAATCTTACCAGCTGTGTGAAGGAGTGAGTGCACAGTCGACTCCTCATATGTGCTAATTGGATCATCCTTGTGGGCAGAGTCGTGCTGGTCCTGTGATCCTGGAATTGTTTGGTTTTGTTGTAACAGGTGCAGATTAGACGCTGAGCTAGAGGGTCTGTTCCCACGGGACCTGCAAACAACGGCAAAGTGATTCATCTTTTTGCAGTAGTTGCAAGGCTTTCCATTCGCTGGACAAAACAATCATCCCTTGTTGTGGAAATAATTACAGTTCAGCCACCTCTGAGGGGGCTCATTGGTGAATCCCCGGTTTGCCGGTTGAGGTGATTCATTCATGAATCTTCTGTTATTGGTCGGTTTGTCATCTGTTGGAACCCATCAGATTTATGGTTCTCTTCTGGGTATCAAACTGGTCACTTAGTGGGGCAACAATCTCAGAGGTTCGGCAGACATGCACTGCTTGTTCAAGGGTTAAATCAGCATTCCGCAGTAACTCAGTCCTTAGTTTTTGATCAGTCATACCACCGACAAGCTTGTCCCTGCTTAATTTGTTTGTCATGACCTGAAAGTGGCATCGCTGAGCTATATATTTCAAGTCACAAATAAATCTTTCCACAGGCTCATCGGGAAGCTGGTGTCTTGCGAAGAATCTTGAATACGGTTCTATGGAGGCCAAAGATGATGCTATTCTGCAAAGAGCGCAGAGAAGATTTAAAATACGGTTTGAGGGTAGGTCGCATAGTTCACGGAACTTACGCAGTAAAACAGTGGGGTCACACATAGTCTGAGCAGGTACAACTACCTGATCGTTGGCATCGTGAACGGCTGGCGCATATTCAAAGATCCGCGCTCTCATCATGGCTTCAGGTCCCGCCAGGTTAAGTAGGAGGGAAGCCATGACAGCATCTGGTTCATATCGGTGGACAATGTTGATATAGTGTTCGTAGTCGATTTCAAAGAGCCTCCATCGTTGCCCGATGCCAGAATCGAAGATAAGCTGCGCAGGCTTTCTGCACGAGTGAGCCATGGTGATACAAGTGAAACTGATAAACAGAAATAAAACCCGATATGCGGACACAGTGGGTTACTCCAAGCTTTCCAACACCACTTAAATAAGCATATTACACAGTCTGGGGTTTAAAGTAATCTTTAATTAATACACATGATATAGCGGTACAGCAGGTTGTTAGTTGCTAGTTCATCATCACCGCTTCCAAGATTGACTAGTGTAGGAAGTGGGTGTTAATATAAAGCATACAGTAAGGCGGGGTTAGTGATGCTATTTCTACTATGATTGGTTCACATGCAATAACCAATCTATAGTCCTGATATTGTGATCTGTGATGTTGAAGGCATTTTTAGTCACGTTTAAGTTCAATCCAGCGACGCAATGGTCCAGCAATTACATTTTTAAAAACGGGAAGGGAAGCGCATACGATTTTTCTTCATCAGCTAACAGCCCAAGGAAATCTCTCTTCCCCCTTCCAAAGCCTCCGTAATCGCATCAAAGGCAGTGGCGGATCTCCGCTAATGGTAGGTTTTGTAACAACGCTACATTGTGTATGCAAGCAAAGAATCTCATTGTGTTCAAGAAGGAACTGCAGATGCTGGAAGATCGAAGGTACACAAAAATGCTGGAGAAACTCAGCGGGTGCAGCAGCATCTATGGAGCGAAGGAAATAGGTGACGTTTCGGGCCGAAACCCTTCTTCAAATTCGGAAGGGAAGCGCATACGATTTTTCTCACTGTGATTTTTCTCACAAGAATCTCACTGTGCCTAGTCACATGTGACAATAAAGTATTCCTATTCCGATCCAAGCAAAATACTGTCCTTCCAGTTTGCATGTGGTCTCACTCTGGTAATGGAAGAGACCCAGTACAGAAGAATCACTCAGAATCGGAAAAGGAGTTAACATGGTTAGCAACCGGGAGATCCAGCAGGTCTTGGCAGACTGAGTGCAAGTACTTGGAGAAATGGTCGCCTAGTCTATGTATGGTCTCGCGGACGTAAATGAAGCTATTTTGGGAATACCAAATGCATTAGATGTGGTTGAAGGAGATGCATGTAAACCTCTGTCTTACCTGGAAGGTGAGACGGAGGTTCAGCCCTTCCATCGTACATGCAGGAACACCTCACCAGTTTGAGGAATTGTGTAGTATTCATTACAAATGCATGGTATGGCACACATTGTTTGCCATTTCAGAACCAATTTCACACCACAACACTGATAAATGGTGTTATGAAGCCAGATTTTGAGCCCCCGATCTTTTCTTCATTGTTCATTCTACTGTATAAGCAGTCAAAGCAGCTCACAGTCTGGGTGGGTACTTCAGCTCAGGCAAGAGCATTGAAACATTTTTTTTGTTTTTATTCCAGGCAAAAAATGGAGGCAAAGAGAACCAGATTTGTATAGTTATGCTCTGTGCCCTAAGGCTACATGAAATACTGTATACCCAACATCTTTTTGGCCTCTATAGACCCGTGGATGGCTCACAGAAGTACAGTGTTAGTATAAGCAAATGGCTAATACCTATTAGAGGACCCATCAGCAACATTTTTCTGCACTGTAATTCTTTACTCTACCACCTCTGCCAGTTGTGCTGAATGGCTTGTTCTTGTGTTGTACACTGGATGGTTTAAAAATGTCAATTGCTTGGCATGGTTGGGAAATCTTAACAGTGATGCTTTTCTGCTTCTCGCTGAGATAAACGTGGCCTAGGACAAGATACCAGAATTTGCCTGCTAATGAAAATTTATTTTTTGCTAAACCTTTCAAAGGCAGGCTCCTCTGCTCTTCAATCAAGTCTGGTAAAGCTGCTATTATTACATTTTTTCCCACAACATGCCCTTTTAAACGAGTATGGTATTCCTCTTATTCCCACTTCATTCTACTGAACACGAAGGTGCCAGCAATATCTGTTACTGAATTCATTATGAACTGAACATAATCTCTTAAATACTTAATTGTTTTTTTTTAAAATAATACTCCAGAAATATTGTTCCAGGCTGGATTCAATTGTTTCACTTTATCTGGAATGCATTTCACATCTTTTATAATTATGTGACAAAAAGCTCTCCATATGCAAGCTATGGTTTATTTCATGAATCTGTTGGTACGTCTTAAAATATAGCCCCGGGTGGAATATTTTGCTAACAATGTAACCCAAAGTCAGAGAAAATATAGTTTAACATCTGTATTAAGTTTTCTTAGTGACCTGTTGGATTTTATCTTGTTCTTTTGTACCAAGTTTCTGAATATTGTGGATCAAAATTATATTGTTATTGGTTTCATATCATGCAAATTGCATAAAATATATTACTGGTCCAGATAGTGTTGACTTTAGCTGGTTGCAACTGCCTGCATTCATCCATGAAAGTACATCCAGGATATTTGGTGGCACAGAAATATGGGATTTATAGACAGTTTCAGAGAGCCTAGTAGGTTATTTCACTGTGTCACCGGACTCCACATTGATTCTAGACCCCATTACTTTTAATGTGGATTGTAGGCCTGCAGATTAGGAGTTATTCCCTCGTGATAATTTTCATTTAGTTTAAAGCTAGTTCATTATTTCTAAGGGATTTTTAGTTCACTTAAAAAAAAAATGAGGATTTTAATCATTAAAAAAAATAATTTACTGTAACGCTAACATAATTTGTATCTATATGGTACAGAGAGCCAGAAAGATGGTGCCCCACATCTGGCAGGGAAGAGTGTAAGTGTAAACTCTGCTGGCAATTTACAGTGGGTTCCAAGCTAACATGAACTGAACTCTCAAAAAACTGTGAATTTTAGCATCAGTCACCATTAGAGTTTTATGTAGGATTATTAAACAAGAAGAGATACTGGCATAATATATGTCTGACGAAGGGTTTTGGCCCGAAACGTTGCCTATTTCCTTCGCTCCATAGATGCTGCTGCACCCGCTGAGTTTCTCCAGCAATTTTGTGTACCCTGGCATAATATATCTTGTTTATAAGTTGTAATAAACTGCAGAGGACAATTTTTACTAGCGTTTGATGGTTACCAAATTGGGATATATTACTGGGGATTTCATCACATGTTCAGAGATGAAAGTATGTTGGTACATCCTGGGATGGCATACCAGTAAGAAAGTAGCCATTACAATCAATACAAATGGCACATTGGCCTTTGAGTATTGAATTTGGGATGTATTGTGTTCATTTTTGGTCACCTTGTTATAGGAAAGATGGTGCTATTCTGCAAAGAGCGCAGAGAAGATTTACAAGGATGGTACCAGAACATGAGGGCCTGAGCTATAGGGAGAGGACAGAGAGGCTAGGACTGTTGTCCTTGGAGCACAGGAAGATGAGAGGTAATCTTATAGAGATGTTTAAAATCATGAAAGGAATAGATAGGTTAAATGCAGTCATATACCCAAAATAGGAGATTCTGAAGAAGGGTCTCGACCTGAAACATCACCCAATCCTTCTCTCCAGAGATGCTGCCTGTCCTGCTGAGTTACTCTAGCATTTTGTGTCTATCTAGGGGAATCAGGAACCAGAGGACATAGGATTAGGGTGTTGGGAGAAAGATTTACTAGGAATCTGAGGGGCAACTTTTTCACACCGAGGATCATGGGTATATGGAATGAGCTGCTGGAGGAGGTAGTTGAGGCAGAAACTATAATCTATATACTTTTAAAACTCTGTGTGTGTGCGTGTGCGTGTGTGTGTGCGTGTGCGTGTGTGTGTGTCATTTTGCCTTTGAAACGTATCTCCTCAAAAACCAGACACAAAAACGCAGATATTTTTACAATTTCGGTAGGGATTTAACTTATGATTTCATAAATGCACTCCTCTCTAAATTCGGTCAATTATTTCCCCAGATTTTGAATAAAGTTGTTCACAAAACGGACTTTTTAAAATATAATCGGCGCTTGCCAGCTGCTGACATCACAATGCCCACATGCCAACCAATCCAGGCCCACCTGCCTCCCCCCCCCCCCCCCCGCCGTTGAAGATTAAAGGCACAGAAAGATCGAGAAAGTTCTGCAGAACAAAGATTCTACAGCTCTGTTCCGCTACAGGGTCTTTGTTCTGCAGATCCCGGGGCAGCGGCGCCTCACGCACTGAACCTTCTCCTCACTGTCGGTGCAGCTCGTGAAGCCCTGACTGCCTGCGCGCTCATTCCAGCTTTGGGTTTCCAGAGTCAGAAGCCGCTCTCTCTCTCTCTCTCCTCCGGCTCCCCTCCAGCCCCGTCCTCTTCTCACCTCCTCCCCTCTCCTTCCTCCCTCTCTCCCAAAGATCCTATACCGCTATAGGATCTTTACTCTCTACTCGTCACAGGGGATGATCAGCTGTCCCCCCCACCCACCCACCACCCCCCCCTGCCTGGCCTGGCCCCGGGCTCAGTCACGCTGGCGGAAGCCACGATCAGCTGGTCTGGTCCCCCCTGGCTTTGCCTTTTCACCCTCCTCAGATCGCTCTGTGCCTCTCTCTCTCTCTCTCCCCCCCTCCCTCTCTCTCTCTCTCTCTCCCTCTCTCCCTCTCTCTCTCTCTCTCCCCCCTCTCTCTCTCTCTCTCCCTCTCCCCCTCTCTCCCTCGCCCTCTCCCCTCTCTCTCTCTCTCTCTCTCCCCCTCTCTCGCCCCCCCTCTCTCTCTCATCTCTCTCTCCCACCCCTCCCCCCCTTCCTCGTCCAACCCCCTCCCACCCTCCCTCCCACCCCCCCTTCACACCCTCCCCTTCCCCCTTCCCCTCCACCCCCCCTCCCCCTTTCCCTCCACCTCCCCCCTCCCTTTGAGTTATGTTCATTTCTGCATGCCCTCCACTCCCAGCCACTACCATGACACATTCGCCATTTTTTTAATTGCTGACTTTAATCTCATCTCCAAAGTTTCATAATTAACAAACATGCTCGAGGAGAATGGAAAGTTAATGCATTCCCAGTCAGTAGCACCAAACACCTATAGAGTAGTAGTAGCACTTTACAGTTCTCCAAAATTCTGTTCCATTGAAGTGCTTGGAAAATGAATTACAATTGAATGCAAAGTATAACCTGTTATCGCTACTTTACAACACCTTGGATTTGGACTGAAGTTTCTAAGAAGTGCTCAAATAAACGAAACATATTTTAGTAAATGGAAAACTAGTTCCTCACGAGGTATTTAGGGGTTGAAATTTTTTAATTTTTGAAGACTCCAAAATACTCCAGGATTTATGCCAATTCCAGTATTAAAATGAGTCAACTCACAATTTGAAAATGTAACAAACAGCCACCTTAAATATTAAAAGGTAATTTCAATTGTTCTTTGACTTGCTATTTTCAGCATTTCCTGCTTTAGTTTTTGAATCCTTAACTGGGTTATACATCTGCAAAAGACTACTGATTCAAAATTCCATTTATTTAATAATTTAATAGTCTACTTTGCATGCATATTAAATGCAGTAACATCTTAGATTTTACTAACCCTTACTTTCTACATGTACATCAAGCTGTAAATGAATCCCTCCACTGAAAGGAATAATGGATGAAGAAAGAAGATTCAAAAGTTTTCATATACAAATGGCAACATTGGCAACAGTATTTGTCACATGTGAAAAAACAATCACTTCTTCCTAGTGTGACATACAGGACATTAAAGTCCTGAAAGACATGAAAAACACTCCGAAACAGCTACAAAATGGTTATTTACTTAATTCCAAAGATATATGTAGTCACTGTTAGCATATTTTATTGCTTTATCTAGATATTTCTTGCAGAATTATTTTGAATGCTTGGAGGGCGGGCTCTTGATGCTTTGTAGAACGTTACATATAGCAATGCATATGTGCGATACATATAGCACAGGGAGTGGCTAGATCAGACTGAAGTAGACATAGGAGAGAGGATACAGTTTTTACCAGAAGAGAGAGAACGGAAAGATACAACTTGTATGAGAATAAAGAATACCTGGTATGAATCATCTCTTTGTTTGTACAGCTACTTCAATAAAGATTCAATTAAACTGGAACTAACGACTGGATGATCTGTTTTCTTTATCGTTTGTGTAAGTTTCACTCCACCCTGCCTGTGCAGTAGTGGCAATAAAAAGTTGGACATTGGAAAAGTTTGAAATTGCCATTACATGAAACATCAATTCCGACTGAGACAGAGTTTTAGAAATCACCACCAAATGTACCTGACATTCCCTGAATTTAAACCTCGTGGTCGCGTTGAGGGGCATGGCACGCAAATTATGCGACCTCGTGGTCGCGCGCAGGGCTGGTGACATCGCGCGGGGCTCTGAAATCTTCGCGGGCCAACGGCCTGTCGCGGAACTGACGGCCAAAGTGGGACAGGCCCAAGACCCTGGCGCGACACAACATCTCACCTTCAACAGCAGCAGAAGCAGACAAACGATCGCCGAGCTCGGCCTGGGGCTCACAGCCGTTGCGGTCCGGATCTGCCCCCACTTCTACTCCCAGAGCGGGGCCAAGAAAATTGAAGATAGACACAAAATGCTGGAGTAAGTCTGCGGGACTGGCAGCATCTCTGGAGAGAAGCAATGGGTGACGTTTCGGGTCAAGACCCTTCTTTCAGACAGCAGAAGAGCCTCGACACAAAACATCATCCATTGCTTCTCTCCAGAGATGCTGCCTGTCCCGCTGAGTTACTCCAGATTTTTGTGTCCATCTTCAAATGACGTCGCGAACTTCAGACGAATGAAGTCATGCCCGACCTTCGCGAGACCGGCGCGGCTCAATGCGACCACGAGGTCGCGTAATTAGCATGCCAAGGACACTTAAGTGGGACAGGCCCTTTACTAGCTGAATATCAGGGTCAAAGGAAGAAATTAGCAACACATGCTTTTTCTAGTGAAAACTTTCAAATATTTCCCAACCAGTACTGCAAGTAGGAAGGTTGTTCACCCAACCAGGAAATAGAAAGGCATCCGATGACCACATTCAGAGTAAATATGATCTCATACTGGATCATTAGTCAACTTAAAGTCAAAATAAATGTTCACCATTAGCTTGCATAGGATCTCCAGTTCCTGCTGAGGCACTCCAGGGTAAAGAGAAACAATCTACAGCTAAAGATAGAGTAACTGAGCTGGCCAAACAACGTTTCTGGAGATGTTATGGATGAGTGATGTTATGGATCGGGAGGGTCCCTCCTGACCTGTAATGTTACCCATCCTTTTCTCTCCAGAGATGCTGCTGGACCCACTCGGTTATTCCAGCACTTTGTATCTATCTTTGGTATATTTGGTATAAACCAGCATGTGCAGTTCATTGTTTCTATAATCTACAGATGATACTGACAATTTCTGTAAGTTGAACTATATTTAGAGCATGAAATTTAGAGTTTCCATCTGTGTTTCTTCCAAAGGCAACAACTACACAATTCCATCCATATTTATTGATTGCCTCAGCAGAAATTGCCCTTTAAGATAAACATAAGGAATCCATATGTCACAAGGCATTCTGGGTCTATAGTATGAAATAATGTGAGGAAACCTGATGAAAAAAGTAACACCATGTTACTATTACTCAACCTACTTGTATGCACATTCACAAGAAAATTCAAGGGATGGAAACACTGGATGAGTTGTACCTCTCCAGAATTTACAGCTTAATTTACAGCACTCCACAATTTGGCAACGCAAATGAAAATGTTCCCTTAATCATCCCATTGTTTCTAATCAGGGCTGAAAAACAGCTTACTGTTTTTCAGCAGACTGACAAAAGACCAATGAAACCCTTTTCCCCAGAAAGGGGGCATATTTTAACTGTTCAATCCTATTCCTGCATGGAATAACCTTAGACTTTTAAAATAACAAATTATTTATGTTTTATGTCTGTTTTCCTTTGTTTAAAAAAAATCAAATATCTTTCTTAATATTTATTTTTTAATCTGATTTGAATTTAACTCCTTCCACCTCGTCAGAACTGCTCTGATGAACTCTCCTTTTCTCTTCACAGATGCTACACAATCTTTTGAATATTTCCAATGTTTTCTGTTTTATTTCATGATGGAATAACATTGCAAACATGTAAAATTCATTTTTTCAGGCACAGAGGTTGCCAAACAGTAATCATAGCTTTGTGGCGGTCCCTGGGGGGTAGGCCACTCCTTGGATCATCCCCCTCGACGATTGAGGGACAGGGGCGTAGGTCTGCCACGAGGTTTACCGGTCGACTCCCGAGGGGTAGAGATAAGAGTGTCGGTGTGTGTTCTTGAACTGTTGGAATTAAAAAGCTTCTTTTGAATCCGCCTGGCGTCCGGTCTTTTCCTGACCTTGACCAGGCCACTACACTGGTGACCCCGACTTCGTTCATCACGCGTCGTGATGGATAATAACGCTGTTGCGCTGAAGCTCCCAACTCTATGGACTGAAGAACCCGAAACCTGGTTCCAGCAGGCAGAGGCCCAGTTTGCTGTGCGAGGTATCACGCAGGATGAGACTAAGTACTTTTACGTGGTTGGCTCGCTTGACCAACTGACCGCGAGGCGGGTTAAGCCTTTCCTCAGGGCCCCCCCGGTAGCAAACAAATATACTGGCCTTAAAGCATTTCTCATCAGGAGGTTTGGCCTGGGTGATGCCCAGCGGGCAGCTCGCATTTTCAGAATGGACGGCCTGGGCGACCGCCAGCCGTCTGCCCTCCTGGAAGACATGCTCACCCTAATGGGGGACCATGAGCCGTGCTTTCTCTTTAAATATGCCTACCTGCAGCAGCTGCCTCCCGACATTCGCATGCAGCTCGCCAGGGATCCGTTTACCGACATGCTGGCGCTGGGTGAACATGCCGACGAGCTGTGGAATTCTCGCCATCGCAACCTGGAAGCAGTGGACGTCCTTCCCGAGGCGTTTGAAGACTCAGAGCAGGTCGGGACCGCTATCCACCGCGTCTCCACTGCTCCCGGTCGGCCCCCGCGGCAAAATCCGGCGGCCATTACGCATTCAGCAGCAGGCACGTCCTTCCAGCACGGCCAGCCTGCAGTTCAAACCAATGCCAGCAGAGGTCGCTGGCGTTCAAACCAGCCAAATCGGCTTGCAGTTTCACCAGACGCCAGCGGAGGTCGCTGGCGCTCAAACCAGCCTGCAGTTCAACCAGACGCCAGCAAAGCTGGTTGGTGTTATTATCATCGCCGCTGGGGAGCTGCAGCCAGGCTTTGTCGCCCACCCTGTTCGTTCTCGGGAAACTAAAGGGCCGGTCGTCAGCGATTCCTTCGGCGGCCGGCACGATTCATCGCGTTTTCGCTTGGGATCGCCGCAGTGGGGGACGTTTCCTCGTCGACACTGGTGCGGAAGTGAGTGTTCTGCCTCCCTCCATCACTGACATCCGGGCGGGCAAACAAGGCCCCCTCCTCACCGCGGCAAACGGGAGTGCTATTCGCACCTACGGGTTTCGCACCATTCCCCTCAACTTTGGCCGCAACTCGTTTTCGTGGAGGTTCGTCATTGCAGACGTTTCCCAGCCGCTGCTGGGCGCCGACTTCCTTAGAGCCCATTCACTGCTCGTGGATGTCAAGCGGCGGCGCCTGATGCACTCTGTCACGCTGGAGCCAGTCTTCCTCCGTACTGGTGATCCTGTAGTACGCCCTGATGGCCCCCTGTCATCCGTGGATGCGACTTTCGCGCGTATCCTGGCAGATTTTCCTGGCATTCTCGAACCCCACTTCCACTCCTCCACCCCGAAGCACGGGGTGGAGCACCATATCCCCACTACTGGCGCGCCTGTGCACGCCCGGGCACGTCGTCTCGCCCCAGACAAGCTCCGTCTAGCTCGGGAGGAGTTCCGCCAGATGGAGGCGATGGGCATCGTGCGTCCCTCCGATAGCCCATGGGCCTCACCGCTCCACATGGTCCCTAAGAAGGACGGGGGCTGGCGCCCGTGTGGCGATTACCGGCGCCTGAATGATGCGACCGTCGCCGACAGGTATCCGGTCCCGCACATTCAGGACTTCAATGCCCATCTGGCTGGGGCATCCGTATTTTCCAAGGTGGACCTCGTGCGAGGGTACAATCAAATTCCAGTCCGCCCCGACGATATCCCGAAGACGGCCATTATCACACCATTTGGTCTTTTCGAATTTGTGCGGATGCCGTTTGGGTTGAAGAACGCCGCGCAGGCCTTTCAGCGGCTTATGGACTGCGTGTGCCGCGGATTGGACTTTGTTTTTGTGTACCTGGACGACATACTCGTGGCCAGTCGCTCGCGGCAGGAGCACTGCACCCACCTCCGTCAACTGTGTCAGCGCCTCAGCGATTTCGGTTTAACTATAAACGCGTCCAAGTGCTGTTTCGGGGTGACGGCTATCAACTTCCTCGGCCACCGCGTGACTGAACAAGGGGTGGTGCCTCTGCCGACCAGGGTGGACGCTATTCGCAGGTTCCCCCGTCCGACCACAGTTAGGGGCCTGCAGGAATTCGTGGGAATGGTCACTTTCTATCACCGCTTCCTGCCGTCAGCGGCTGCGATCATGCATCCGCTTTTCAACCTGATTGCTGGTCATCGCAGGGAGGTTGATTGGTCCGTGGAAGCAACAGCGGCATTTGAGAGGGCTAAGCAGGCACTGGCTGAGGCCACAATGCTCGTCCACCCACGAGAGGATGCCACGACCGCCTTGACGGTGGATGCTTCGGAGATTGCGGTTGGGGCAGTGTTAGAGCAGCTCATTGAGGGTTGCTGGCGGCCACTTGCCTTCTTCAGCAGGCATCTCAGTGGACCACAGCGTCGTTACAGCGCCTTCGACCGTGAGCTCCTTGCCCTATATCTCGCCGTACGCCATTTCCGCTATTTTCTGGAGGGGAGACCATTTACTGCATTCACGGACCACAAGCCACTAACCTTCGCATTCGCCAAGGTATCAGACCCGTGGTCTGCCCGGCAGCAGAGGCAGTTGGCGTATGTGTCCGAGTACACCACCTCCATCCGGTTCGTTGAGGGCAAATTTAACAGGGTGGCCGATGCCTTATCAAGACCTGCAGTCCACGCGGTTCTCCAAGTCGGTGAGGGGATCAACTATTCCGACCTGGCAGCTGCTCAGCTGGTCGACGAGGAGATGGCTGCCTATCGTACAGCAGTTTCGGGCCTGCAGTTGGAGGACGTTGTCTGTGGTCCTGGGGGTACCACGCTGTTGTGCGATGTCTCCTCTGGAGTTCCGCGACCCATCGTCCCGATCGCCTGGCGGCGCAGGGTGTTTGAGGTGCTCCATGGCCTTGCGCATCCCTCCATCAGGGCAACAACGGCCCTGGTAGCCTCCCGCTTTATGTGGCACGGGCTGCGGAAGGAGGTTGGACATTGGGCGCGCACTTGCATCCCATGCCAGACCGCCAAGGTGCAACGACACGTGCACGCGCCATTGCAGGAGTTCCCCATTCCTCATAAACGTTTCGACCACATTCACGTGGACATCGTGGGGCCGCTGCCGTCGTCCCAGGGCATGACGTATATATTTACCGTTGTGGACCGCTTCACGCGGTGGCCTGAAGCCATTCCGCTACAGAATTCCACCACAACTACCTGTGCTCGAGCATTGTTGGCGCACTGGATCGCCCGGTTCGGGGTTCCACTGGACATAACATCCGACCGGGGGCCTCAGTTCACGTCAGAGCTGTGGTCGGCCATGGCACGCCTCCTGGGTGTTCGTCTGCACCACACGACAGCGTACCACCCGCAGTCGAACGGCCTAGTGGAACGGTTTCACCAACCGCTTAAGGGTGCCCTAAGGGCGCGGCTCACTGACCCAGATTGGGTAGACGCTCTACCGTGGGTTTTGCTGGGGATACGCACCGCACCCAAGGAGGACTTGGCCTCCTCCTCCGCTGAGTTGGTGTATGGGTCTCCGTTAACGGTGCCTGGGGAGTTCATCCCGCCGGCACGTGGCCAGGTGGAGCAGCCTTCAGAAGCTCTGCAACGTCTTCGGCAGACGGTGGGCAAGCTGGCGCCGGTGCCCACTTCTCGTCATGGGTCCTTCCGTCCGCACGTTCCCTCTGCTCTGGAGGACTGCCAGTTTGTTTTTCTGCGCAGGGATGCACATCGGACACCTCTACAGCGGCCGTACGAAGGCCCCTTCCGGGTCTTGGAACAGGGCTCGTCGACGTTCGTCCTGGACATGGGGGGTCGGCGGGAGACTGTTTCAGTTGCGCGGTTGAAGCCAGCACATATCGATATCGATCGGCCGGCGCTGGTAGCACTGCCCCGTAAGCGAGGGCGACCTCTGTCTAGGGTACCTCCTCCTTTGGTTACTTCGTACCCCGCACTTGTTGATCAGGCGCCTGTTCCGGGTCCGAGCGTAGTGTGCACCCGGTCTGGCCGTCGTGTACGCCGTCCTGTCCGTTTCGTACCTCGGGTACTTGGGGGGGGGGGGGGGGGTCCTGTGGCGGTCCCTGGGGGGTAGGCCACTCCTTGGATCACCCCCCTCGACGATTGAGGGACAGGGGCGTAGGTCTGCCACGGGGTTTACCGGTCGACTCCCCAGGGGTAGAGATAAGAGTGTCGGTGTGTGTTCTTGAACTGTTAGAATTAAAAAGCTTCTTTTGAATCCGCCTGGCGTCCGGTCTTTTCCTGACCTTGACCAGGCCACTACAGCTTAGCACACTGTTAAAATGCTGGTCACAGCACATGCAATGTGTAACCTTTCTAGAAAATTTTACAATGAGATTAGCTAAAAAATACAAGAAATTCTTTACAGATCACCACTTTCTCAAACTTATCCTAAAGAAAATTACAAAACAGCGTGCACTGTGGAAAAACAGGGAATCACTGCCAACAACATTTTTTATTGTGCATCTACATACACTAAAGGTTTATGTTATTTTCAAGATATAAAGATTACAAATAGTTTCAGTTTTACGAATAATGCAACCATTAAGTTTTGCCATGGTTTATTGTATCACAGAGCTAAGGGAAAATATTGCTTCTTAGAATTTCTTACAATTAAATCTTTTGTAGTCCTAGATTCATGGTAAAACAGTGTAGAATGTGAGTATTTGATGCACATTTGTCTGAACTGAGTTTTTGTTAATGCTCTCAAATGCACCCCATTGATCTGCAAATATTCCACTCTCCAAGTATATCTGCACTTTCTTTTTGAAGGGCATTTCCATGTATGGTTATATTTTGTCCAAAAGCAGTGTGTTCCCATATATGGGTGTGCAATATCTGATCAGCTAATAAACATGTGAGGGATTTGGCTGTAGATAATTAGACATTTCTTGCTCAGAAGCTAGAGGACTCCACATGTGTAGTAAAACTCTGATAATTCAGCATCTGGGTCACTCAATAGGATCGTTTTATCCATGTGTACTGTGCCGGGTGTGTGGCTGATTCCATTCTTGGGATGGGTAACAATGGGAGTCAGGAACATGGAAAAATCTGTAGCTTAAACCAGGTTCTGGACTGCTTGTCATGTTTGGAATGAGGGCGTGTTGGTATACTGAATTTACAAGTTGAAACTCACCAGGCTCTGTTTACCGCTGTTTTTAAACTCCTACGATGACTGGAAAAGCTTCTTTTGAATCGCGCCGCCAACATTTCCAGTTGGCGGCGCGACTCTCGTCAGCAGCGGCCTCTGCAGCCCGTCCGCGTTTTTATTATTTTTTGTCTATGTTTATATGTAGTTTTTGTTATTTTTTGTTTGGGTGTGTGTGGGTGGGGGGTGTGGGGGTGGGAGGGAGGGGGTAACTTTTAAATCTCTCCCTGCACTGGAGACCCGACCTTTTCTTGTCGGGTCTCAGTTGTCGTTGGGGCTGCAATGAGGAGCGGCCTCCAACAGAAGAAGCCGGGGACTCTGGTGCCGACTCACCTCACCGTCGCGGAGCTGGCCGAGTCCAGAGCGGGTGGAGCGGTGGTGGAGCGCTGCTGCTGCTGCTGCTGCTGCTGCTGCTGCGGAGGCTGCAACTGCGGGTCTGCGGACGGCGGCACCGGGAGCCCGCGGGTCCCCGGAGGGAGACCGCTTTTCAGGGCTCCTGCAACGGCGACTTCTCCCGCCCGAGTTGCGGGGTCGAAGAGCTCCTGGAGCGGGGCCTAACATCACTGCCCCGCGCGGCTTGGAATGGCCGCGGGACTCTGCGAGCGCACGCCGGGTGCTCCAACATCAAGACCCGGTGTGCGACCTCGCACCACCCGGCGTGGCTTTAATGGCCGCGGGACAATCGCCATCGCCAGCAGGGGGCTTTGACTTTGACTCTGTCATCGGGGGGGGGAGAGTGCAGTGGAGAGATAAGTTTTTTTTGGCCTTCCATCACAGCAATGTGATGGATGTTTATGTAAAATGTAAATTATGTTGTGTCTGGGGTCTATTTGTTTTGTAATGTATGGCTGCAGAAACGGCATTTCGTTTGGACCTCAAGGGGTCCAAATGACAATTAAATTGACTCTCTTGACTCTTGGAAATGTTTTCCACTCAATGTATTATATGTTAAAAAATTGAAATTAATTCCTGCCAAGATAAAAGGAGCGACATCCAATAGTCTAGAAAATCAGATGGTTGACACAACCAATGACTAAGGTGCCAGATTCTCAACATTATCATGCACATTGTTTGAGTGTGTAGCCGTTGTAAATAAACCACTACTCCTTGATATTTATTATTGAGTTGCAACCTCTTTGGTATGAGGTTACAGCTTTTGAATGGTATTACTGAATTTACTGGCACAAGCTTTTTAACAGTCCTTTCAAAATCATTGTGCAATTTTGTAAGATTTTTTTTCCACACTTTGCTTTTTGTGTTAATTACATTAAATCCGTGACCTTAGTGCTCAACAGAATGAAAGTACTGTCATTGTTGTTATTCCACCAACACCATTCATTTTGATCTGATCTGTTTTGTAGTAAATGCCTACTATGTTATGTGTGTTAAGCAAAGCAAGAATTTCATTGTCCTATCAGGGACACGTGACAATATACTCACTTTAACTTGAAATTGAACATGATCTGACCTCGATCTTCTCAGTTCTAAGGAGAGCAACCCCTGCTTTTGGAATTTATCTGCATTCTACTACTTTTGGAATCTTTCTTCCTAGGAGGAAGAAAGATTCCAAGGGGAGTAAGGGGCGACGGTGGCTGAAAAGGGACATCAGGGACGTCAGGGACAGTATAAAAATAAAAGAGAAAAGTACAACGTAGCAAAGATGAGTGAGAAGCATGAGGATTGGGTAATGTTTAAAGAGCAGCAGAAGATAACTAAAAAGACAATACGGTGAGAAAAGATGAGGTACGAAGGCAAGCTAACCAAGAATATAAAGGAGCATAGTAAAAGCTTCTTTAGATATGTGAAAAGGTAAGAATTAGTTAAGACCAAAGTGGGACCCTTGAAGACCGAAAAGGGTGAATTTATTATGGGGAACAAGGAAATGGCAGATGAGTGGAACAGGTACATTGGATCCGTCTTCACTAAGGAAGACACAAATAATCTTCCTGATATAGTAGTGGCCAGAGGATCTCGGGTGACGGAGGAATTGAAGAAAATCCACATTAGGCAGGAAATGGTGTTGGGTAGACTGATGGGACTGATGGCTGATAAATCCCCAGAGCCTGATGGTCTGCATCCCAGGGTACTTAAGGAAGTGGCTCTAGAAATTGTGGATGCATTGGTGATAATTTTCCAATGTTCTATAGACTCAGGATCAGTTCCTGTGGATTGGAGGGTAGCTAATGTTATCCCACTTTTTAAGAAAGGCGGGAGAGAGAACACAGGGAATTATAGACCAGTTAGCCTGACATCGATGGTGGGGAAGATGCTGGAGTCAATTATAAAAGATGAAATAACCGCACATTTGGATAGCAGTAACAGGATCGGTCCGAGTCCGCATGGATTTACGAAGGGGAAATCATGCTCGACTAATCTTCTGGAATTTTTTGAGGATGTACCTAGGAAAATGGACAAGGGAGAGCCAGTGGATGTAGTGTACCTGGACTTTCAGAAAGCATTTGATAAGGTCCCACATAGGAGATTAGTGGGCAAAATTAGGGCACATGGTATTGGAAGTAGAGTGCTGACATGGATAGAAAATTGGTTAGCAGACAGGAAACAAAGAGTAGGGATTAACGGGTACCTTTCAAAATGGCAGGCAGTGACTAGAGGGGTACCGTGAGGCTCGGTGCTCGGACCGCAGCTATTTACAATATACATCAAAGATTTGGATGAAGGGATTCAAAGCAACATTAGCAAATTTGCAGATGACACAAAGCTGGGTGGCGGTGTGAACTGTGAGGAGGATGCTATGAGAATGCAGGGTGACTTGGACAGGTTGGTGAAGTGGGCAGATGCATGGCAGATGAAGTTTAATGTGGATAAATGTGAGGTTATCCACTTTGGTATCATAAACAGGAAGGCAGATTACTATCTAAATGGCGTCATGTTGGGAAAAGGGGAAGTACAATGGGATCTGGGGGGTCCTTGTTCATCAGTCTATGAAAGTAAGCATGCAGGTACAGCAGGCAGTGAAGAAAACGAACGGCATGTTGGCCTTTATAACAAGAGGATTCGAGTATAGGAGCAAAGAGGTCCTTTGCAGTTGTACAGGGCCCTAGTGAGACCACACCTGGAGTATTGTGTGCAGTTTTGGTCCCCTAATTTGAGGAAGGACATTCATGCTATTGAGGGAGTGCGCCATAGGTTTACAAGGTTATTTCCTGTGATGGCGGGACTGTCATATGCTGAGCGAATGGAGCAGCTGGGCTTGGTACACTCTGGAGTTTAGAAGGATGAGAGGGAATCTTATTGAAACATATAAGATTATTAAGGGTATGGACAAGCTAGAGGCAGGAAACATGTTCCCAATGTTGGGGGAGTCTAGAACTAGAGGCCACAGTTTAAGAACAAGGGGTAAGCCATTTAGACCTGGGCATCGACCCCTCCCTCTGCAACTGGATACTGGACTTTCTAACCAACAGACCCCAGTCTGTGAGGTTAGACAAGCACACCTCTTCAACCCTCACCCTGAACACCGGCGTGCCTCAGGGCTGTGTGCTGAGCCCCCTCCTCTACTCCCTCTTCACCTATGACTGCACACCTGTACATGGTACTAACACCATCATCAAGTATGCAGATGATACAACGGTGATTGGCCTCATCAGCAACAACGATGAGCTGGCCTACAGGGAGGAGGTCCAGCACTTAGCAGCATGGTGCGCTGACAACAACCTGGCCCTTAACTCCAAGAAGACCAAGGAGCTCATTGTAGACTTCAGGAAGTCCAGAGGCGGCACGCACACCCCCATCCACATTAACGGGACGGAGGTGGAACGTGTTTCTAGCTTCAGGTTCCTGGGAGTCAACATCTCCGATGACCTCTCTTGGACCCACAATACCTCTACTCTGATCAAGAAGGCTCATCAGCGTCTCTTCTTCCTGAGGAGACTGAAGAAGGTCCATCTGTCTCCTCAGATCCTGGTGAACTTCTACCGCTGCAC